>NC_136960.1:15903893-16077131 GCF_032717465.1 Coenobita brevimanus | reverse complement strand
CTTTTTCATTATATTTATTGTAAGGTAGGTGTGGGGTTTCACCCATCCACAAAATCGATGTACTGCTGCCTTCAGGTGACGCTTCCCAGAGTGACAAGTCAGATGGTTCACTGTAGCCTAAAGGAAACCAATTAAGTCGCTGGATGGTAACCACCTAATCAAATTGCACCTGGTGGTTTTATGGATTAAAACGCTACGACCGGATGAGGTTCACATGGAGTTTCATTTTGAAGGATGGCTGGTGTTTATTGCTCCCATAATACCATTAATGGGCGAGTGAGGCTGGTCGCCCTCGCCTTAGGGAGTGTCCGGGACTGAGCAGCCTCTGCCTGTGCTCCTACACATCTTATAGGGCAGAAAGTGTTGGCTGATGATGGATGAGTGGATTTTTGTCACTTTTGCTGCCAGCTTCGGGATTCAGGGTCTTGTAGATGGGCGCCAAGCTTTCATGTGGTCGAACTAATGTAGTGTTGTTGAGAATTCATTTTCGTAGAAACTGCTTAGGGTATTCTGATTGGGCTACGCATTAGATTTTATCCTCTTTTCATGTTTTTTCACATATCATTTACCCCACTAAATTCTTGTGGTCTTACTACCAAGGGGATTGCTGCAGCTTATTACAGATGAAGATAAGATTACTACCATCAACGAGAGCATCTCCCACCCTTTTCATTTACCAAACCACCTATCTCCTTCCCCCTTTTTCCCCCACCCTCCCTCTTGTTGCAGTATATTGGTGGTCTCTGATAGGCGTAGATGCCGTTATAGTGTTTAATGCTGTAAATTCATCTATTAGGGAACACTTCCACCAGACTAATGATGGTAGTTAGATGGGGACATGTTGGTAAGGGAGAAGGATGGATGGTGTTAGAGTTGACTCTCTCTCTCTCTCTCTCTCTCTCTCTCTCTTCCTCTTCTTCTTTTTCTTCTTCTTCTTCCTCCTCCTCCTCCTCCTTGACAATTTCCCTCTTTCCTTTCCTCTGATATCTCTCTTCCCGTCATCCTTCACTCTGCCTAAACATCTTCAGCCCGAGAACCACTTTACATCTTTGTTGTAGTGAAGGGGTTACTGAAGGCTGTGCTTATTAAACCCCTCAATTTCGATAGGTTTCTTAAAGATAAACAAAGTTGTCAGGGGATACTAAGGATAAAAGAAAGACTGAAGTAAGGGGGTCAGTATTTGCGTGAGGAGAGAGTCGCTGCTGGGAGGCTTGCCCGGGGACCAGCGTGGGTGGAATCGGAATGTGCGTGAGGCTATGGCAGGTATTCTCGTCGGGTAAGGCAGATCCCTAACACCCATCCGCACCGACGCTTCTCCTGTCTGTCCATCTCGTCCGTGGCCTACCTCCAACTATTCCTCCTTCCATCCACATCTGTAACTGGATTTGTACACTCCATCCCAACTCACTCTCTCACATCCTTTCAACCATATCCTTCGATCTCCGTTGTGGTCGTCCTCTCTTCCATTTCCCATCTACCTTTTTATCTGCAGTCTATCGCCCCTTTGTACCCTGTTCTCTGAAATAACCCTCACAACCCTGCCCTTTACCGTTGTTGTATCTCCTCTTTTCATTTACCTTCCTGACTGTAGTCCATCATTCCATCCTAACCCACCCATCCACATGTATTTTGCTCCTTGACCTTCACACCATCCTTGGTATGGTACCGTATACATTTCCTTCTGTCCGCATTTATAACTGCAGCCCTTCATCTCTTCCCAATCCATTCTTTCAAACTTCCCAGCCCAGTTCTCTGTCAGTTCGTACTTCCTTCTTTTATTCCTCAGTTACTCTCCTCCAACTGCAGTCCTTTACCCTGATCCCAGTTATCCCACCCCCGCCATGCCCATCCAGCAACACAAACCAGTACAAGGACTAATAGAGACAGAATCCATATTTAATCCAAACTGACTCTCAAAATTTATCGCTTTATCTGATGGCGATGGCGGGTGATGTGATGTTTTAGTGACTTCTTGTCTGTGGTTGACAAAAAAGTAGTTGTTAGGTTAGGCTATCCATTTCTTAGGTTAGGTCAGGTTCTCCAGTTCTTAGGTTAGGTTAGGTTCTCGCGTTCTTTGGTCAGGTCAGGTTCTTCGGTTCTTTGATAATTTAAGGTTTCATATTGCACCACACAATCACTTTCAGGGTTGCCACATGCGATATTAATTCCTCTAAACTGGTGTGTTATGATTTGAACTTGTGATAAATTCCGCCTGACTCAGTGCGAGGAGGTGTGTCTGAAAGAAAGTGTTTACTGTGGCTAATGTTGATTCTGGAAAGTGCCTCGCTATGTATAACTACAGTCCTGAAACTTGCCACTTTATCATCACTTCTAGGCAATGAACTCGGCCACAAATATAAAAAGAATAGCTAAGATAATGATACTGTTACAGGTCTTACTGCCTTCATTTATTTTTCCCGATGCCGTTCACAGCAGCTGATGGGAGATCATTGGCAGGTTTGATCAAGTTTTCAGTCCATAAATAAACGTCACCTATATCATATCCGTTCCCTATATGGTACTGTAAAAGGAAGCTTGGGGTTATTTTGGTTAGATGCAGAGAGAGAGAGAGAGAGAGAGAGAGAGAGAGAGAGAGAGAGAAACTGATGAAATGATGGAATCCACCCCTCAAGCCATCCAATCTGATCCCTTATCTTAGGGTTTGCTAACTTGATGTGACATGCAGCGATAGCACATCATCATCAACAGGGTCTCCTTTCCCACCCTAGGGCAGGGTGAGGAGTAGCAATGCCCAGACAGCCCAAATTTGCCCAGTCCAATGGGCCATGCTTCGATTCGCTCACCATTCAAGCCCCCGGAATCCTGGCTCTATCTGATACGCCAGAAACATTCACCACGTTCTGAAGCTTCACAAAAACATATCCGATAGAGTCAATCCGGACGCTGTCACGTTAAAAATTGGGTGCCAAATCCCTGATCATGCGCTTCTCCTCATATTATTCCTCCAGCCAGCTCTATTTCTTGTTAGTCCCTTAGCCTTACCGACTTCCAAACCTCTCTTCCTCACACACTCATCCACCATATCGCTCCACCTTTTCCTTGGCCTACTTCGCCTCCTCCCTCCTTCAGATTCGCTCGATATACCTTTTTCACCACTCTATTGTAATCCATTCTCTCCATATGACCATACTATCTCAGTACCCTCTCTTCGATTCTGGTGTCCACAGACTTCCTCACTCCACATCTTTCACGAATCACATTATTTCGTATCCTATCCACTCTCTGTACATTCCTCAGCAGTCCCATCTCCACTGTTGTCACTCTAATTTTTTTCATTTTCATGTCGCACCATAGTCTTACATCCATATGTTAAAGTTGGCACAAACACTCCTTCATGTAAGCCTCGCGCAGCTGCAACACTCAAGCCTCTGTTTCTTATCAAGACCTTCACTACACCAGCAACTTTCCTTCCTTGTGTCACACTGCTTTCCACTTCTTTTGCACACTTTCCTCTCTTTTCTATCACACTAACTAAATAGCTTAACTGCGATTATTTTCCTTAATTGCACCGGGAACTTTTTATTAATTGTCTTACAGGAGGGATAAGTCTTGGGGAAGATATTACGCCTTTACTTGTCATTCCTGTCTAAATAGATCATAAGTACAAGAAATTGATGGTAAATTAGTTTCTGATTGGTAGTGAGTATGTAATCAGCAACTCAGACTTTGCTTCTTTATTCAGTTGTAAATAGCATAATGTACTTGGTCTTTCTTTCTTTCCATTAATTATTAAACCTTATTTTTTTTTCTTTTTCTTCTGCTTTCTATTTTTTCCTCATCCGTTTCCTCCTGTTGCTCATTCTCATATTCCTCCTCCTGTTTCTGCTACCACTCTCCTGCTTCCGCTTTCCATCTCCTTTCTAGTTGCCTCCTACCAAGCCTCCTGTTTTTTGCCTTTTCTGTCTTGGCAACCATTTCTGGCGTTTCCTCCTTTATTTGTTTTCGTGTCCCCGTTCAACAGATTCATATCCCGTTTTTGCTTCATATTAAGGTTACTTCATCTCACCGTCTGGTACTTCCTTCCTTTTCTAATCTGTTGCCTTTCTTTTTTCCATTATTCCCTTTTCTCTTGATAGAGGTTTTTCTATTCGCGCACCTCATATTCATTCTTCCTCTTTTTTCTTTTCTTATTCATCTTTATCTTTTTTTCACTGTGAGTTGCTCACATTTTCAATCATTCTTTGTAACCCTTGTTGTCTGGTTCATCCTTCTCACCATTTTATCAATCATTTGCCCTTATTTATTTGCATCCTTCCTTTCACTTCTGTCCATACGTCCATATTCCTTCCTCCCTTATCATCAGGGTTGCAAAAAACGCTGATTAAAACAAGAATATTATTTAAAAAATCGATTTTTCTAAAATTAGATTTTTATGATTTAAACAGATTTTTTTTTTTTTTTTCGCTTACGAAGATGTTAAGTGAGACCATATTCTGATATTAGTTTTGGGAATTCTGTCAAAAGAATACCATACTGGGTCTTTTACCCTCCCACTTGTTGCAATGCGCCCATTAGGCATGACTGTATATCAAAGTTAAAATAAACGGACTTACAAAAAAATGTGAATGGGAAGTTGGAGAAAGCAAATGGACCACAAGCCAGCACTCCTTGGTATGGGGGAGGTTACTCATGCTGCTGTATCACTGTATGTCAAATAATGATGAAAGTTGCCAACTTGTCTTCCATACTATGTCAAATTTGGATCAGAATAATCATATCGAATCATGCTGCTGTGTATTTAAAGAAGGGTTGAGCTCATACGTCAACATTGAACATAATCACATTTATTGTTATTATTAACAACAACAACAACAACAAAAACTTCCATCCTGTGTTTAACTTTGGAATATTTGCCTTGTAACAGAGGGCAGTGGTTCACTGGTGCCTGACTTGATGCAGGATCAGTACAAGAAAAGTACAGGACAAGTAGACTTGATGCATCTGTAAAATATACATATGTATATTACATTACACATCCATCACATTCTCTATCTTCTTCCATTTTACTCTATTTAAAAAAAAAAAAAAATCCATTTTTATTTAAATCATGATATTTTTTTTATTCTGATTAATATAATTTGATTAAATCAAGACAATCCTGCTTATCATACGCTGTTATCCTCATGTACATCCATCTTACCCACTTTTTCTTCCCCTCTGTCCGTCAGAGATATCCATCAGGCCAGCGGGCAGCGGATTTAAGTACCTGTGTGTCCAGATCGGGGCGCCCTGGCTCACAATTACCAGCCTAAGTAAAGGTTTCGGTAGGGCAGTTGTTAAGGCCGCTACCAACACACTCATTCTCGATAAGATCCTATTGGGGGGAAATTATATTATCTCGGCTTTCCAGTCAGTTTTACGATCGTGGCAGGCAAAAACTAGGTATGGGGTAGATAAAGGATGCAGCGATAAACGTAGGGTTCGACTGTTGGGATTAAAAAAAAAAAATGGGTACGTGGTGAGGGAGATGAATATGAATTATATAGTGAATGTGTTAGAAGAGATATAATGTGATAAGAGCTGAGGAATTAATGAAGGAAAAGGAAAGCCCAGAAAAATCAAAGAAGAAAGAGAGGAATGTTATAAATTTAATCCACAGTCAACAGTCAGGCGAGCACAGTATCAGATTCCTGGCTGTCAAGCATAAACATATGGCTAAGATACCTTCGTTTCAGTTAGGATGTAATAAATTAGCACGTCTCCAAATAGACGCCATTCCTGTGTTAAATTGCAATACAGTTAGGCACCATACTTTAGGACAAAATGTTTTTGTCCCTCACATGCCCGTATGTGATATATGGTTTGTGTTCTTATGGCTTGTTTATATTTATAGGCCTATGGTACTTCATCAGCCTTAGAATGTTTCAAAACGTGAATTGAAACCACAAATAAGACAACATCAGAGTCCTAACACTAAGACGCTGGCACAGTATGAGCTGCAGACGCCTATGGACGAACTGGAAAGCAAGACGAAGCCACAGCTAGGCTAATACACAATGACTTCTAGACATACATGTATAAAAATATGTATATGACGCAGCCATAGGATCCATTTTATATATAACATATAAAATATACCTATATGAAAGGACCCAAACGTAACGCAAAATCCCAATTATGACGCGGTATAAAATATTTGATGGAAAAATATTACATGCAAAGGAATATAAGACGCATTCATTTATAATTTTAGTGGCATAAGAACGTAATTTGAAATAAAAGGCAGACCAGGCCTCGTGTAGATCAAAAGTAAGTTATTCATGGACAATTTGCATATCAGTGGTTGGTAATGTTATCAGAGGTCTATTGTGTTCCTTCTGACCATCACATATCTTTTCTCCTATCCTTATCTCTTAACCTCTTATATCCTTCTCTGTATCCTCCATCGTCTTTCCTCCATCTCTTCCCTTCTCTTTATCTCCCATACCGGTATATGTGAGTATATATTTATGGCAGTAGTTCTTTTTCATCTCTCTCTCTCTCTCTCTCTCTCTCTCTCTCTCTCTCTCTCTCTCTCTCTCTCTCTCTCTCTCTCGTGTTTTAGTAACTCTGTAACGTTTATTTCCTTTCGTCCATTCCCTTCATATAGGCAATGTTATCCTAATAGTCAAGAGTAAATACCGTATCGTTCGTACTTCTTAGGCGACCAGTAATGGAGCAGAGCAGAGCAGGCACTGTTCGTCACTAAGATAAACTGGAAGAGTCACGTTCTTAGACTGCAGGGAGGAACAGGGCGAAGGACAGGATAGGGTGAAGGAGAGAAAGAGGGAGAAAGAAAGGCCTGTGTTCTGCATCCCACCTCTTTCACCTTGTCTCTTACTCCTCAGTCCCTCCCTTCCCCTCCCCCCCTACACACACATACGCCTTTACCATCTTTCTCTCTCTCTCTCTCTCTCTCTCTCTCTCTCTCTCTCTCTCTCTCTCTCTCTCTCTCTCTCTCTCTCTCTCTCTCTCTCACTCGCCCAGTGCCTCCTGTAGTTAATGAGGAGATATTAAAACGGTAAACCATTACAGTCATTCCGTGGTCCTGTAAAGCTGACAGTATTGGAAAGCCCATTTCAGCTAAAAGTTTTCCAGCCACTGATAAGCTACCCAACCTTCTTCCTGGAAACTGTACACCTAAATCTACAGCTGCCATCTGGCGGGATCAGGTAGCATGTTCGGCGGCCAGGAATCTTATGCTGCCCTGTCTTCATATTTTTTTCTAACTTACAAACTTAAAATTAGTTGACCTCATCACTGCATGGAAGTTGTTGTAGTTTCTCATGACAGTTGATTTCTTAGGAGGAAACTGTTAGACTCGAGATTTAGAAGTTGTTGCTGCCGACTGACCCCAGGAAGGTGCTCAGGATTATTTAATTTCGCTTAACCCCTGGACTCTGAGGGTTTTTTTTTCTATACTGAGTAAAATAGTTTTGGTTTAAACTCATTAAAAAAAAAAAAAACTTGATACTGAAGGAATCAATTTACAAACGTTACCTTTACTGATCTGTGTGTGTGTGTGTGTGTGTGTGTGTGTGTGTGTTGACATTACCATTACATAAGTTCCCGTAAAACATAAAACACCCACGTCATCACTACAGTCACCATCACCACCCACCCCACCACAACCACCCATTCCTGACCTGCAATAAGATACTCGGTTCGCCAACACTTTTTTTCGTGTCTTATCCAGTGTGAGTGGCGAAGCGTGAAAAGAGTGGGAAAGTGGGCAGTGTGGTGGCGTATCCAGCACCCCATGACCACACGCAACACCACACACCTTGCAACGGGGGTGGGGGAGGGGAGGCATCTAGCGCTCTGTAACCATGCGTAACAAAACACACCTTACCTGCCACCCACAGAAATTGTCTTATGTGTGTGGCAGGCTGTTAAGGTATCGGGGCGGCACCTCTCACCCTACATTGCTGTTTGTCTCTACCATCACGTACCAGACTGGTCAAGGTTAAAGAGGTTTCCCATTCCCTAGGACCTCCTCTTTTGCGATTTACTTTTGGATATGACTGGTTAATATCCTTTTTTTTTTTTTTTTTTTACGTTATTTATGCAGATTATGGCGATATTAGATGGATTTATGCAACACAGGGAGGGCAGCAAGCAAATCACTTATGAAAATGTGAGGAGACGCGACAAGAATATGGGCCAAGCTCTGTCTTTCCGTAGTTATTTATTTTTGCATATGGCTGGTGCTAGTTTCATTTTATGCGAAATTTACGCAAAGTATGGCGATATTAGAATGATAAGTAACAGAAAAGGATGGCTAGGTCTAGTAAGCACAATAAAACACTTAGGAAGTGGTGTTAGGGAGCTCCTTTAACCGACGAGAATGCGAGCCTAGGTTTCTCTCTCTCCATCTATTTTATGCCTTCTGCCAAGTATCCTGTTGGTCGTTCTGGACTTATTGTTGTATACGGACGGCTATTTTTCTCCTTCGAAAGTCATCAAGAATTGGTGTTTCTCAGAGCTCCCTCCCCCCCTCTCTCTCTCTCTCTCACACACACACACACAGCCGACTCCGTGCCTTCTTTACCCCTGCACAGTTGTTGACTTTATACACGGGTTTTATTCGCCCCTGTTTAGAGTACAACTCTCATGTGTGGGGAGGCTCCCCACCTACAGCTCTTCTCAATAGGGTGGAGTCAAAGGCTATTCGTGTCATCAACTCTACTCCTCTTACTGACTCCCTTCAACCTCTGTCTCTTCGCCGTACTGTTGCCTCTTTATCTCATTTCTATCGCTATTTCAATGGTCACTGGTGCTCTGAACTGTCTGCTTGCATCCCTCCACCTCTTCGACGGGCGCGTAGCACCCGTCTAGCAACAAACTCTCATCCCTTTTCTGTCGAACTCTCTAATGCAAGAGTTAACCGTTATTCCCAGTCCTACATTCGTGCAACAGGTCAGCTCTGGAACTGTCTCCCTCTGTCTGTATTTCCTACTTCCTGTGATCTCTAGTCTTTCAAACACAGTGTGTCCAGGCATCTCGAAATGAATGGATTTTGAATTTGGCTCTCTTTTGTATTGTTTTTGCTTTTTTTCTTGGAAGGAACGTTTTGCGGGCTCAGCCTTTGGTTCCTTCTTCCTCGCATAAACACACACACACACACAAACACACACACAAGTTTTACATCAGTGATCACGCCCGCCCTTCTTTTGATTTCCGCCTTATTCTTACACCAACTGTCACATCATTCATAACAACAGTGATATGATGACCGTGTGATGTATAATTATCAGTCTTACTTTTTTGTATATGGAAAAGAAACCAATTTGCTTTTTCTCTCTCGGAAGCATTACCCTTCATTTTCTTTTCTGTTTTCGACAATTTCAAAAGACAGTGTACTTTCCTCAACGAGACAACTCAGTCCTTCATCTCTTGATATCATCGTTGTCCAGTTTTCTCGCTATTTAAGAAATAATGAAGGAAAAGCATTCGGGAGCCGAATGCTAATCGCCAGCCAGAATATGTTGTTGGCTAAGTCCAAGATTTAGGCCATATCTTGATACCCTGAAGGTTTCATGTTGAAAGCTCAAGCCGTTCATGAGATATAATGGCGCTAAAGGCGGTCGATAAAAACTAGTTGACCTTTGGCAGCCGTTTTGGTGACCTTGACCTTGGCCCCGAGTGCCCATTTTCAAACTCGTCCAAGATTTTGGCCGTATCTTGATACCCTGCAGGTTTCATGTTGGTAGCTCAAGCCGTTCATGAGATATAATGGTGCTAAAGGCGGGCGATAAAAACAAGTTGACCTTTGGCAGCCATTTTAGTGACCTTGACCTTGACCCTGAGTGCCCATTATCGAACTCGATCAGGATTTTGGCCATATCTTGATTCCCTGAAGGTATCATGTTCATAGCTCAAGCCGTTAATGAGATATAGTGGGATCACACACACACACACACACACACACACACACACACACACACACACACACACACACACACGGGCAGGCAAAAACATTATCGCTTCGGCTTCTAAAGGAGGGCGATAATAATATTTTGTGAAGCCACTTGGCGTGTTTAAGAGAAGCGGTGTTTTCTTTGCCGTTACCTAGATAAATCGTATAGATAGAGAAGTAGAGAAGGATAGATAGATAGTTTGATAGATAGATAGATAAATGGATGGAGGGAGGGATAGATAGATAGACAGAAAGATAGACATGTAGGTAGATATAGATTTATAGATAAAAAGATATGTGAACAAATTAGCAATTAAAGAATGAGTCAGATGCGTGATATTAGAATCAGATATGCCACCTCATTCCAAGCGAGACCTTATAACTGCTTATTAAGACCTCTTCCTATTCAGATCCTGCTGCGCTAGAGAAGGTGGTACATCTGAGAGAGAGAGAGAGAGAGAGAGAGAGAGAGAGAGAGAGAGAGAGAGAGGTATCGTCTAAATTCGCACAGTTTGTGTTTGAAAGGATATTAGTCGTGTTGGTTTGTTTAGCATTCTACGCATCAAGATCGTTAAATGTGGTTAGGTTTCCTTAAGTTAGATTAGATGAGGTTTGGTTAAATAAAGTTTCAGTATGTGTGCATGCGATTGCTGTGTTTCAGGCTAGGAGAAATGTGGACATTTTAAGCTGGGTGTGCATAGGATAGATATGAATGTAGGTCAGGGAAAGGATTGTTTATGGTTCGTCTGGTTGAGTTAGGTTTTGCTTGCTGTGGTTGGGTGTGAACTTAGTTTTAAGTGATTATAATTACAACAACTGTCAGGCAGCTTATATTAACCTCCTCTGGTAATATATTACTTTTACGACGTGGTGGAAGTGAAGGTTCATTGACGTCATGTGAACCATGGTGACATGACAGTGTACAGTAGGTTTATGAGGTACGAACTTCTCAGGGCGTTTTAACTCTTGGTCTGGCTGTGAATTGTAATCAGCTGCCAAGAGGATGGGACGGAAGGCTTGGAATGGATGGATGGGAGGAAGTGAGAGGATGGGAGATTGTGGGTGGGGAGGAGGGAGGCTGTGTTAGGGATAAGCAGTGTGTGAATGGATCAGAGTGTTTGTGAATGGAGGAGCGAAGTGTGTGTGAAAGGAGGCTAGATGCTGGAGTGTATGTATGGAAATGGTATATGAGTGGTTATGGGCAGGTGTTATGAACACTGGGCACCTGACCGCCTTACTCACTCGCCACCTGACTGCCTTACTGGCCAGAGTTCTGCTCTGCGAAGGCCCACAGCTAAGTGCCCTGTTTTAGAGTTTTGCTTGTGTGATTACAATAGTGTGATAGTCCTGCATCTACGTGAGTGATCTAGCCGATTATCTGGTCGCTAAGTGTAGTTTGTACAGTGTAAATACGGTTTGCTTAACGCATGTGAGTGTTTGTAGATAAGTGTTTGATTTTCAGTATTAGCTTTGTTGATAGATGGTGCTGAGTAGGAGATTCAGTTTATTTCTGTGATCTCTGTGACTAAGTGTTGAGTGGTATGGTCGGCAATTTGCATCGCTTTAAGGTAAAAAAACAATTTACATTATATATAAATAGTTTTGTTTATACCTTGGTGCCCATATCTCTTTTCCTTGGTAGACAGTACCACCATCTCCCGCCTTAAGGCCAAACGAGGTACCATCAGAAAACCATAGGAATTTGTGCTTTCTGTATTATTTCTCAGAACTAATTTAGTATTAATGGTTCAAGATAGTGGTTTTCACAATGCTAGTGATCCATTATTTATAACTGAACAATAAATTTGTGAAACAAGTGATTACGTCAGCTTTTGTTTACATCCGCGACGCCAGACAAGTCGTTGTTATTGGTCAACTTTTTTTTTTTTCTACTTACATTAATTTTTACAGCGAAATATCTCTCCTATTTCCATACAGGTAAGATAAAATTGTGACTTTTCAGTTGATGATAAACTTTTATGTGTATAGCATGACTGTGTTGTGACTTCATTGTTGTTATATTTCAGGTTGTAGCATCAGTGCCGTTTCTTATTATATGCGAATTACGCAGTTGCATAGGGCCCCCGAAGCCACCAGGGGGCCCCCGAGCTGCCATTGTTTTTTTTTTTGTTTTTTTTCAGAAATTAAAATGTGTTGAGTCACTCTATATCCATGAAATAAATTTTGTAGGGGCTAGGGTGAACCCGCCAATTATTGTTACCCGGTAAGTGCCATAAAGTGAGTAATGTAAGAAATGTTTTTAAATAAGAAACTCCCGAAATTGTACTCGTTTCTCCTGAAATTTTCAGTCAGAATCTCCTGAAATTGGAGCGTTTGCAGTAAGGCGCAATACTAGATACCGCCAGATTTTTTTATTTCCGATTTTGTTTCGAGGGCAATTCAGAATGCTCACATATGGGTGTTTTTTTTTTTTTTTTCAAAAAAATATTGTGCACAAATTTTTCCCATTCACTGAAGGTGAGTCCCGTTCCTACTAATGAGGTCACAAAATACTTTGTGATGTTCTGCGGTGTTGGCTATATATGTCAAAGGATGAAGATTTGTCGGTTTTACACATATGTACGAATATTTCTTGATTCATACTTTTATTCAAATATTCCCAGTGGTCACCAGCAAAGGTATTAAAAGAAAAAAAATTAGAGTTTCTTCAAAGAGACTGCAGTTCCAATGGATAGAGGGCAAAAGTACAAACTCGGCAAAGAATCTATGATTCATCTCTCAGCTCATTTATCCAGGAAATTTTTCACTATTTGACAAGCAAATAAGGCTTAATATATGTCTAAAGTATTATTATTTACAGATAATATGCGTAAAACTACTTATATTTCATCAGTACCAACCATTATAACCATTGCTAAAATCCGTCACATATAGCGTAAATAACGATCAGTACGACTAAGGGGCTATAGTGTATTCGTCTTTATTTGAACTCACACCATTGTAAAGTCATGGATATTGCTGCCAAGTCAAATAAGCAGATTTATATGCTGTACAAAGATGGAAAAAGCAGTCTTGGCTCCAGACCTCCAAGTTTAACATTTCCTAGGATTTAAAATAAACATTTTAAGGAAAATGCAGCATATGTCTCATTTATGCACATCTGGGAGATATTATAATGCAGATTCGGTAATTCCTGTAGGGAAGCCCCAGTGTGTCCCATTTATAATCATTTTCTGTAGGTTTAAATTGCTGTAGTCAACTTGAAATGTTTGATTTGAATTTGAGAGAAAAAAAGATGTTAAGAGTTTTCCACAGATCTAGCCTCTTTTCCTCTTAAAGTGCACCAGATTGATGCATTTAAATGTTAAAGTCGTGCCCCCGGACCACCTTAGAGGGTTTCGAATCCCCCCACCATAGTTTCACAAAACTTTTCACATAGGGCCTCCAAAAGGCTAGAAACGGCACTGTGTAGCATAATTATATTTCTTCATTCCAGGCAACGGTTAGCTTTCCATTCTTTGTAACAGATTACTGATATATCCTATCCAGGTATATTACTAACCAATAAGGTAGCTAGCTCTATTCCTGTACAGTTTTAAACAGCAACAAGACCAGCAAAACCTTCACCTGTAACCATTGCATAAATTGTTACTGTTTTGCTAGCAGATTTTGTAGAAGTAACTCATTCTTGTTTCAACATCTTTTCCAGGTACTAATCAGTAATCACTGATTTTTTTTAAAGTCTTCACAGTAAATATGAATTTCAGAATGTCGCGGAACATTATATGCGTGGTCTGTTCCGGTAGTTTCACTGGATTCTTTTATACAGACCGCACCTTTGTTTGCAAGATATGCAAACTACATCAGAGCCTGCAAGACAAGCTGACTGGGGTTACAAACAAAATTAACAGCCTGACCCATAAATTTGATGTGCTGGAGGAGCTGAACACACCGTGAAGGCTAGTGCCACTGCTCGGCCATCCACAGTCCAGATTGACCATCCTCCTCCCACTGTAGTTACATCTCTCCCCGCTGTGTCAGGACTCCATATTATAATTACAAATCATAATAGATAGATAGATAAATAGATAGACAGACAGATAGAAGCAGCAAGTCAGAGGTATTGTGTCTGTGAGAATCGAGCAATGCTAAACATGCTTACACACTCTAACTCAAGGGATGCTTTATAGGCACACGACAGCGCCTTGTGACCATGCACACACTTACATACTCACAGACAGGCTTCTAGAACATTCCAACAACAGTGTAACACACGTGACACGACCCCTGTTACACCAGAATTTAGGAAGCAGAGCTCAGAAGGAGGTTAGCTATAGAACCGACAGGTAGTAGGGAGAAGAAGCCTAGCAACATGGGCGAGAGGGTGGAAGAGAGAGAGAGGGAGAGAGCGAGACAGGGAGGTTAGCTCGCGGGACTCTATACTTCACTCATGTGTGAGAGACTTTGTTAATATTTCCAAGACAAATAAAAATAGTCCTATACTCATCTTTACCTCTCCTGTCATTGCATGACAAAAAGAGAATTAAGATTATCTACTTACAAACTATTCACGTATAACAACCGCTCGTCCACGAGTCTAATATATGTATAACTGATCTACGAAACTTCACTAAAAGAAGCTACAGAGTTATTGAAAGATATGGCGGCAGCGAACATACGAACCTCGTCTCCGAATCTGCAGTGAATTCCTACAAAATACAAGCTTACAAGCCTACAAGTCTACAAGCCTACAAGCCTATGAGTCTACAAGCCTACGAGTCTACGAGTGTACAGTTGATTCTGTGTTATCAAGATTGAAAACAAAAAATACCTCTCACAACCAACAACTCACAAGCAGCTCCTGACAGTATTCTCTCCAACCCCCCCTCCATCTCCCCGATCATCACGCTGATTTAGAGGTGAAGAGGTCACAGGACGCCTTGCCAGTAGTTTAACAATGTACTGATACAAACAATCTTGCAATTTCTATGACGAACCAACGAACTACAACCATCTACAATCAACTACAAGTAACAACTTTACGAGCCGTCTGTATAATCTTCTACATGCACCTACAAATAGCGGCAGTCTTCATCCCACAACGAGTAAATCACAAGAGAAAAGGACCGAGCATACATCGAGAAAGAAAAACAAAACAAACAAACAAAGAGTGAGACACGACTCGCACACAACCACCAGACCTCACCCTCCTCTCTCTGCTACCGCCCCCCAACCTCCACCGCTGACGCAGGAGTGCGAGGTCAAGACGACGAAGCAGACACCAAGCCCATATTCACAACTCATCTTACTCACTCATCTTCACTCAAGTTACTCATCGCTACTCATATACTCACCACCGCTACCAGTGTGGGAAGTGGACGTCACCATAAATGGTTGCTGAGACGACAACACGTCAATCAACCCGTGAAGAACAACGCTATCACTACGTGCAACACCACTCACACCATTCCCACCACGGTAAAAATTAATGAGTTACATAGTTACTTCATTTATACAATACACAGTGATAGACAAAAAAAAAAAAAAAAAAACTACTGCACAAACATATAAAACGTGCTACATAATTACAACTTACATACACATACCTACTTCAGTTATCTGCATAATTCAATTACTAAATAATCACCAACAATAAATATTCTACACTGTATATACTCATTCATTTATTATGGCATTTATTTACTACCAACGAGTGTTACCATTTATACCTACATAAAATACGTGTTTCATACATACAGCTATACATTATTACATCTACAAAGTAATAAAGAAAATATACCACCACAGTTACTCAGTGAGCGATTAAAAGAATTGTATTAGACATTTATCAATTAAAGCTACCTAGTGGAAACAGACTAATTAACTTACAGGAAAAACCAGGAAAAGAAAACAAAAATGGTCAACACAAATAACGTTAGCAAGAATGAACAACATCTTCCACACAATCGTGAAGACAAAGATTATCACACAGTTCTGACACATATATTGCCCACGATAGGTACAAGTGAACAACAAGTCAGTGTATATAGTTAATACTGCATATATATATATATATATATATATATATATATATATATATATATATATATATATATAATAAAATATGGGGCTATATAATATCATTTTCAGTAATATCTGTGCAATATAAACTAAGCCTTAAAAAAGGGTCCCAAGGAAATTAGCCAGTAATTATGCAACCTCGAACAACACCGAAAAAGCGTAGACAAACGAAGAAAAACGAACTATAGAAAATCAGTACAAAAAAAAAAAAGAAATACAGTACGATCACATAACAAACAAATGAAAATAAGCGTAAGTGTTACTACAAATGCCAAAATACCAAATAAACTCCTATAAGTGAAACAAAAAGATAATTAGTGTTCTCCACAAGCAAGTGGCATGGCACATCATCTCATAAACTCCTATAAGTGAAACAAAAAGATAATTAGTGTTCTCCACAAGCAAGTGGCATGGCACATCATCACATAAACTCCTTCTATAAGTGAAACAAAAAGCAAATTGTTGTCTCCACATGCTAGTGGCATGGCACATCATCGACCGCAGCATGACCGGATTCAGTGTCAGGACTGCAATTATTACAATTATGTAACTACAAACAATATGTAACAATTATGTAACAGTTGCATTAACAATATGTAACTTTTATGTAACTTTAACTACAATTATAAGGCCAACACAAACATGTAACAGTTGCATTAACAAAATGTAACTACAATTATAAGGCCAACACAGTTATGTAACAGTTGCATTAACAAAATGTAACTACAATTATCAGGCCAGCACAATTATGCATTACCACAATAATATGTATAAATTCATACAACGTTACCACAATTCTGAATTACCAGAATCATCACACAAGTTAGGTGAAATATTAGACATTACTAAAGGGATAACTCAATATGTAATGTAATCACCTAGCAGTATTACCATTGCACAATTATATGCGTATGTCTGTTATACATACACATCTTACAGAATGTCATACAACAACCATTGCAATTATTCAAATATGTATACAACTTGTTTAAAATGTAATATTACTAGATCATTGCAATTTACCATGAATATTATATGTATACAATATTATAAGCAATATTATGTATTACTAGATTAACATATGTCAATAATAATTACTGTCGGAGGACCTCCAGTGCGTGACTGAGCAATGTCAGGACTTCATATTATCATTACAAATCATAATAGATAGATGGATAGATAGACAGACAGATAGAAGCAGCAAATCAGAGGTATTGTGTCTGAGGGAATCGAGCAATGCTAAACATGCTTACACACTCTAACTCAAGGAATGCTTTATAGGCACACGACAGCGCCTCGTGACCATGCACACACATACACACATACTCACACACAGGCTTCTAGAACATTCCAACAATAGTGTAACACACGTGACACGACCCCTGCTACACCAGAATTTAGGAAGCAGAGCTCAGAAGGAGGTTAGCTATAGAACCGACAGGTAGTAGGGAGAAGGAGCCTAGCAACATGGGCAAGAGGATGGAAGAGAGAGAGAGGGAGAGAGCGAGACAGGGAGGTTAGCTCGCGGGACTCTATACTTCACTCATGTGTAAGAGACTTTGTTAATATTTCCAAGACAAATAAAAATAGTCCCATACTCATCTTTACCTCTCCTGTCATTGCATGACAAAAAAGGAATTAATATTATCTACTTACAAACTACTCACGTACAACAACCGCTCGTCCACGAGTCTAATATATGTATAACTGATCTACGAAACTTCACTAAAAGAAGCTACAAATTATATTGTGAGAGCTGTACAGAATGAGTTCCAGCCAGTTGGGAATGGTGCAAGGTTTGCGAGAAAAGGAGCATCGTTCCAGTAACCACATACAATAAATTTCAGATTCTCGCAGAAGTAGAGGAAAAGCCTCATAAGGTACGGGATGTGGGGGACTCCATCATCCATGGTCAGTTGGTGGAATTCTGTGGCAGGGCACCATCTAAACGAAAGCGTTTTTGTATTCCAGGTGCAGGAGTAGACGACGTAACAGAGGCTGCGGATGACGTTTTTGAGAATGCAGAAAGTGACAGACTTGTTATCATTCATACAGGTATTAATGATGTCGTACAAACCCGATCAGACCTGATGGTGCAGGGAATGCATTCTTCAGTAAAGTGTTTAGTATATATAACGGAGTTAAGCCACTTTGCAAGCAGGAAGGAGTTGAGTTCATCAAGAGATGGAACCAGTTTTACGAGCAGCAAACATTGTTTGTGAATGATGGACTACACTTGAATGCCATTGGTTCTGCCTGTCTTGGTCATTTGCTTAGTGATGCAGTAAGCTTTTCTGGAGAAAAAGCAAGCATCGAGGAAGGCGAACATAGATGTTGTGCGATCCAATAAATCAGTGTGTAATGGAAGCTCCCCACACGGGAAGGGAAATCATATTAAAGCTCTTCTTGTAGATGTGCATAGTCTACGTAATTAATTTTCAGAATTTGAGGCCCATGTCTTTATAGATTATGATGTAATTTGTATAACAGAATCATGGCTAAATACTGAGCAAAGAGATTATCTAGCAGAGTTAGTTTACCAGGCTGTCACATAGCCTATTCAGTAGTGAAAAGAAGAATAGAGCAAGGGGTGGTGTGTTGTTATGTATTAAATCAGGATTTCATTCAGTTGTAATTAACAAATCATGTATTGAAAACATTGCAATATTAACATTCAACTTAGAAATAAATCTTATCATAAAATCACTCTTGGGTTAATATATCGTCCACCCGGTCAGCTACTCAACATTGACAGTGAAACCTACAGTCAAATTCGGAAAACTCTTGTATGCAAAGTGCTGGAATATTCGGTGATTTTAATTCACCAGTTCCAAAATGGGGAGAAGCCCTATCCTCACACACAGGGTTAGACCTATATACAATCTTGCAGGAAAGTTCTTTGTATCAATTTGTAAAATATCTGACACGTGGAGCTAACATCCTAGATCTTGTCTTAGCCACATCAGAAAATTTAGTGAGTAATGTTAATGCAGGAGAAGAATTTAGTACATGTGATCATCACATGGGTACATTTAACATTAAATTCAGTGAAGACAGTGTCAGGGACAGTTGTGAGAAAGTGCCCAACTTTAAGAGGGCAAATTTTAAGAAATTAAAGGCAATTATAGGTGCGGGTGACTGGTATCCCATCATCGAAATTTTAGATATCATTGATGCATGGAATTTTTTTACAGAGACTCTAAAGAGTGCAGTCAGGTTATGTAATCCAATGTGCAACAGAAGTCCTGTCAAAAATTCTAAATCCAAATGATGGAACTCCGACATTAAACATTGTCTAGAGGCAAAAGATCTTGCATATAGAAATTATAATCCCAAAGAATTTTTAAGTTACATAAGAAGCAGAAAGGTATTAACTCCAACAATCGGTCCCTTAATCACAGATAATAGAGAGCACAGTAATGATGAAACTATGATGGCAAAAATTCTTAATATATTCTTCGCATCATTATTTACAACAGAAAATATACATACAATTCCTGCTGTTTCCCCAGTTCCTGTAGAGGAGGGCAACATAATCAATGGCACTGCAGTTAGCAATCATGACATACTTGCAGATAGCAAATTAAAAGAAAATAAAACTCCTTGAAAGGACAAAAAATCTCCATGTGTATTAACCCTTTAAATGCGGGTGTCATTCCAGAATGACATCGACAAAACTGGACCAAACCGCGGGTGTCATTCTGGAATGTTCGTGAATATTTTGAACACCGCGTGTTTTTCCTGTGCGCAAATTGTATCACGCAAGAGTAGGTGTCGAGTTCTTTCACGCCAGCCATCCCACACCTCCCTACTCTCACCCCCCGGGGGCCCCCCCCACCCCTGCCCTGACACGTATCAGTCAGTATCTGTCCAGCTCTGCGCGTGATAATGGCGCTCCGTCCCGAGTCATCGTCGCTCGCTTCCTCCTCAGAAATTATTAGTGCTAGTGTGCCTTCAACCTCTACACCGAGGAAGGAACTGCCGACAGCGAGGCAGAAGGGGTTGAGCACCCCAGAAATTAGGACAGAGCTGGATAAAACTGTAAGTACAACTCTGGATTGTGGCAGTGAGAGTGATACACTTACAGCAAGTAGTAGTGACGATTTTGCAGTGATTGGTGGTGAACCGTTTAGCACTGACAGTGACAGTGATGAAAGTGAACATGTTGTTTCCCCCCCACCGCCCCCAACTTACTCTGGGAAAGGGAAGGCACCTATGGGGAAAATTGGTGTAGCACGTGGGAAGGGAGTGAAGCGTAAACTTACGTCTCCTACACCAGGCCCTAGCAAGCATTTCCCACCACTTTCCCGTTCCCCTAGCCCTATTGCCCTCACATCTTCTTCATCTTCTGCCGTGCCCTCTCCTCAGTCTACATCATCTGAGGAATATGAATTCCCAGAGCCTGCACAGCGTGGGAAGGCAGGCCGTGCAGGCCATGCAGGCAGGGTAAGCAGGGCAGGCCGGCCTAGAACAAAGGGGATGCATGGCAGTAGGAGGGCAAAGCGGGGTGATAAGCGAGGTGATAAGCAGGGAAGAAAGGGTCAGATTTCACCACACACCAGGTCAGTAACCCCCCCGCCTGCCCCCCGCCCAGCTCCCTCACCCTCGCCACCCCCCCACTCACCCCCCCCACTCACCCCCCTCCCACTCATCTCCTGCCTCACCTATTGCCTCACCCATTGCCTCCACCTCAGCTCCTTCTCACGGGGAAAAGAGTGCAATGCGACCTGCCACTGCCACTGAACCACGCACCGGGAAAGTGGATGCATTTGTTTGGTCTGATGGTGCTGATTTTCAGCCACACAATCTGCCGTTTGACATGACAAATGCGGGAATACAGCCTGCCTTCCCATGCAACGAAGGAGATGACTTTGTTGACTACTTCCTGGTCTTCATGGATGACGAAATCGTTCAGTTAGTCAGCGATGAGACCAATAGGTATGCAGCTCAGTGTGCAACAGAAGGGCTGGGACCTATTGGCTCACCAAAGCAAGTGTCGTGGTTGCCTGTCGGGATTAAAGAGCTGTATGTGTTCTTTGCTCTCATGTTCTTGATGCCCCATATCAAGAGACATGAGTTGGAGGAGTACTGGTTGGTTGATGACATTACTTCTATCCCAACATTCGGGAAGTACATGTCACGAGATCGGTTCCGACAACTGCTAGGATACACTTTGCTGACAATGGAAACCCGTCCCAAACTGACCCTTTGTGGAAAGTGAAGGATTTTCTCAACAGGATTAGGGATCGATTTATGCGATTTATCCATCCTATGCAAAAAGTCGTCATAGATGAATCCCTGGTATTGTTCAGAGGACGTCTCAAATTCATGCAGTACATCCCCAGCAAACACCACCACTTTGGGATAAAGTTCTTTGTGCTGTGTGACTGTGAGACGGGGTATATCCTTGATTTCGTGATCTACTCTGCAAGTACAATGGATGTGGACAGGAAAGACCCCCTTGGCTTCTATGGCTCCATTGTAAAAGTGCTGATGGAGAGGTATTTTGGTGGGAATCATGTGCTGTACACAGACAATTATTACACAGCACCGAAACTCGCCAAATACCTGGCTGAACACGGCATTGGCACTGTTGGCACTGTATGGAGCCAAAGGAAAGAGTGGCCAAGTTTCCCAGAAGCATCATCATCATCCAAGGGAGATGTGCACCTGAAGAAGTCTGACAAGCTTCTGGCGATCAGGTGGCACGACAAGAAGGTCGTGAATATGCTCAGTACCATCCACAGGGGGGAATTGCAGAGAACTGGGAAGGTCAGCTACAGGATGGGAGAGCCAATCATGAAGCCCGATGCCATCATTGACTACAATATCAACATGAGACTTGTTGATAAGTCTGACATGATGATTGGCGAAATAGACTGTCTCAGGAGAAACACCCGATGGTACAGGAAGGCTTGCCTCCACATGCTCGATATGTGCATGCTCAACGCCTTCCTCCTCTACAAGACACAAGTCGGGGGCATAAGGCAACCATCCCTGAGACAGTTCTCCAAGACTGTCGTGCAGCAGCTACTTGCACGATTTGGTCAGGTGACGGCATTGGTCCTGAGGCGACACTCTGACACACAACCTGACCGTCTTGAGTGCCGCAATTACATGAGCCGGCACCAGCTTGTGAAATTGCCTCTCACCGCAGGCGGCAGGTTGTCACAGGGCCGCTGCAGAGTTTGTCATAATACCACACAGAGGCCTCGGACGAGAAAAATGAGCACACACCAGTGCCAGGAATGCCAAGTCGCTCTCTGTGTGACTCCATGCTTTGCCGAGTACCACTCTGAGTAAATACTGACAGTGACAGTGATATACAGTGATGCGACAGTGATATGCTTTACCAATAATTGTATAAGGGATAATGTAGTAATAAGGGATATTTTGCCTAAAAAACAATGAATATATTGACCAGTATAATAAGTGATATTGTAATAAGAGAATCTGCGGCACTGCTGTGATTCTGTGATGCGACAGTGACGTGCTTTACCAATAATTGTATAATATAGTAATAAGAGATATTTTACCTAGAAATTTATGTAAGTATGGCCAGTATATAAGTGATATGGTAATAAGAAAATCTGCGGCACTGCTGTAATTCTGTGATGCGACAGTGACTCAATATAGTAATAAGTGCAGTGTAAATATAATGTATATTGCCCAGATTATATGTAAAATAGTAACAGATGTTAGAAATAATGAAAACATCGCTGCTAACCAAATGTCAGTGAGCGTGTGATGCCGCAGTGAAGTGCGGGCAATTACAGTGCCTTTTACCTACCTCAGTGAACACAGAGTGGGTGTTTATCGTATGTGCAGTGTTCATACATGTTTATAGTACTATTATCAGAGAGTGGTTGGCATTTGGTACTGGTGTGTGGGGCATAAAATAGTGATTTTACACCCCTCACTTCTAACGGCACTGCCCGTCCTGTGAAAGTCAACAAAGTCATGAAACCTACATCACTGCAAAGCTGAAGGTTAGTACTTTCTAATGGCACCTTATTTTTTTTCTCTAACTTTATTCTGGGCAGAGTTATTAAGGTTTAAAGGTTTGTTTACATTTGGCTGAAACCCCCGCGGGAGAGGCCAGTCGGGGCAAAACAATGCCCGCGGTTAAAGGGTTAAAGGAGCTACATAATGAAATATCAAAGCCTTTATGTGAACTTTTTTACTTATCACTTAAGATCAATAAGGTGCCACATGAATGGAAGCTTGCTAACGTACTCCCAATATTCAAAAAGGGCAACAGAGCACAACCAGAAAACTACCACCCAATAAGTTTATTATTAGTGGTATGGAAATTGATTGAAACTATTACACAGGTTTACAAAAAATTTGAGGCATTCATGAAATTAGGTGTTCTAACCTAATTTTGGGGTGCTGATTTCTGATTCGAAATCCGTTTTCACTCATCACCTCTAGTTTTTTGAGATATACATGTATACATATAGGCCTAGACCCAAAATATTCGCCAAAAATCCATTTACCGTCCTATTTTCTTGGAACTTGATTTAAAATGCACGCCGCAACAAGCTCAAACATGTCAAGCATTACATGCAGAAGGACTGGGGGTCTAGGAGCACTTTCGTGCCTGGGAAACACAGTGCCCAAGAAAATCCTCTGGTGGACATGAACAAGATGCTTCTTCCCCCTCTTCATATCAAGCTTGGCCTTATGAAGAATTTCGTGAAGGCCATGGACAAGGATGGCACTGCCTTCCAACACCTTTGCACTCTGTTCCCAGCTCTCAGATCTGCTAAGCTCAAGGAGGGCATCTTCATTGGACCTCAGATCCGGGAGGTGCTGAAGGATGAGGTATTCGAGGGGAAGCTCACCTTGAAGGAATTGAGAGCATGGGAAGCATTTAAGGTAGTCTGCCATGCCTTCCTTGTAACACACGGGCAATAGATTACCAAGAGCGTGTCGAGAAGTTGTTGCAGGCTATTCAGGATATGGGGTGCCGAATGTCTCTCAAGATTCACTTTCTCCACTCCCACCTCAACTTCTTCCCCCAGAACCTCGGAGCAGTAAGTGGAGAACATGGGGAAAGGTTCCACCAAGATATTACTAAGATGGAGAGCAACTACCAAAGCAAGTGGAACCCCAGCATGATGGGGGACTTCTGCTGGATGCTCCTGTGCGACATCCTGGAGGCAAAAATACACCAGATCATCCAAAAAACTCACTTCTGACTGTCTGTAGTACTATGGTGTGTATATATGCTTATATCCAAGTAATGGTAATATATAGTTCTGTCAGTGTTCCGTGTCTGTTTTATTTCGTTCTGTAATATGCCATTTTAATATATGAAATAAACTCATTATATTATAAATATATGCATTATAATAAAAAAAGGGATATGTGGAAGCAAAAAAACTGGAGGTGATAGAGCAAAACTGTTTAGAAATTTGAATTAAGCATATCAAAATTAGTCAAAAACACCTATTCACATGCTTGCCTCAGATTTTTTTGTTTTTTTTGTTTTTGTAAACCAGTGTTATCAGAGACAAGTTTGTGAAGCACTTAGAAACAGACAGTCTCATCAAAGATTCGGAACATGGTTTTTGAGATAATCGCTCTTGCCTCGCGAATCTGATGGACTTTTTCAATGGTATGCTGAACATGTACAACGAAACTAAATCTGTTGATTTTGTCTACCTCGATTTTGAAAAGGCTTTTGACAAAGTTCCACACAAATGACTGCTTCAGAAGCTAAAGGCACATGGTTTCAACGGCAGTGCTTTCAGGTGGGTAGAGGATTGGCTCACCGGACGAAAGTAAAGAGTTATAATAAATGGAAAAGAGTCAGCCTGGGTAAACGTTACAAGTGATGTGCTGCAGGGTTCAGTGTTAGGTCCTTTTTTTTTTTTTTTTTTTTTGATATATATAAATGATACTGATGAAGGATTATGTTGTAAGATTTAAGATTTTGCTGACAATACTAAAGTATGTAACAGAGTAGATACAGCACTGCAGAGACAGGAAATTCAGAGAGATCTTGATCAACTGTTTAACTGGGCCCGAGCATGGCAAATAAATTTCAGTATTAATAAATGTAAAGTGCTGAACATTGTCAATAAAAATATAAGAGCTAGTTATAACATGAACAATGTCCAACTTGATAGAGTAAACCATGTAAAAGACTTAGGAGTTTAATAACAGAAGATTTGAAACCAAGCAAACATTGTACAGAAGCTGTGAAAAAAAGCCAATAAATTGATTGGATTCATAGGTAGAGCATTTGAATCTATATCCGATAATATCACCCTCATTTTGTGCAGTTTCTTAGTAAGCCTGCACTTGGAGTATTGTGTTCAGTTTTGGCTACTGTATTATAAATAGGATATGGAGAAACTTGAAAGAGTACAGTGAAGGATGACATAGATGATACATAGATTGAGAAATAAACATTACAAGGAACGTTTAGAAGTCCTGAATCTCATTACCCTAACTAAATCGAGGTTGCGAGAAGATTTAGGTATTCAAAATATTCAAAGGACATGATAACATGCTTGTCAATAAATACTTCACAGTTGATCACTCGATTTATACTAGAGGCAGTGGGCATAAAATAATTGGCGAATGATTCCAGTCACACGAAGCTAAGCATTCCTTCTTTAATAGAGTTGTAAATAAATGGAACAAATTGCCCTGCAATGTAGTAAACTGTAATAAAGTACTAACCTTTAGGGGTCGCTTGGATGAGTATTTGTTGTCCAACCCCCAGTTTCATATGTTTACTAAAAAGCACGTGTGTATATGTACGTATATATGTATCTATCTATCTATTAATCAATCTATCTATCTATCTCTATATGTATGTATGTATTTTTTTCAGAGCCTGGATCAGTTTATTAACTGCAAATATAGTATAAACACAGACTAGGATCTGCCCAGATAGCCTTGATTGAACGGTCACTGCTCTACTTTCGACCTGTGATGGGCTGTGGATCACTGAAGGTCCCTGTTAAGTGACCACCACTGGAATTTTTTTTTAAGTACCAGAGGTCACTGCTTCAGGACGGAACTTGTGTACTTGTCCTGCACGGGAAAGTTCCTTGTCTCAGTGGAGTGAACGGAGCTGGAGCTTGAGTGACTGCTGCCCACCTTAACCCGCCGTGTCCCAGAGACGTGAATTCACGTCCTCACATGATGTGCACTCATATCCCAGAGACGTAAATTAACGCAGCAACATTGCAAGGTCCCTAATTTGCACAATTTTCAATTTTCGGGAGTGATTTCGTGAGTGATTTTTGGCACGTATACACGGGACACCTTCCTCTATTCCTCTACAAGATGCCAAGCAGGGACAATGCCTTACACCGCATAACCTCTCCCCACCCCTGTACGCCATTGTCTCGGCAATTCACCTGTTACCAGTGACCTGGCCAATAAAGACATTCAGGGCCAGTGATTCCCCAATCGATGACAATGTGGAGGACAAAGTTTACATAGCATTAGAGGAAGAAACAGTCAGAAATGATGATCAGGTAATGTGGGAAAAAAAGGTCATGAATGGTGATGAGTTAGTGAGTGAAACAATGCTTATAATGCCTATAATACTGTTTGAAAACCAATATACTCTTGTACTACATAGAAATTCGTGCCAAGTCAACAAATGAATACTGTTTATGAGTGGATAAAATAGTTACCCTCCCATAGAACTCGTTTTCTTTGGTGCCAGCCTGTTAGAAAACCCAGTCAGGTAAGGAGGAACTCGTACCTGGATCGAGTATTTTAAACCTCAGGTGGTCGATTTCTCTATGAATTTTCGATGTTTCTCACCAAAATTGGATGTTTGAGCCAAAAAAAAAAAAAGGTCCAAAAATGTCGGGACTGGGGCGTACCACTGCCCAGAAAACGTCAGGATGGGGCGGGTTAAAAGTGCCAGGCAAGGCTCCTGCACCACCCCTGAACATCCACACTGTGCACTGTGCAATTTCCCCCCCCCCTGGGGGTAGGGGGTTTTTCAAGAATACTCCCCCAGTATCCTTGCTTGTTGTATGAGGCGACTAAATGGGTTGGCGGCGGGTAGTGCCCCTCCCTGGAAAACAGCTAACTAAAAATACAAACAAGAAGCCTCGGACAAGGACTGACCAAAAGATGACGACCAAGGACCGGACAAAGGACATGGTACGGATCGTGACGTGGAATGTAAGGGGTGTGAATGATGAGGTGAAAGAGAGAGATTATCCAGGTGCCTGAGGATGCGAAAGTGGATGTATGTGGAATAACTGAAACTAAATGGAGAGGTAAGAGTGTGAGAGAATGGGAGTATGGATGGGGTATACTGTATGTGCAGAAGTAGGTGAGAATGAGAGGGCAAAAGAAGGAGTGTGTATTGTTGTGAGTAAAAGATGGAAGAAGAACATAAGAGAGTATGGATCAGTTGGCTCAAGGATTGTGTGGGTAAGAATGAAAGTTGGAATACAAATGTGGACAATTGTGTGCGTGTATGCACCAATGCAAGATCGTGCAAGCAGAGTGAGAGAAGAGTTCTGGACAAATGTGGAAGTGTGCATAGAAAAGTTTAGAAGGAATGAGAGAGTGTTTTTGATCGGTGATATGAATGGTAAAGAAGGGAATGTGAAGGTGGATGGAATAGTTGATGAGTAGGGTGTGCCTGCTGAGTAAGATGAGAGTGGCAGTGCGTTAGTGGACATTTGTGCTGGGAGGGGGTTGGTGATAGCCAATACCCTCTTCAGGCACAAAATGATCCACAGGTATACATGGCGAGTGATCAGAAGGGTGGGTGGTGAACTGAATGAAAGGAAGGCAATGATTGATTATGTGTGTGTGGATGAAAGGATGCGAAGATGTGTAATGGATGCTCGAGCTTATAGAGGTTCGGGGAGTGGTCTTTCTGACCATTACTTGGTGGTGTCCAGAATCAAGATCCAAGTAAGATGGAGAAATAGAAGAAGGGAAGGACGGGAAGAAGGAGTAGTTGCAAGGAGAGTGGAAAGGTTGCAGGAGGATGAGAAAAAGGCAGAATATAAGAAAGAAGTGGAGGAACGATTGGGTAAATATGAATTGGAGCAGATGGGGGATGTGGAAGGTGTGTGCAAGATATTCACAGAAGAAATATGTGCAGCATGTGATGTGGTGTGTGGGGGGAAGAGAAGACAGAAGGGGGTGCAAGGAACATCATGGTGGAATGAAGAGGTGAGACAGGCTGTGGCATAAAAGAAGAAAGCATACAATGAATGGATGAGAAATAGGGGCGTGGAAGAAGTTGAGAGGTGGAAGAGAGAGTTATATGTAGGAAGGAAGAGAGAGGTGAAAAGATTAGAAAGAGAGAGTAAGAAAAGAGTGGATGAGGAATTTGGAAAGAATTTGAGTGTGAAGTGGAGGGACTGTAAGAAAATGTTCTGGAAAGAAGTGAAGAGAGTAAGACAGGGTGGTAGTGAAGTTAGTAGGGGAGTGAATGATAAAAATGGTAGATTACTAGTGGAGAAGGGAGAAAAAGTGAACAGATGGAGAGAACACTTTAAGAAATTGTTGAACGTAGAGAATGGAAGTAATGCGAGTATAAGTGGCTGGGGAATGGCTGGGAGAAGGAGGAAGGTGAGAAGACAAGAAGAAATCAGTAGAAGTTGTGGAAGCAATGAAGAGAGTCAAATTGGGGAAAGCCCCAGGAATTCATGGAATGTGTGGTGAAATGCTGAAGCATGGGGGAGAGATAGTGATAGAATGGATGCGGAAGATGTGCAGATTGGCCTGGGAGGAAGGTGGAGTCCCGGAGGATTGGAAGTTAGGTATAATTATTCCCTTGTACAAAGGAAAAGGGGAAAAAGAAGTGTGTGGTAATCATAGGGGCATTTGTCTTCTTAGTGTAATAGGAAAAGTGTATGGTAGGATAGTTATTGACAGAGTTATGGAAATAACAGAGGAATTATTTGGAGAAGAACAGGGAGGCTTTAGGAAGGGAAGAGGTTGTGTAGATCAGATATTCATTCTTAGATCTTTAGTGGGAAAGTTTCTAGAGAAGGGAAAGAAGTTCTATGCATCTTTCATGGATTTGGAGAAAGCATATGACAGGGTGGATAGACAAAGCTTGTGGAAAATATTAAGAATATATGGAGTAGATGGGAAGTTGTTGAATGCTGTGAAGAGTATGTATGATGGTGCTAAGGCTGCAGTGCGTGTGGATGGTGAACTGAGTGAATTTTTCTCTTTGAAGGTTGGGTTGAAACAGGGATGTGTCATGTCTCCATGGTTGTTCAGTCTGTATAAGGATGGAGTATTAAAAGAGATACAAGGTAGGGCAGTGGATGTCGGAGTGGCCCTAGTGGGAGAGGGTAATGTTTGGAAACTCCCTTTACTGTTGTTTGCAGATGATACTGTGTTGTTAAGTGAAGACGAAGGGGAGCTGCAAGGCTTGATGGATGAGTTTGGGAGTGTGTAAGAAGTGGAATCTAAAGGTGAATATAGGGAAGAGTAAAGTGATGGTCTTTGAGAGAGGTGAAGTCAGTGAATGTACAGTGGAGTTTTATGGTGAGGAAATGGAAAATGTGAGTACGTTTAAGTACTTGGGGATTGTTTTTTTTTTTTTATGTGACCGACTCTGGGCATAGGCTTCACAGCCTGCTTTCAAAGCCCAGTAGTCCTCTTACGTACCGTACACCTCTACATGTCACCAATTCGGCGCTAACACCCACTGTCCATACTGAAGACATGCTAGGGCTGTCTCATACAGGACTGGTGTATTGGTATTAGTGGGGGTATTTTTATGACATGTTGGCGGGTCTCCTGGCAGATCAGTAAAGTCTGATATTTATGAAATTCAAATCCTTAAACCGTTCCCTGTCCCAGCGGGATTTGAACCCGGGTCCGTTAGGACTGCAGGCCAACTCTTGATGAGTAAGGATGGAAGTTTGGAGGGTGAAGTGCTTGAAAGGATACAACAAGGACGAAAGGTTGCTGGTTCCTTGAAAACAGTGATAAGAAACAGGGAAGTGAGCATGGAAGTGAAAAAGTTGCTACATGACAGTATTGTGATACCAACTCTAACGTATGGAAGTGAAGCTTGGACGTTGTTCGAAGGACACAAGTCAAGAGTGAGAACAGTGGAAATGAGTTACTTAAGAGGAGCCTGTGGAGTCACATGGAGTGACAGGCTGACAAATGAGGATGTAAAGGAGCGTTGTGTTGTGGATGTGGATGTGATAGGAAGCGTTAGGAGGTACACACTGAAGTGATTTGGTCATGTGGAGAGGATGGAGGGTGAGAGACTGACGAGGAGAGTGTATGTGAGTGAGGTGGAGGGGGTAGAGGGAGGGGAAGGCCGAGGATGAGATGGAGGGATGGAGTGGAGAGGTATATGAGAGGGAGATGTGAGTTGGCAGCAGGGCAGTGAAATGGCGGGGGACAGGGCGACGTGGAGGCGATTTGTTTGTGGCCACCGCCTACGGGATTATGGCGTCTGGCAATAGATAGATAGATAGATAGTCTACAGACATCCCGTTAACTCAGTGTACCCATACATAATGTCATGCATTAGTTATTTATTTGATGATTCATTCTTCTTTACTACTTTCTCTTTCAGGTTATTCAAATTGATAGCTTATAGATAATGTATTATAGAATGTAACTTTTCCTTTTCTGTCTTTCCTATGAAATTTCCATGCCAGTTTTTCCATGCTGCATGGTGGTTTTTCTCACTTTTTCCTGCCAGGTTTAACTGGAGGGTGAGGCGGGGGGAGTCTTCTTGTTTTACTATCCTTATCCTTCAACATGTAGAATGAGATCTCGTAGTCACAGTCTACTCTGTAACAAACAGCCTCGAAAGGACCATAAGGTCTGTTGCTGTGTGCTTTCCCTTGTACTCCTTTGTACTCCCTTTGTAATTAGGAAATATTGGTAAGTCATATGGTTGCGTGTAGGTAGGAAGAAGGTGGGTAGATGAAGTGGAGGTGCAGAGTATGGATAGATAGTGTGAGTATATGTGTAGGTGGGTGTGGGCATGATATCCGCTTGGATAAATAGTGGCAGTAGTTAGTGAGGCTGGGTGTGGGTAGGGTCAGGTGGGTATACTTAGCACGGATATTTACAACACCTGTCACACTTTTCCCTCCACCTTTTAAAAGATGAGTTTAATCAGTGTTCTCGATCTTTCCTGTTTACAACTGATTCTCTATGGAAGATCCCTCCTTAGTCTTGTTTTATCCTTTGCCTATGACCTCCACATCATTTTATTAGGCAGAGTATCAGGTCATTGGGTAATAGTGGATCTTCAGTTTGACTTTCCATGGTTAAACTGCAATATGAAGGGACGAATTGTGCTGACACTGTGTCCTAGGTTCCTGTTTTTCTGCACAAAGGAAAAGTAAAAACTCAACTCGCAGGTATGTTTATATAAGGCCTGACTCAAGGACGAGCGGTGGAAGGTGTTATTCCAATTTTACCCCTAGTGAGGTGAAGGTTGGCCTTGGTGATGGTGGTATTGATGTTGGTATCGAAAGCTAGTGGAACCATAGGGTTCAACATTCAGAGAACACCATTAATAGGCTAAGGCTTTGCATTCTCATATCAGATATACAGTAGAGAACGTTCCCGGAAAAGTGTGTGTGTGTGTGTGTGTGTGTGTGTGTGTGTGTGTGTGTGTGTGTGTGTGTGTGTGTGTGTGTGTGTGTGTGTGTGTAAATTTTGTGAGCTGCTAAATTTGTGAGGTGTTAGGTCTGTTGGCGAGCCCTGTGTTGGTGCTTGGGTGGACTAGCACATCTCAAGAATGGACTTGCACGTTAGGTCTGTAGTGGGAAACTTCAGTGCCTGTTACAGTGCAACTAAACATGGGTTTATTATACCCAGGTTGGAAAATTAGAAAAAAAATAGTAAATATGCAAATTTATGAAAGCAATCACCTACACACTATATTTAAAGCATCTTAATGTTACCTAAACTGTTAGTAACACTTAATTGCTATAAATGAGGTATTTTAGGGAAATTAAGAACGAACATCCAACACTGTAAAATTGTCACCAAATTTTTGGAAAAAATTCACACACACACACACACACACACACACACACACACACACACACACAAGAAAAAAAAACACTCCACCAAATTACCCCAAACTTCCCCAAACCCCTCCAAGCACTTCTGGCTCTGCTGCAAGGGGGTTATTGGCACCAAACCCATGTATAATATACCCAAGTATGTCACTGGTCGGTTATCACTAAACTCGGGTACTATACACTATACCCGAACCCATTACTATAGACAATTCCCAGCCAAGCAGCAGCACAACGTGACCTACCTCCTTGGGCACTTGGGGAACCCTGAGGGTACTGAGGGTCCCAGCACACTGGCTTGGCGGGATCACTGTGTAACGCGAATGACGTCATACGCATCGGGTATATTATGGCCAAGTTTAGTACTCTAGGGTTAATACGACCCCATTGTCAGTGTCACACACCCGTTGCAGGCTTCATGAGGGGTGCTTGTACTCTCAATGGAAAGATAAATAGCTTCCCATTAACACTGACAAACGATTCGTTTGCAAGAGGGGCTGCGTGTCTGGCCGGGGGAAGGGGAGTGGATGACCTGCACAACAATCACTGGGTGTGAATCAGTGTCAGGAATGCAGCACAGCTTCCCTCCTCCCCACACACTTACAAGTCCCTAACACAACGCCCTGACATGTGAGCTGGTGCCCAGAAAGCGGCCAGGAGCAGTGGCGTGAGTTGCTGCGCGCGCACGCACACACACACACACACACACACACACACACACACACACACACACACACACACACACACACACACACACACACACACACACACACACGAGAGAGAGAGAGAGAGAGAGAGAGAGAGAGAGAGAGAGAGAGAGAGCAGTAGATTAAGATGCCTGACAGAACAAATTAACACAGGTTTGTTACCAGCTGTAAGAACAAAACCAGGATATCATCTTTGTCGTAGTCGTTGTCATTGTCGTCGTTACCGTATTTCTCACTAATACATAAGGTGGGTAGGTTCCTGAGGTAGAGAGTGCAGTTCATAAAAGTCTGCTAACTATCAACAGAGAGATCAGTGTAATGGGCTATGGATCTGTTCACTCACCTTTCATATCATCGATATGATAACACTGAATAACAAGTAACACGTCTTTATAACAAATGAAAAAAAAAAAAAAGGCTATCGAAAATAAGGCGTGAAGAACAAACAACATATAATTTGTCTCCAGTAGGTACTAACATTAACAGTCGTAATAAAAATAATGCGTTTTCATACATCTTTAATAACAAGAAGAGGACTGCTGAATCTAATGAGGGAGGCAGAAGAACAAATGAACAAGTTTATGACAGTGTTCACTGGTGCTGACATCTTTATTCACGAGGAATAACAGCAGAATTTATATCCATATATCAAGTCACAAGCATCGTTGCCTCCTCAATTGCGAATTGTGAACAGAATTACTAACGTTTTCAGCACTGACGTAACATATCTTTTGCTTCATTCTTACAACATTTAGAGGATATTATTCATCGTAGTGTAGACTGCTGGTAATGAAGATATTGAGGCTGCTTATGATCCTTTCAGTTCCAGGGATCTCTTCAAAGCTAAATAAAGTCGTTTGGGGGCAGCAAGAACATAGAATAAAAATGTGTTTAAAAAAAAAAAAAAGAGTACGTTTGTGTCAGTTGTCGCTCTTCCTATCATTATATTTTCTTTATATTGGAAGATGTGTGTATGTGTGTGGCCACCCAGTGATGTGATGTCTTGTACTGCTAGAGAAGATGATGTCAAAAACAGGCAGGGTCCTTCTTATCTCCACTATAAATTGAAGCAAACAGTAATATCCGTCACAGGACTGAATTATGAATACTGAAATGAACCACTAAAGAGCCAGACGTCATATTATATGGGAATAAATCAATGTTCGTTTTCTGTATCAGCATCATTAGAGGGACTTTAAAGACCGGGGACCACACGACCAAAATTAACACCATTACTTTATATGAGGTCATCAGGTTGTGAGAACGAAAAATCTGGCACATGACGACTTACAAGGCTATTACATAATTAACTACCTCGTATCTAAGTCACAGAATTCTGTTGTCGGGTCATTAAGCGGGAAAGGTAGACACTCGTAATGTAGGTGTTTGTCTAACATAAAGATTTTTTCCCCACTCACTTAGTGAATTCTGCATTGCCGCTGGTGTACACATATCAGTGTTGACTTTAACAAGATCGTTACGTAACCTGAGCGTAAGATATGATGGTAATTAGAAGCAGCAGGATGGGAGTTAATTACCCGGTCTAGTGCCACTCATCTTCTTATAGTCAAAGAAGCAGGTAATATGACGCTAAAGTAACACCACGTAGCCTTATTAATGGATTTAAAAAGTGCTCATTATCATTGTGATGAGGGGTCAGAATGCACTTCACAACGTATCTAGTTTCAGTAATACATAGTTGCTCGGGTGGATTTTATGCCAGTCACTGCCCTCGCCTCAACCCCTTCCAATCCTAACCTACTCTGACCTTGCACTGTCTTGATATGAGAGACAGCTGGGTAAGACAGATACTCATCATGGTGGTACCGTATGGTGCCTTGGTAGTGAGACACGGCAGGGGTAAGGCTGATATTGAGAATGGTTGTGTACTGTCATGGTATGACAGACGACTATGATAAGGTGTGAGAGAGAATGCTGGAATAAGAGATACCGATCATGGTGGTGTACTGTCTTGGTATGAGACACGGGTGGGATATGAAAGATACCGATCATGGTGGTATTGGTAGTCAGAGACGGCCGGGGTAAGAGAGAAGTTGATCATGGTGTTGTTTTGTCGTGGTATGAGAGAAGGACAGGATGAGACTGGTACTGTCATGGGTGGGGATGTGTTGCTGGTGTATCGAAACTCCCGTGAAGCTACCTGCTCTCGAGACTGAACATTAGTGTGGTATGGTGTTATGTGGTGGTGTTTTGTGCGAAATGGAGTGGTGTGGTGTGGTGTGGTGTGGCTGGGTTAGTGGTACTGAGCCAAGCCTTTCGGTTTATGATCAAGCTGGGGCAACAGAGGGGGACTGCACAGTGGCTCTTGCTTTAAACTTTCTCAGACCAAAATCTCCAGACTGTTTCCGACTCTGTCAAGGTTCATCCATTACCCTCCACTTCGGGTTATCAATAAACATATTTTACAGTTTATGGCTTGAAAGATAATCTCGCCTTCCTCATCACGACCCCAGGTTTCGGTGGCCAAATTTCGTCGTGATCCAGTGGGAGAGTGGAGGAGGAGGAGGAGAGGAGATAAGTGAGTGCATGATGGCGGATGATACTGACTGCATAATGGTAGGAGATGGGAACTTCACGTACTCGTATGTATCATTTACATCTCTTTATCAGATATGTTTAAGCAAAAATGTGTCCTACCAAACGGAAATATTTTTATTGCCTTACTATTCCTGAAGAAAATAAATGTTAATAAGTTAATACGAATATCAGACATCACTGATATATATATATTTTTTTTACTGTGCTCGACTCTGGGCATAGACTTCACAGCCTGCTCCCAAGGCTCAGTAGTCCTCCTACATACCACACACCTCTCTACATGTCAACAGCCCAGGAAGACCTTGCAACGCACTATTAGGGAGGCATACTGAAGGTAATATGAGTGAATTTGTCGAATGGTGTAAGGGAGAGAATACAAGATGATTTGGGAGCAAAGTTGAGGACAGACATTAGGAAGGAAATGGGGCTTTGTTTAAAATGGCACCGTATGAGATAGTTTAAAGTGATGCATCATAAACTACTGTATATGGCTTTATTGTCCAATGCCACAATACCACAGTAAAATAATAGAGGATATATATTGTTGTTATAAATAAAAGTGTATTAATATATTTGTGTAACAAGACAGTAGTAGCCATTATTACCAACTCTCCCATTAACTGTCACCCATTAGAGCTTGCACGACCACCACTAACACTTCTCTCATTACCATCCCCAAACTACCTATTCACCACCACCAACACCACCACCACCACCGCTAACACCGCCACCGCCGCCACCACCATTCCTGAAACTGCACATCACCACAAAAGCTAGGCTCCACCACCGTCAGTCAACCCCTTCTCTCCCCCCCCCCACCACCATCACTATTACCACAGGTGCATATCACCACAAAAACTAGACTTCAGCACCCCCAAACCACTTCCTTCATCATGACCACCCTGCCTGTTTCCCCGCTAACTATCCTGTCTCCCTGTATGATATATGGCAAGTCTGATTCTTAATTATGCAGCCCACCTCCCACTGTTCTTGCCTGCCTGCCTGCCTGTCACCCTGCCTCCCTTTCTTGTTGCCTGTCCGCCACCCTGCCTTCTACTCTCTGTGCCTGCCTGCCTACCTTCCTACCTCTCGGCCTACCTGATTAGATGCCCTGTACTTACTGTGATCTTGGTAGGAATGTCAGTACAGATAGGGTAGGTGCGTGAATAGCGACGCCTCTACTGCCTCGATCGAAAGAGTTTTGGTGCACATTTGCCTTGAAACATTTTAACACGACGAACGATGGATATTGGAAAATGCTGGACAATTTTTCTTCATATTGGTAAACCTGCTCACGTACGATATATATCGCTTCCTTGTAATAAGAGAATAATCTTTGCGGAACTTCACAGGGCATATTGATCATTTTGGATTATCTTAACCCTCCTTCGCGATTTTTTTTTTTTTTCGACAGCAGGCAGAAGGGGGGAAGAGGGACTAGAAGCGAGGCTACGCAATGCTTGACACGTCACCCCATGTGCTATTCTCTTGTCTCACTGGCCCTGAATGAGTTCTGTTTCGCCCTTCAGTCTGCAGTAGTTACCATTTTTACCTCCGCCAAGGAGGTTATATTTTCACTCCTGTCCCTTTGCTTGTTGATTGGTTGGTTTCTGAGCAAGATTACGCTAAACCTGCTGGACGGATTTCCACGAAACTTGGTAGAAGAATGGGCCTTGGCCCAGAATAGACTTCATTAAATTTTGGTGCGGATCCGTATAAAGGTGCGGATCCAGGATTTTCTTTTTCTTTTTTTTTTTTTCACTTTCTTTAACATTGCGAGATTGGGCGTTTTCCGACATTTTCGTAAATTTTTCAGTGAATATTGCATGGATCTTGATGGAAAAAAAAATCAAGCATATTTAGGATGTTAGTAGCTACGAATGTGTACAGTTTGGCGCGGATCCATATAAAATTCTGGATATAGCGGATTTCAATATGGTTTCATGGGGGGGGGGGTAGTCATTTTCCATATTGGATTAGACTTGATTAAATTAAAAAGAACTGCATGTTGGGCCTTGGCGGAGGTATACGCTCTGATGAGTGCCATTCTAGTTAACAGTGTGTTTACCCCTTGTCTGTCTTAGTATTTCATTATATTTGACTGACCCTGAATAAGTTCTGTTTCGCCCTTCAGTCTGCAGTAGTTACAGTTTTTAACACTTAATTTTGAGTTTACCGTTTGCCTGCCTTTGGCTGTTTTTCATCGTATCTGTCTGTCTTGGGTACTATGTGCATTTAACTACTGTGAAGATTTCCTAGCAGTGTCCAATCCAACGTCACTGCCTGGTTTGTCTACTCTTCTGTCCATTCAGAGTGAAGATTTTATATTTTAATCACACTTAAGTTCGTTGTTGCGCATGTTTTTTTTTTGTTTTTTTTCATTTTTTATATATATGCATTGCTCACAAAATTACCTCTCTCTCTCTCTCTCTCTCTCTCTCTCTCTCTCTCTCTCTCTCTCTCTCTCTCTCTCTCTCTCTCTCTCTCTCTCTCTCTCCATACTTATATTTACATATAATAGTTAATTACTTAGATAGATAGATACAGTGTATGCCAATATGACTGTCTTTATCCCATTTATGTAAGACTTTCATTTCTGGTAAGTGTGTCCCTGTAATATGCCTCTATCATTCTGTTCCACACCACACCTCAACCATCATCCACTAAACAAACCCCGTCCTGCCCCCACAGGACCCTCGGCAATCCGTCACGCCCACCTCACGCCACGCAGGGGGGGGGGAGGAGGTTACGCCGATTCTCAGGTTATGATAGGCAGAGTGAAGCAGGCTAAGTGAAGGAGGGCAGAGCCAAGCAGAATGAGGCAAAGATGTGGCAGAGCAGGGCAAGGCAGGATTATTTGAATCTGGGTAGAGGTAAATGATAAGCCTTACTGAAGTCAGATGGGGTGGGGCAGGTTTGGATACGAAAAGTAAAAGATGATTTTATTTACGCAGAACTGGATTGGGTGAGACGGATTTGGACCGGAAGAAGATCGTGAAGGTCAGGGCGAAGTAGATGATGTCTATTTCTCCCACTACAGCAGCCAGTACGGCACCGTCGCACCCATCCCACACCCAGTGCACGAGGGTGGCTGGAGTGTTGGCTGGTACTGGAACCCGCCCTGGCCGCCAGGTAAGCAGGGTGGAGAGAGAGGCCAAAAGGTGCAAGAATTGGACAGGATGCAGTGGAGGTAGGAAGACTGAGCGGCTGGAAGGGACAGAAGAAAAACCGTAGGTACAGTGGATGGGAAGAAGAGTTTAGTCGTAAATGCATTTAGCTGGGGATTAGAAGTTAATAACGTATCCAACAGCAATTTTTAATGTTAGTAGTCTCAGTTAGCAACATTGAAAGGTTGTTTGTTTCAGATTTTTTTTTTACAACCACTGAAGAATTATTTTCCTAATTTAACCTGGAACACTACCTTTATACACAACATACACACACACACACACACACACACACACACACACACACACACACACACACACACATATATATATATATATATATATATATATATATATATATATATATATATATATATATATATATATATATATATATATATATAGATAGATAATTCCCTGCGTGTGAATCGATTGGTCTTAATGTGAAGTATTGTATCAGCTCCCACAATGTGTACATGATTAAGATACTATAGTAGTCAACAGTTTGATAAACACCTAATCAAATCCTCAGAATTTCCTCTTGTGATTTGTTTACTAAATTATATATTGTTTTCATTACTCATCACTGTACTCACTCAAGTTTCTCCGGAGAAAACATTTTAGAGGCTGAGGCAGGCAGGGTGGGAGAGTGGGGCTGGCAGTGTTGGGATGAAGCAGGGACAGTGGGAGTGAGGAACGTAAATAGCGAAGGGGTGATGCAGGCAGCCAAGGTGGGGGTGACACTCAGGCAGGTAGGCAGGATTGGGGTGAAGCGGGCAGGGGGGAGTTGAGACAGGTATGCAGGGTGGGGGTAAGGTAGGCAGGCAGGATGGGGGTTAAACTAGCACTGGGGGACGAGTCAGGCCGTTTGGAAGGTGGTGAGGTAGAGGGGGGGGGTAAAGGTGGGCGTTACCTTTCTAATCTCCCGCACTGATGATGACGGTACCGGCTGTCTGTAAATTCACTGGCGTCTCTCTTCACGTACATGATTATTCATTTTCCTCTATCATCATAATCCACATCCATCATCAACCACGCTATCATTCCATTTCATCCACCCTCATTTACCCACTCATCGTCATTCATCATATCATCCACCGCTAACGCTAGCTTCTTATATCCTCTTATTTACTGCCCACATTTACTTCCACATCCACCTACGTATCCCTTGCACGTTCTTCATCCGCCTTATCATTCATCTGCTTCATCCACCTTCGTCATCCACCCGTTCACCCATGCCCATGTTCACCACACCTTTTCACACACACACACACACACACACACACACACACACACACACACACACACACACACACACACACACACACACACACACACACACACACACACACACACACACAGCCACATGCGCAATGAACTAACCGGTTCCTAGCCTGGTGACACTGCATAGGCTGAGAGTACAATTGGCAACACTGTATTTCACATCCTCTCTCTCTCTCTCTCTCTCTCTCTCTCTCTCTCCCCTCCCCGCTTTTTAACATATCCTCATTATTATGCATCCCATTCTTAATTCTCTCTTAATCTTCTTCGTCCTTTTATTCCCCCCTTTCCCGCCCATACCTGCTAACGTTCGTTTTCTTCTCTTGTTCATCTCTAACTCATCCTATGCATCTGCCTTCGTTTCTCTTATTTCCCCTACCCGCTCCTCCTCCTTCCGTGATTCTCTCTCTCTCTCTTTCTCTCCATATTCCTGTACTGCTTATGTGTCCTCCACCCCTACCCTCTACCACCAGTTAAGTAACACAGATGCCACAGTCATAAAGATTCCAGAACATCTCTATTTGTCATTTTTATTACAGTCAGTATGGGCAGAATTCGCTGTGTGTGTGTGTGTGTGTGTGTGTGTGTGTGTTCTTACCTAATTGTTCTTACCTAATTGTATCTTTACAGGAACGAGTCAAGCTCGTACTGTCCCGTGTCTTAAACTATATTTATCGTACATATCCTTAAATTTGTGAATTGTTTTGGCACACACTATTTCATTCGGTAGTGCATTCCATTGATCAATTGCTCTGTTTGGGAAACTGAATTTCCTTACGTCTTTATCACCTCTCTTCTTATGCAGTTTTTTGCAGTGTCCTCTTGCTGATGCTTCTCCATATGTTAAGTAATCTTTTATGTCTATTTTCTCCTTCCCTGATATGCACTTATATAGCATTATCATGTCACCTCTTTTCCTTCTCTCCTGTAGTGTTGGTAGATTCAGTTTATTTAGTCTTTCTTCGTAGCTTAGGTCCCTTAAGCTTGGTATCCATCTTGTAGCGGCACTTTGAACTTTTTCAATCTTGTCTATGTGCTTTTTGAGATGAGGGCTCCAGACTACTGATGCATATTCCAGGGTTGGTCTAATGAATGATGTTATTATCCTTATTAGCATGTCTTCATTTATGTATGTGAATGCTATTCTCATATTTGCAAGCAGTGTATACATGTTCCGTACCTTCTCGCTGATGTGGTCAGCCGGAGATAGTCTGTTACTGATAATCACACCTAGGTCTTTCTCTCTTTCTGATGTGTATAGGGTTTTATTTCCTAACTTATAATCCCAATCAGGTCTTTTTCCACTTTTACCAAACTTGATTACATGACACTTGTCCACATTGAATTCCATTTGCCATGTACTACTCCATTCATGAAGTTTATTTAATTCTTCTTGTAGCTCTTTACAAGAGTCTGTGTTAGTAATTCTCCTTTGTATTTTTGCATCATCTGCAAACATATTAAGATAGCTCTCATTTCCAGTGTTACTGTTTATATCATTTATATACACTAAAAACATGATTGGTGCCAGCACTGAACCCTGTGGTACTCCACGAGTCACTTCTTTCCATGATGAGTAGTTTCCTCTTAGTACTGTTCTCATTTCTCTTTTTATGAGAAAGTCTTGCATCCAACAAAACAGTTTACCTCGAATTCCTCCTTGATGGTACAGTTTCCATAAAAGTCTTTGGTGTGGTACTGTGTCAAAAGCTTTCTTGAAATCTAAATAGATACTGTCCACCCATCCTTCCCTTTCCTGTATTGTGTTTGTTACTCTGTCATAGTAGCTCAACAGATTAGTAACACATGATTTTCCTTTTCTGAAACCAAACTGTCTTTCTGTTATCATACTGTGTTCTTCTAGATGATTTACTCAAGCTTTTCTTATAAGATTTTCTAATACCTTGCTTACAACACTGGTCAGTGATACTGGTCGGTAGTTGAGTGGATTTTGTCTATTTCCTTTCTTGAATAAGGGGACAATATTTGCTTTTTTTTTTTTTTTCCAAATATCGGGTAGTTTACCTTGACTCAAGCATTTCTTGAAAATTAAAAATAATGGTTTACTTAACTCCTTTGCACATTCTCGTAGTATCCAACATGAAATTTCATCAGGACCACTTGCTTTTCCTCTGTCTAATCTACTTAACTCGTCCTGTATTACTTTTTCTGCTATTTGTATATCTGGTAGTATGTGTGGACATGCATGTTCCACATAGTCCCTCTCAAAATTTTTTTCTTCTGTAAAAACTAATTGGAAATTCTTATTTAGTGCTTCACAAATATCTTTCTCTTGTGTATAAGTGATTCCCTTGTCCGTAATGGATTGTATTATATCTTTTACTTTGGTTTTGCTTCTGATATAGCTGTAAAACAGCTTTGGTTGATCACTACTTTTATTTATTATATCCTCCTCAAACTGTTTTTGGGCTTCCCTCCTTATTCTTGTATAATCGTTTCTTGCCTGTTTGTAATTATTATACGCCCTTTCACCATTGTGTCTTCTGTATCTATTCCACAACAAATCCCTTCTTTCTTTTGATTTTTTACATTCTGTATTGAACCATTTCTGTATTTTCTTATCTGCTTCTTTGTGCAGTGGGATGTACTTCTGGACTCCTATTTCATAAAATTCACAAATTTTTTATATATAGCATTTAAATCTTGTCCTCTAAACTCATTTTCCCATTCAACTTCTAAGAAATACTTCTTTAGGTCTTGATAATTTCCCTTTTTATAGTTTAGGCTCTTTTTGTAACTGTCATTGCTGTTAACTATGTCATATGCTATCCTGAAGTTATAATTTAGCACTGCATGAGCGCTTTTGCCGAGTGGAGGGTGATATATTAAACTGTCAATATCATTTTCTTGCCTAGTAAATATTAGATCTAGCACTGAAGGTACATCAAGTCCTCTTTTTCTGGTGGTTTCCCTCACATGTTGCGTTAGGAAAAGCTCTTGCACGAGATCCAGGAGCTTTTGGTCCCAACAGCTCTCTTGGCTAATTATATCTAGAGTATTCCAATTTATATTTGTATTGAAATCCCCAGTTAGTATCATTCTTTCCGATTTCTCTCCCATTTTATGTAGTAATGATTTTAAACTCTGAATTGTACTCTCTGCCAGGTCCTCATATTCGTCTCTTTCCCATGTGTTTGATCTTGGTGGCATGTACAAATTGGCTACAATTACTTTACCTTCAGATGTGTTGATCTCTACTGCAATCAGTTCTACTTGTGATGGTATATCTAGTTTTATTTCATTGACTTTTAGATTTTTCTTAGTTAATATTATAATTCCTCCTCTTTTTTTTAAATTTCTGTCTCTTCTCCATATATTGTATTCCTCTAAGTTTAGTATGTCATTGGATATCCTTGGTGTTAATTTTGTTTGAGTTAGGCATATTATTTGTGGTTCATTTTCTCTGACATAATCATTCATCTCTAGTAATTTGGATACCATTCCATCCACATTTGAGTACATCAACTTTATCATCTTGTTTATATACTTGTCATGACATGATTCTACTACCTTCCTCCTTTTTATTCCATCCTGTTTGTGTACCACTTTCGTACCTGCAATCCTATTATTTTGTAAAAAAAAATTCTTCTTTTCCTCTTCTGATCTTCCCTCATTTTTTGTTTTTGCTTCCTCCCTTTTCTCTTTCAGTAATTCCAGTTCCTCTTGTGTTAGGCATCTTTTTATCCATACATTTTTGATCTCCTTTTTTTCCATAAGATTCTTTGCATTTTTTAGTATCTCTTCCACAGTGTTTACACTCTGGAAAGTCACCTTTAGAGGTCTTGTCTTGCTTTTTTCGTATTTCCCTAACCTTTTGTGTTCTTCTATGTCTTTACTACAGATTTCCTCTTATACTTCTTTCAGTAAGCTCATTACATTTGCCATCTCCTTTTTGTCTCTTGTGATTTTGTTTTTTACTTCTTCCTCTTCTATACCAGTGATTACTATAGATTTGTTTATATCTACTGAATCTCTGACTAACTTTGGATTGTTTTGGATTATTCTTTTCACTTCCTTTTTAATGCTTTTTTCCTCCACCCTTGTTTCTAAGTCTTTCTTTACTTTCACCATTTCAGCATACGTGGTTTCCACATCATTTTTGTAGGTTTGCACAGCTTCATTCACCTGTGTTATCTTCTCTTCAATATCACTGCTCTGTTCTATAAGACTGCTTACTTGCCTAATTGTCTCTGTGTCATTTTTGAACTCTTCCATAACACTTTCGTGATTGACTACTGTACTTGTCATTTCACTCATTTTCTTCCTAAGTGTACTCAATCCCACTGTTAGTTCACTGATGGTTGTGTCTTTCTTATTGGCCTCCCTTCCTAGTTTTTCTATTTCTTCCTTTTGCAAGTGCATCTGCTTCTTTATTTCATCAATTTCATTTTTGAAAGCCATTTCTAGTTTGTGTACACGTTCAACCAGTCTATTGTGAGTCTCCACTTCAACCAGTTCTTGGTAGAAATCATTGTTTTGCTTTTTACCTTTATCCCTTTTCTTTTCCAAATTTGCTTTACTAAAGTATGTATCCATTTTGCAATACTAAAAGAACAGAGTATGTACTTACAGAGTATGTACACTTTCCCCGTGTTGCTGTAGTATAAACAAACCTCAGCTGACTCAGCACATTTTTTCCTCTTGGTTCTCTTTTCTGTTTGAACAAGTCTTGTTTAAACTTATTATTTTTTTCCTTTTAATAATGAAAAATCATTTAGTCTAACCTGGTACAGAGCTTGACTCATACAAAGACACTAATTTAGGTAATGCCACTGGCCGTGTTGGTTCGGTACGGAGCGCCGATGTCGGACGTCTGCCTCGATTGACTCCCTGTGTGTGTGTGTGTGTGTGTGTGTGTGTGTGTGTGTGTGAGAGAGAGAGAGAGAATGATTTTTTCCTGGTCGTATTCCACTTAAGGCTGTGAGTGTGTATCTTTGTCCATTTGAGTTAGCAAGTCCAGTTTTGATTCCTGCCTCAGACCACATACGGGGCCCAGACCATTTACGGGTCTTCCTCATTATATCCTCTCAAGGCAATTTATGAAAATAGCCCCTTGTTTAGTGTGAATTGGAATATTCATTAATTCACATCTGGTCCCTCAATCATTAAAGCGTTCCATCATGATCTACGGTCTATACTAAATAGTGGTCTTGCATACTGACGCATTTTTGAGGGGTTTGTCATGTTTAAGGCTTGTAACCTGTTTGGGATTTGTTTTTGCTGCCGCCATTTTCCCAAATTTTGGTTTAGGATAGAACCCTCGTAGTGAAGGAGTTATTGGGGAAGTGAATTAGGAGGCAAAGAGTGCCTGTGAGTGGTGTAGCTGTAAAGAGAATGATAGCAAGGATAAGGTGGAGAAGTAAAAGAGAGTACATAAGGGAGGGTGATGCGGGGAGGAAGGGCAGTTACCTGTACTCTGCTCCAGCTGTCTTGTCCGCAGCGCCACACCTTCTCAACCACCATCCGAGACGCATGCAAATGCAGTGTGAAATTTGCAGACACATACATTGTAACACAGATCACGATTTTGTTAGTAGGAAGAAAACTACCTTAGCTAATTAAAGGCAAGGATTAGGAGAAAGTGTTATTAAGAAGTTGGCCGGCGTGGACTATAGTGGGAACAAAAATGCCTGGAACATCTTTTGTTTAAATCATCCTTCACAGAGTGCGGCGTCAAGCACATAAACAGTTTCATTCCCTGGCTATTATTGTTTGCCTACGTGCTTATTATCAGTACACCTCTGAGCCTTTCCTTCCTCACCTACCCCCTCCACACACATACACACATTCTAGAGCTACTCCTTCCTCACGCCACACTTCTACCTGACACTAGCATTTGGCAATGGCACTTCGTGTGGCTACACACACACACACACACACACGCAGAGAGAGAGAGAGAGAGAGAGGAGAGAGAGAGAGATGCAACAATGTATTAGGCAGTAAAGTAACCAGAAGAGTAGTGTGTCAGTAACATACAGTTTTTAACTTTTTCAACCATCACAATCTTCTGTCCTCTTCCTACCGAGGTTATTCTGTCAGACAATATATATATATATATATATATATATATATATATATATATATATATATATATATATATATATATATATATATATATATTCGTAATCTGCCTATTTACCTTTCTCTAGGGTGATTCTTTGCACTGTAGATATGATTATCTGACTACTTATTTATCCAGACCCTGATTATGAGAAATTAAAATTAATTTCTACTCCACTAATGTTGCAGATTTTTTTTTTTTCAATAGCTAGATGTTATATATTGATTTGAGAGTTTTGCAGTAACTTGCACTAAATCAAGACCCATCCCTACTGTTAAGCATATTTTTCCCTGTCACACATTCATCAATGGTTAGGTAAGAATTAGATTTGAATCATAGTAGAAGACATGCTAATCTTTAAAAAAAAGTAAAAATAGTTCATGATCAATGTTATTTACCTTGAAATCACTGTTGTTAGTAATGGTGCCGGTATGAGGGACAGAGAGGACTAGTGATGGAATTTCATGGAACCATACGGATTGAATTATTGTACCCTTTAGCACAAAACGTAAATGGATGTTCTGACCTTGAAAGATGGAGTCATAATAAAGGAGATGCAGGCAGTCAAACGAGACTATAACTTTGTCCAATGGGAAGCTGTGTCTGCCAGCAATCTCGCGAATTAACAACACTCAGTGTATTTGCATCTTATATACAAAACTGGTTGAAATAGACGGCCATATAAAAGAGCTCCACATTGCCGATCTTGCCCTGAGTCAACACACACACACAAACACGAGGTCAACAAGAACACAGACGTTTAATGAATCAGGCAGGTTTATTGCCGCAACGAATCGACATACACTCAGGTCCTCCTTAACATTACTTAGCATTGAGGTTCATCGATAAGTACAGCGGGAGGTGATATTTAGTGCCTCCAACCTGACACAAGACAGTCCTCACTTGCTCTTGTACCCAGGCGGCAAGTGTGTGTGTGTGTGTGTGTGTGTGTGTGTGTGTGTGTGTGTGTGCGCGCGCTCGTATATACACTCATAGTCTCTATGTGTTGGTGCAGCTATTGTATCGAAGCCACTAATCTGCCACCAGAGATGCTTTCTCACTTGACTTCTTCCATACTCATCATTTACTTTCTTCTTCGGGTGTATTATAATAATTACTTGTTAATTTTGTCATAAGAACTGCTTTTTTCAAATGTCATTATTACGTACTCATCATCCAGCTATTTTATTTTCTTATTTTGACTGTCATAAGAAGTGATTTTCATTTTATATTATTTATTGTTCAACAACCACTCTCGTCCTACTTTTTTTTTTTTTTAAGTATAAATATTTTCCATGTTTTTGCTTCTCTGTATTTGCTTTCTTCCCTTTGATTCTTTGTAGCATCTCTCGGCATATTTGTGTATCCATCTTGATACCACCTTCAAGTTTATAACCATTTTTACTGTCAATGGTAAAAGCGGAGGAGTCAAGAAGAAGTGACGGGGAAAGTCCTTGCTGTTAAATATGTAAATGTGATATTGGTAAAGACTGGATGGACTAGCGGGAAATGTCGATAAGAGATAAGATAAAATATTACATCGAGAAAGGATCCTCTTCGTGATGAATACGATTTAAATGTGCCATAAAAGAGGTCTGTCTGGTGGTGTCGTCATCAGTGCTGAGGGTCAAGCACACTGGCTGTCAAAGGTCTGCTTCAGTACGTTTATGTTCAGCATGGCAGATCTTTGTTATACTCCCACCGCGCTGGGGACTGGATGCAAGATCAGTGTGTGTGTGTGTGTGTGTGTGTGTGTGTGTGTGTGTGTGTGTGTGTGGTTCAGTTGGAGTGTATATGTTTGTGTGTGTGTCTGTGTGGGGGGGGGGGAAGAGCAAAGGAGGACACACTTGTGGAAATGATGGGCGTAAAGAGCAATAATAGCAGATAAAGGAGGCCGGACTTTTATGGTGATGGAGAAACAACAACGCGACCTTTCGGCAATATTTAGAAAAAAATATCTAGCCATGGAAAAAAAAAATCGTCGATGCATCAAGATAAATACGTCGACCTGTGTGTTGCACCAAACCATACATGCAATACATATGTACTTTATAGGTAAGGCTGGGACAACTATTGCCATTTGACGTATTTATCCACTAGCACTTGGGTCGTTTCACACTTTTCTTTCAGCACAGTTTTTATACGGTAATGGCGTGCTGCCAGACCATTTTGGAAACTATTCTTTGTCCCCCCTTGTGGCGGGGGGGACAAAACCTGGCCGCACTATGGGGTGGTACTACTACTCTGCGGCCAGGTTGTGTTAGGAAGAATTCTGCCACCGCATTCCCTGCGTGTCGTAAAAGGCGACTAAAAGGGGCGGGGTGAGGGGACTAGGGACCCCCTCCTCTGTTTTTTAGTTCCTAAAGAGACAGGCCAGAGAAAGGGATGGGGGATGGAGTTATCCCCGTACCCTGAAGATTGGGTCTATGAATGTGCGTGGATGTAGTACGATCGAGGCTAAAAGGGAGGAGATTGGGAGAATGTTTGTGAGAAGAAAGTTGGATGTGTTAGCTTTGAGTGAAACGAAGATGAAAGGGAAGGGGAAATCTATGTTTGGAAGTGTGAATGGAAGATTGTCAGGTGTTGATAGAGGGAGGGCAAGAGAAGGTGTGGCCTTGTTAGTGAGTCCGGAACTACAGCAATGTGTGATTGAATGGAAGGAGGTGTCATCGAGACTGATGTGGGTGAAAGCAAAATGTGGGTGAAAGCGAAATTTGAACGTGAGTTGTGGGTGTTTGTGAGTGCATATGGGCCTGGTAGTGAAAGGGATGAACAAGAGAGGGTCTTTCTGGAATGATGTTGATGAGTGTCTGCAGAGTTTTGGAGCGAATGTGAATGTGGTAATGATGGGAGATTTGAATGCTAGAGTGGGAAATGTAGCAGTTGAAGGCGTAGTTCGTATGCATGGTGTGCCTGGAAGAAATGAAAATGAGGAACAAATGATAGCGATGTGTGTTGAGCGAGAGATGGTGATTGGGAATACGCTGTTTGAGAAGAAAGATATTTATAAGTATACATGGGTGAGACAGGAGGGTGGAAGGGTTGTTGATAGAGCTTTGATGACCTATGTGGTTGTGTCTAGGAATGTAATAGGAAGATTGTTGGATGTGAGAGTTCTGAGTGGGGAGGGTGGAGGTATGTCTGACCACTACCTGGTGGAGGGAAAGTTAAGAGTAGGTAAGAGATGGGTGAGAGCTAGGAGAGTTAGGTGTGGCAGGGAGGTTTTGAAAGTGAGTGAGTTGGATAAAAGAGAGAAAAAGATAGAGTATCAGGAGAAATTGAAAGATGAGTGGAACGCAGTGAAAGATCGGGAAAATGGCAGCGCGGAGGAGGAATGGCAGTTATTTAAGAGTGCTGTGGTGGGGCATGCAGAAGAGGTGTGTGGTGTGAGACGTGTGGGTGGTGGTGTAAGAAAAGGAAGTGAATGGTGATGCGAGGAAGTAAGTATGGCTGTGGCTGAGAAGAGACGTGCATATGAAGTGTGGCTGCAGAGGAAGGATGAGATGTCATATGAAAGGTATAAGGAAAAGAGGAATAGAGCGAGAAGGGCTGTGCGTGATGCTAAAGTGGCAGCAGTTGAGAGGTGGGGTAGGCGGCTGACAGAGAATTTTCAACAGAATAAGAAAATGTTTTGGAAGGAGGTGAAAAGGGTGCGAAAGGGAGAGTCTGGGAAGGAAGAACGAGTAAAATCAGAGGATGGAAGGATGTTAATTGAAATGGATACAGTAAGGAAGAGATGGGCAGAGTATTTTGAAAGATTGTTAAATGTAGAGGAGGAAAGGGTGGCTGAGATTGTGGCGGATGGAAGGGTGCAAGGAATAAATGTGTTGGGAGAGTTAAATGATTCTTTGATCACGAAGGAGGAAGTGGATAAGGCAGTAAAGGAGATGAAAACAGGGAAAGCTGCAGGTATGGATGGGTGTGCTGTGGAATGCCTGAAGGGTGTGGAGTGACTATTGTTGACTGGTTAGTAACATTGCTGAATGTGTGCTTTGAGAAAGGTATGGTGCCAATTGACTGGGCAAGTGCTTGTGTGGTCCCGTTGTATAAAGGCAAGGGTGATAAGTATGAATGTACTAGCTTTAGGGGTATAAGTCTGTTGAGTGTTGTAGGTAAGGTGTATGGTAGAGTGTTAATTATGAGAGTTAGAGAGGGTACAGAGGGAGTGATTGGTGATGAGCAGCGTGGCTTTAGGAGAGGGAGGGGATGTGTTGATCAGGTGTTTGCTGTGAGACAAGTGTGTGAAAAGTATTTAGCGAAAGGCAAGGATGTGATTTGGGCATTTATGGATTTAGAGAAAGTGTATGATAGAACTGATAGGGAGGCTTTGTGGACTGTTTTAAGATTGTATGGACTTGATGGTAGGTTACTAAAAGGGGTGAAAAGTTTTTATGTCAATAGTAGAGTGTGTGTAAGAGTGGGAAATGCTGTGAGTGATTGGTTTCCCGTGAGAGTGGGGCTGCGACAGGGATGTGTGATGTCGCCTTGGTTGTTTAATATTTACATGGATGGTGTTGTAAGGGAGGTGAATGCAAGAGTTTTGGTGGAAGTCTGAGTCTGGTGAATGTTGATGGTGGAGAATGGAATCTGAAGCAGCTGCTGTTTGCAGATGATACTGCACTAGTGACTGATTCAGGGGAGAGATTGAGACAGTTGGGAGAGGAGTTTGGAAGGGTGTGTGAAAGGTGGAAATTGAAAGTAAATGAGAATAAGAGTAAAGTGATGAAGTGTACGAGGTTGATAGATGGTAGGGGGATGAATATAGTTTTGAATGGTGAGTTGCTTGAGGAGGTAGATTGTTTTAAATATCTAGGGTCACATGTTGCTGTGGATGGAAGAATAGATGCAGAAGTGAAGTTTAGAATAAATGAAGTAGGAAAGGTGCTGGGAGGAATGAAAAAAGTGTTTAAATGTCGTTCGCTTAGAATGGATGTAAAGAGAAGGCTGTATGAGGGTGTTGTGGTACCGACTGCATTATATGGGGCTGAAACATGGAATATGGGTGTAGCAGAGAGGAAAAGTTTGAATGTAATGGAGATGAGGTGTCTGAGGAGTATGTGTGGAGTGACGCGTATGGATCGGGTGCAAAATGATGAAGTGCGAAGGAGAACTGGAGTTGTTCGGGAGATGGCTGGTAGAGTTGAGCAGAGGGTGTTGCGATGGTTTGGGCATATGTAGAGAATGGATAATGAGCGATTGGTGAAAAAGATAATTAGATCTGATGTGAGAGGTGTAAGGCTGAGAGGAAGACCACGAATAGGATGGATGGACAGTGTGAAGAGAGCGTTGGATGCGAGAGGGATGTCTGTTGAGCAAGGAAGAGTGGCTGTGCGTGACAGAAATAAATGGAGAGCAATTATGAATGAATAAGCGATGACGCAGCCCTGAGGGGATATTCTCCCGCATTTGGTCTGATCAGCTAGTCAGGTCAGGTGCGGGTAAGGGGATGGGTCTGTTATGATGTGGCAGGGGTAAACCAGTTCTGCTGTCGGGCCCTGCTGCGGATGTCACTGATTGCATTGCGCAGTTGACCCTTGTGCGGTGTGGTGCGGTGAGGATCTGTCTGTTCTCCCCTTTGGGACTAAGATGCGAATGAATGTGTTTGAATGGATGAGTAAATGGGGAGTGTGTCGTCCTGTCTCGGCTACCTCCCTTTCCTTGGGGGAAGCAGCCTAGGTATATAGATAGATAGATAGATTCTAAGTAAGCACTGGTGGTCTTCTTCACTTGTTTAACGGCCGCCTCTGATTTTTTTTTTTTTTTTTTTCAGTTTCACAGCTGTTCAGCCTAGGGTTGCCATACGTCCGGATTATCCCGGACATGTCCTGCATTCAGGTGTCAATCTTCGTCCGGAAGGAATTTGAAAAATTCTCTAAAAGTCCGGAATTTCAGCTTCTATGACTTTTTCTTGAAATATTTAATATACCATTAAACTCTGTAATGACGAGAGAGAGAGAGAGAGAGAGAGAGAGAGAGAGAGAGAGAGAGATTTAACTCTAGCATCTAACTAAATTATCCTGCCTTTTCCTCTTGTTCAACCACGAGCTTCGTACTTAGTGCTGTTATAACCATAAAGTAAATGGTAATCGCACACAATTATTGGCTTAGTTTTCATATTTACACTGCAGCATTTGTTTTTATGATCTTATCCTGCATCTAAGGCGCTTTAGCATTTGTCAGTCATTGTCCATGATATTGTATTTATTGAAATATTTATTTTTGTAAAAGATACAGAGTGCTAACACAACAAAAGAAGATGGTGGGTCTTCCCACACACCTTCAACCAATACAGTCATATACAGTTAGTAACTGGACATTCATGGGTGTGACCACACCATTTTTTTTGGGGTGTAGTCACATACCCTTCGATAAAAATAAGTTACACTCTATGTTATGAAATACAGAGGCATTCGTATGATGTATTACATACAGGAGTAAGGGGTAGTATTAGAGTTGTAAAGGAGCACAGTGCACAAATCTGTACCAGCCCTGGCAGAAGGTGATGACACAGCATCGCCTTATCAGCAGGTCGGTGAGTGATGGCCACAACACCCTCCACCACCATCACGCCTGCTACACTCTCCCTCCTCTACACTCTCTCTTCGTTTCAGATCTTCCCGTCCTTTTGTTGTACATGTATTTTATACATATTCTCCACTGATACACAGATGCGTTTTTCTTACATTGGCTTGAAGCAGTACATTTGGCAGCAATAATGGATAGATAACATAAGGCACACACACCCTCTAAAATTACTCCTCTCTTTCTCCGTGTTATATTATTACAACTGTTTAGTTGACCATACAATCTGTACATGACCCTTATTTAAAAAAAAAACAGTATTTGTCCCTTACACTGGCTCGGAAGCGCAGTTGTTAGCGGCTATTGCTAGGTAGCGGAGTCCTTGATGAATGTTGCTGGTCTGTGCAGGATAAAAAGGTTGAAGATTGTGGTATAGTACAGTTGTACTGGTGTGAGCGTATATATATATATATATATATATATATATATATATATATATATATATATATATATATATATATATATATATATATATCACATCTTTTATAAGTTTCTGCCCGGAATTGTGCTAAGTTTGTTTTTCGCTCTGCTAAAAATAATTTCATTCGTACTAAATGCTCTCAACTCTCTAACTCGAATTCTCCCCGCTCCTTCTGGCACCTTCCCAAAAACCTTTCTAACAACGTTACCTCATCATCCTTCCCTCCTGTATTTTATTCTGATGGTTCTGTAGCTATTTCTTCTACTGATAAAGCAGATCTCTTCGCTCAGACTTTCTCCTCCAATTCCACCTTAGACGATTCCGATGCTGCTCCTCCATCACATCCCCCCTCTCACTTCCTTATGGCTGACATTAAAATTTTTTCAGCTGATGTATTTTCTGCCATCACAGGCCTCAATACTAATAAGGCATATGGGCCTGATGGAGTCCCTCCTGTTGTTCTTAAGAACTGTGCTTCTGTGCCTACACCCTGCCTAGGCAAACTCTTTCGCCTTTGTCTATGAACTTGTACCTTTTCTTCTTGCTGGAAGTTTGCTCTCATTCAACCAGTCCCAAAGAAGGGTGACCATTCCCAATCCTCTAACTATCGTTCAATTGCTTTAACATCCTGTATCTTAAAAGTTTCCGAGTCAATTCTTAATAGAAATATTTTAAAGCATCTTTCCTATCACAACCTTCTTTCTGATCGTCAGTATGGGTTCCGTCAGGGACGCTCCACTGGCGATCATCTCACCTACCTTTCAGACTCCTGGTCATCCTCCTTTCGGGACTTTGGCGAAAGCTTTGCCATTGCACTTAACATCTCAAAGGCTTTCGATCGAGTCTGGCATAAATCTTTAATTTCCAAACTGCCCTCTTACGGTTTCTATCCTTCTATCTGTGCCTTCATCTATAGCTTCCTTTGTGGTCGTTCTATAGCCGCTGTTGTAGACGGCCATCGTTCTTCTCCTAGATCTATTAACAGTGGCGTTCTTCAGGGGTCTGTCCTATCATCAACTCTCTTACTTTTATTCATCAATGACCTTCTAAGCTGTACATCTAACCCTGTCCACTCATACTCTGATGATTTCACCCTTCACCTTTCCATTCGGTTCCCGCAACGTCCATCCCAGCAGTTACCTCAACAAACAAGGGATGAGGCTATGGCACACCTAATGTCTGACTTGGCTCGTATCTCTGACTGGGGTAAAAATAATATGGTTGTTTTTAATGCATCAAAGACTCAGTTTTTACACCTATCAACCCGACAAAATCTTCCACAAATATACCCATTAATGTTTAATAATATTCAGCTTAATCCTGCATCATCCTTGAACATGCTTGGGGCTTCATTTGCTCGGGACTTATCATGGAAAGATCATATTACATCTCTTGTAAAATCTGCTTCCAAGAGATTAGGTGTGCTAAGCCGACTCTGTTCCTTCTTTACCCCTGCACAATTGTTGACCCTATACAGGGGTTTTATCCGCCCCTGTGTGGAGTACAACTCTCATGTGTGGGGAGGCTCCCCACACACACCTCTTCTCAATAGGGTGGAGTCAAAGGCTTTTCATCTCATTAACTCTCCTCCTCTTACCGACTCCCTTCAACCTCTGTCTCTTCGCACTGTTGCATCTTTAATTCTTTTCTATCACTGCTTCAATAGTCACTGCTCCTCTGAACTATATGCATGCATTCCTCCACCTCTATGACGGGAGTGTAGCACCCGTCTAGCAGCAAACACTCATCCCTTTTCTGCCCAAGTCTCTAATGCAAGAGTTAACCGTTACTCCCAGTCCGTCATTTATGCAACAGGTCAACTCTGGAACTGTCTCCCTCTGTATTTTCTTCCTATGATCTCCAGTCTTTCAAACGCAGTGTGTCCAGGCATCTCGAAATGATCTGATCTTGAATTTGGCTCTCTCTTGTATTTTGTTTTTCTCTTGGAAGGAGCGGTTTTACGGGCTCTCGGCCCTTGGTTCCTTCTTCGTCACACACATATATATATATATATATATATATATATATATATATATATATATATATATATATATATATATATATAATCAAGGTTTCATAAGACAGAGATCCAAAGCGTGTGTTGGAAGAGGCGAGGGGGGGAAGCGTGGGTTTCAGCAGAGGCTTCCTGCATTTTGACTGTTCAGATACGGCAACAGTAGTTCAGCCCTTCTTGAATTAAGGTCATATATACGCTGTTATTCTCTATGTTAGGCATAATAAGCGTCAGTCTTCTTGCAGAGAGAGAGAGAAAAAAAAAAAAGCTGCCAGAAACAATCTTGCGGCCAAAACACCAAATAAAATTCGTCGAGGAGCAGAACTAACTCTGTTGATATTTACTTCACACCACAAGCAGGTATGGACATGGAAATCACCAAACCTCTGGCAACACTGCTTCCATGAGAGGCAGTGGATTAAGTTCTTTGTGACAAGTTGATAATCACATGGCCGTTACAGAGGGAGGTTACATAAGCCTGCGCTGTGGCACCTTTTTTTTCTCGTATTCTCCCTTCCTCTGTCATAATGGGGTCTGCTAAGCTTTACATGTCTTTCTCATGCCGCGTCCTCTTCATCTCCTTCTTGACTTCCTCGCTTCTTCCATTACTATGTCATGGTCACATCTTTTCTGCCTCTCTCCATTTCTCTTGCTTTCTATTGCTCCATCTCTCTCATTATTTCGTCATTCCTTCCTGCTATAAAAATTTGCCTCTTTGCATCATTCCTCCTTCCTCACGTTTTCCCTCCTTCCTCTTAGTCCCTCTCCCCCTTCTTGTTCTTTCGTACCTCTGTCTCTTCTCATTCCCTTTCTCTTCTTTCCCTCCTTCCCACTCGCATCTTCCTCGGTTCTCGGTTTCTTACCATTATTCGTTTCCTGCAAAGCCCATAATGGCCAGAAAATGTCCTGTGCTCCTTCCCTCGTTAGCTATTCATGGAAACTTTTGTGATCAGTGTTGAGGGTGAAGTGAATTTGATTCGTGGGTCAAATACAAGATCCATCTCACATACATTTGAGGAAGCCACCCTAGTCCACCTCAGAATTATGACGTGGCAGTGTGTGGTGTCACAACAAAATCACATTGGTGAAGTTAAAGAAAAGAAATTTCCTTGTAATTGGTGGTCTGCATGTTGCAAACTGAAGAAAACCATGCGCGTGAGAGTCACCTGGGGCATCTCATCTTGACAAATTCCCTATCTGCCGCCGTCATGGCAACCCCAGTGTTTACATACCCACCTGCCCGTCGTCGTCACGGAACTTGACTGTGTTTTCGTGCTGTCTTCCCTCGTCCCTTCTTATAGCTTACTCTTCGTCCGTAGCCATAATCTGAGAACCCTCTCACCTTCCCTGTGAGCCCTTCCCCTTGCCCCCTCCCCCCCGCCCTCCACACACACACACACACCACCAAAAGGACGTCATTTGTTTGTCACCAGGGTAGGCCGACAATGTCCACATTTTAGGCATGGGATGCTCTATAAAGGTTTTCGGTCAGCCATATTAGAGCTGAAAGGACGGCTCTGTCTGCCAGGGCCGTGGATGGAAGGTTACCCCGCGTGGCCATCCTTTTTTCACCGTAAACAAATTGACTTAAATAAGAATGGGACGGTAGCAGGTAAGCCGCCCACGTAAACAAAAACAAAAAAATAAATAAACACAAAATCTTTAAAAACCATGAATAGTAATGTAAATGGACAAAGTCGTAGAAAAATTAAACTGCTAATAAAACGAGGAGGATCCTATACAAGGACTATCACTTTCTTTTTTCTGTACATCTTGCTACCCTCAGAAGGTCGTACTAATATTAGGCAACTCCTCTTATAATGAAAGGGTTATAATCATCGTTATGTAGGTCTTCCCTGTTCAGGACGGTGACTTATAATTTTTTTATTATTATTGCTAACATCAGACAATTATATTCAGTCCATGGTTGACAAAATATTCTGTAGATATTCCATTAACTCAGGTGAGGCCTTTCGTCTTGAAGCAGGTGTGCGTGAAAATTGAAACATACGATTATATTCCTTGTTTGTGTTGTCAGTGCGTGAGTGTGGTTGTCTCTGAGCAGGTGAGTGAGGGTGGCCGTGGTAAGGACAGCCTACACACTGATTCTCATCCTCATGTGACTATCATCCAGTCAATTTTTGTTCCATCAGGTGTGTAGGGGACCAGGACTAAGCTACACAGTCCTGATGTTTAAGGCGAGGGTGACCAGCCCCACACGCCCTTGAGTGGATTTATGTGAGCAAAAAAAAACAACAACTTTCCTTTTGAGGAAAACCCTTACCGGGTCCATCTGCTTGGAGCACCTTGAACCACTGGGTCACCCGAGGTCATTTGTTTATATGGTTACAGCCTAACGTAGTAAATGGTTTCTAAATTCTTGGAAATCACATGTCACGTAATGTATAGTCACCCAAAAGCAGCAGTACAGCGTGTGAGTGGATGGTAGCCGCTCCTAGCTACCACAGCACAGGTACTGCATAAAATTGTTATCGTACACCTGGCGCCATTCTGTAGCGGTACCAGCATTGTTCTTGTAAGTTGAGGTTTAGATCCTCATGTCAGTAAGGCAATGTGTAGTGTTGTGTATATTGGTGTTGTGCATGGACACTAGAGCAGACCAGACTAGACCTGCCAGTTGTGCCCATGGACCTTGTTGCTGGTGTCGTGGCGGCGTGAACCACTCTCTCACTTTCCCTCCTCTCACCTCACAGCCTCACCACCATACATAACTTTGTACTCAACCCCGCAAGCCAGCTAAACATCTATCATCAAAGGGAAAAATGACTATTGTTGGAGGTGTCACTGCCAATACCACCACCTATCCCACTAGCCCTGTGTAAACCTAAGTGTGTTATTGTTGTCTCTGCCAGCATCATCTTTCACCCCACTCCATTAGCCTTATGTGAATTGTGTTACTGTTGTCATAGACAGCATCACCGTCCACCCCACCCAACCTACCTTATTTAAATTGATTGTGTTGTTGTCACTGCCATCATCACCACACATCTCACCCCATACTACCTGCCTTGTGTAAAATGACTGTCGTTGAATCCGTCATTATAAGCATCGCAAGCGGATCTGACACGGGGAAGCAACCCACAAGAACCTTTTATACGTAGTAATTAATTTTAGCTACCTTCACACAAGAAAGCTGCTGGTACCGAGTCAGTTTAATCCTTTACTGTTCTCTGTGACTACGTCACCTCACTCCTCATTAAGGACATGGGATAATCACAGTAACTAACTCTGGGAATGTGCTGGGTGGTGTTTGAGTTGTTTACCAAGAACACTGGATTTATCAACTAAGGTACAACTGACTGAGGAAGAATTTATATGGAAACTTAAGAGGATATTAAGAAAATTTGGTCAGTCAATATAAACTTTCTTACAATAGAATGTTACTGTCTTACGTAAGAGCTGCGACATATTCACTGTTTCATGCATGTAGTTGGTTAGTTCTGGAGGAGTCTTCTTTAGCTGATCGTACCCTATGCTTGCGATTTTGCCCTGTGATGCACAATATGTCCAGGAATCTCAGAGTGAAGGTTTCGTAAATTTGGCTCCTGATATGTATAAGCCTCACTGGACAGGACAGACCTTGAGCTGTTATGTGATCCCTTGTTCACGAAAGAGAACGAAACCATCATACAACACTTACAGTATCATCACACTGTATTTATAACTTAGGATTCCCTAAAGACTCTTTCGTAAAGCAAGCTATGTGGCATCCCAGAAGAGTTTGGTGGATGTGGTGACGGTGATGAAGTGAAATGTTCTAGCGAGTGTTTGGTTACAATGTCCTATATATACCTGTCACATTAGAGGCCATCTGAATAATGTGGTGAAGAAAAAAATGGCTCTTTCTGTTTATTGCCAGTGCGGGGTGATGGGGTGACGCTGTGGAGGTGGTGATGGGGGATGGGGAGTACTCTTAGGCTTAAAGAATTGTGTTAGGATACGCAACTTGAAGGAGATCAGTTAAATGGAAGAATACCGCAGAGATAAAATAAAGAATGTGGGAATATAAGAATACTGAAGATTAATTTAGGAAGGATGGAGAGAGTGATGAATGGCCAGGAAGAAAGACAGAAATAATTATAGGTCAAGGGATGAGAGAGAAAGAGAGAGAGAGAGAGAGAGAGAGAGAGAGAGAGAGAGAGAGAGAGAGAGAGAGAGAGAGTATTGAATACAGGAAGTGGGAGAGAGAATAAAGGAGGTGGTTGGATGGATGGAGGGAGAAATAAAAACACGTTATCGTTCCGACGCACAAGGAAATAAAGTCTTCAGCAGTGAAACATTATGACCTCAAAAAGTGGCCACGAAAGTAACGTTTACGAGACGGTGGTCCTCTAGGTAATTATTGCCTTCTATTTTGGTGAACCCACCTGATTTTTCTCATTTATATCCCTGGACTTTTTCTCATTCATAACCTCAGGATACCCACCTGAGGGAACTGAAATACGGGGTCAGAAATATACATAAGCAAGTTATTATCAACACCAAATTTAGAATAATTCATTATAGCAGTTGCTATATCATACTTGTATACCAAAGACTTGTTTTTATTTTTTTATTTAAAACCGTATGATACCCAGCATAGATACAGTTATGTGGGCTTATAGATATTTCTGTAGCTACAAGTAATTTCACGCACCCGGTAAAGTCCCTCATTACAGCAGTAGGTTGTAATGCAGTGTGCATTGACTGTGCTTGGTGGCGATGCATGGCGTCAATGATTTGATAAAAGGGTCCCAGAACAGTGCTGGTCAACGCAACAAATCCACATTGATAACACGCAAATTGGGGTTCCACCATCCTTGTGCACAGTTTACTAATGCAAATACAAGTAGTAAAATCCAGTTCATGCGACAATAAACCTCTTCTTCCTATCTGGAAACCAGATTATGCTTTAAACATTTATAAGTGACACACCGTGGGGCGCTGGAGCATGTAAGGTAACTCCGTGTGTAAAGTTTTACACCTTATATTTTTGCAACTTATCTTTATTCTGGCGTTGTTTGTTGGGCAAAGGTGAAGGTTTTGCTGGTTTTGGAGTAAGTACAAAAATTCAAGGTGCGGGGGCTTCAGGCCCCTTAGGTTAATCCCCTGGGCGTGGTGTCGTGTGGGAGGACAAGTTTGTGTGGTGTGGTGTGAGAAGGTTAAATGGTGGGGTTTAGTGTGTGGCTTGGCTAAAATCACGTAAGTTTGCGGGAGCGACGCATCTCTTATTCAAATACCTTTAACTAGAAAGCACTCAGAGAGCGCATATCTTCGCCATTGCCATTGCAGGATCCGGATCCGCCTCAAAATTTAATCTGCTCTTTCTTGGCCCTTGGCCCACCCTTCCACAAAATTTCATTGAAATACGTTGAGAACTTTGGAGATATAGTGTGGACAAACAAACAAACAGGTGAATACATAACTTCCTCCAACTTCGTTGGTGGCGGTAATGAGAGACAGACAGACAGAACTGGATGTTTTGTCTGCCATAATACTTGAAAGCATCAGTTTTGTTGGTACTGCTCGATTCAGTTATCCTTCCTTCGTTCTTCATTCTCTCCTCAGTTCTCTGTTAATTTTGTCCACCATGTTTCCTTCTTTCCTCAGTCTTCTTTCTCAGGTTCTCACTCTTGCCTCTCTTCATTCTTCTCTTGCTCTCAATGTCCATCTCTTCTCCATCTTCCTACCACTTTTGCCCCACTTCTTGTTCTTCCTCTCTCAGTGTGTTGTTTTAATTGTAATGACAAGTATCACACCAACACCCCGCCCTGCCTAGCCTCACCCCCACATCTCCCCTCACTCATTTCCTCAGCTTCCCCACCCCTGCTTTTCACGCCTCCCCACCACTTGTATTTGCCATCCCTTCCCACCTGTGCTCTTTACTCCGTCCACTTTTTTTTTTTTTTTTTTGGGGGGGAGGGGGGGTGGCATCATTCGTCCTCCTCTTGTCACACTCCTTATTCCTCATTTCACGATGTGTTTCATCTGTTGCGTGGAGCCGAGTATCACGCCATCACCTCGCCTTGTCTGGCCGCACCCCAGCCCCACCCTACTCCTCCTCGAAGGAGAGAGAGAGAGAGAGAGAGAGAGAGAGAGAGAGCAGCTGTGTATATAACAATGGCAGTACTACAAGAAATTCACAGTTTCATTTATAGCCTTTTGTTTATATTAAGACTGTATACAGCTACATTTCTTCTCATCTGTCAGAAATAACTCTACCCCTCCATATTAAACAGTCGTTTCACAACTTAGGCGAGTTTAGCTTGTGTGATTTTGATAAATGATTGGTCGTATTTGTAAGACTGTTAATGGAATCAAACAAAGTGCCTAAGTCCTTATAACTCTGAGGAATCATTCTTTGGTGGGTTTAGCAGCTAGGGTTAGTTCATGCGTGTGTTTACCTAGTCCAGACGCATCACTAGCCATGGCCGCAATATAGAGATACTTAGAGGTGATTCCTGCAAGTCAATAAGGTCATGTTTCTGTCAAGATTTACATAGCGTTTGAAGATCATCAAAATTTAAAGGCAATCTACTGTAAGCATGATGAATACAATCTAGCAACATGTCTACTCTGGCTATCTGAAGATTAACGACGTGACGAAGATTACCTGATAAACTTGAAGTAGATAGACTACGTAGCATGGAACGAAGCTCCAACAGTCGAGTGAAGACAAATCCAGCTACCGTAAGAAAGCTTGTAGTTGATATTTCACACAAAGTGTGTCCTCTACGATGAGTAGGTCACTGTTTTGAGCAACCAGTGCACCAGACCTGAGTACATCAGAGGCTGTGGGAGGATCCGTAGCGGCGTACTCCGACACCGAGAGGAGGAGAAACGGGAAGAACGCCATTTGTTTTGACAGAGTGAAACGCAGTTTCTTTTGGAAGCTGAACAAAGCGTACTTCGGTAATCATCAACAACATGAGAAGAAGGAACTGGATCAGGAACTGGAAAAGATGACGAATCAAGTGATGAGTCACAGGAATGAAAGTAGGCCTAGCCAGAAAGAGGGAGGTTGACAGATGGATAGAGACATTTAAACAGATTGTCAGTTTAATTAAATCTCTCTCTCTCTCTCTCTCTCTCTCTCTCTATATATATATATATATAGATAGATAGATAGATAGACCATCAGCAGCAGCAGCGGCAGCAGCAGCCATTACAAGTCCACTGCTGAACAAAGACCTCCCCAACCTTCTCCAGGAATTCGTTGACTGAGCCAATCTTTGCCACGTTTTCCCTGCAAATTTCTCCATCTCATCTCTTCACCTCCGGTCTGGTCTTCTTCTGCTGCACTTACAGTCTCTTGGTGTCCAGTTAGTCAGCCTCGTCCTCCATTGGCTATCCCTTATTCTTGCTACATGGCCTGCCCACCTCCATTCCTGTTCTTTTATAACTTCTATTATATCTTTGACTTTAGTCTGCTCTCTCACCCAATATATTTTTTCCTGTCTCTTGTAGATATTCCCAACAATGACCTTTCCATTGCTCTCTCAAAAAGGATTAATTTACTTTCCAACGATTTTGTGTTTCCAGGTCTCACAACCATACACCATAGCTGGAATTATACATTCGTTATATAAGTTACATGGAATTTTGTATAGCCAGTGATTTCATGAATTCCCTAGGGAATTCGTGAAAATAGTTAAATTAGGATGGGTTTATTAAGGTTAGGTTCGTTTGAGCTGCGGTTAAGTTGGCTGGGATAATCTAGGTTAAGTTTAGGTTAGGTTAGGCTATGTTCATTAGGGTAGATTAGGTTAGGTTAATTTTATAATGAGTTCATTTAATGAACCTAACCTAATCTACCTTAATTAACCTAGCTTAACTAACCTAAACTTAACCTAGATTATCCCAGCCTAACCTTAGCGCATCCTAGATTAACCTAACCATTATTAACCCATCCTAATTTAAACTCATTTCACGAATTCCCTAGGGATTTCATGAAATTACTGGTTACACAAATTCCCTGTAACAATTTTGTTTCATACATACTGGGAAGCTACTTTTCATAATGTCTCAATGTTTACCGAAAGCTTTCCATCCAATTGTATGCGCTTTATTTCGCTATCATGATCTTTCGTTAATTTTAGTATTCGCCCCAAGTGTTTGTACTCCTCGACTTCTTCAAGAATTTCTTCGCATATTCTGATGACGTTCTTTGGTGTTTGTGGATTAAACATTAGTTTTACTCCAGTTCATCTTTAGCCTTACTTTGAGACTTTCTCTATTCAGGTCATTTAACATTTCTTGCAATGTCACTGCTGTTCAATGTCATTTGCAGATCTTACATGGTTTAGCTTTTCTCCATCTATGTTCACTCCTTTATTCTCTCAGTCTAGGATTCTGAAAATACTTTCGAGGCATAATGTTAATAATTTTGGTGAAATTGTATCTCCCTGATGCACACCCTTCTCAAGTAATTTTTTCCTAGTCCTTATGTAATTTAACTGTAGCAGTTCATTCTTTGTATATGTTTTCGAGCAGTTTTACAATGTTCTTATTCACTCCTTTTTCTCGCAATGAATTTATAGTTGCCATGTGCTCCGCTGAGTCAAAAGCCTTTTCGTGATCAACAAAGCTATGCACAGTGGTTTATTATATTCTGTAGTTTTCTCAATTAGCTGATTTATTGTGTGTAGATGCTCAGTAGTCGCATACCCATTTCGGAATCATGCCTGTTCACGAGATTGGTTTTCCTCCAAATTTGTTGTTATTCTTTTTGTTAGGACTTTGGTGAAGAGTTTCTAAATGACTGATAATATGCTAATGGGTCGATAGTTACTAATATCACCATTTTGGTAAAATAAAATAACTACAGTATTGCATTACACCATGTTTTGGGAATTTTCTTCTTTTTTTTCCTCATTGAGTAAACAAGCGAGCGAGCCCGTTTCGTACTTCTGCTCCTGCATTCAACAGTAAATCTGTTACTATTCCATCTCCTCCCAGAGCCTTCCCTCTTTTCATATTTTTAACCCTCTCGCGCATGCATAAGTTTTATAAGTATTGCCGACACACGATTTTACTCAACCCCCCTCCCTGCCAGCCCGCCCGCACTCTGCTGAAAACACGTATTCTCGCCTTATTTTTGTCACCCAAACTTTTATATATCGCCATGAAACCTACATATCTTAGTCGCCGATGTTTGTTCTAGCCGATAAGCAAAAAAAAAAAAAAAAAAAAAAAAAAATAGGAATAAAAGTACATTATGCCACCGTGAATAAACATTTTCGAATGTCAACCTCACTTCCCAACATCCTAGTTCAAATGTTTTCCATCAAACAGAAAAATGTTATTAGAAGTTTTGATAGAGAATTTCATCAGCTTTTTAATGGGAAAGTTTGGTTATGATATGATTTGTAGTTTTCGAAAAAATAGCCAAAAACTGAAAGCCATTTTTTGAAAAAAGAAAAAAAAATCTGTTCAGGGAGCTCTACTGCAAAAGTTTTCGTGCACATGTTATGTTTTTATTTCATAATCTTGCGTAGAATTTCATGAGCTTTCTCATGGTACCCTCCGAATGTTGGTAGACCTCATAGTTTCCGAGTAAATCGCAAAAAACTACTGGGTACTCACGGCCGTGCTGCACTTTCGTCATGCGCGCACAATAACTTTTATTTTCCCACCTACATAACAACGACTTTTCATCAGAGATATTACATTGTTATGTCCTGTACATACGTAGAATTCACTGATCTTTATCATGGTTCTTACAGGAAATCGATATGTCCAATAGTTTTCGAGTTAATGGACGACAAACGTAGCATATTCTTCCTCACCCGCAAGCGAGATAACACTTTCCCTGCCTCACCCACACCTACTCGTACATACTTTCGCTCGTTAGGTTTTATTATTTTCTTTTTTTACTCAAAGTATACACGTATAATATAAGCTTTTTGATAGTGCTCTCAGAAACTCGACATGACGTCTATTCTTTTTGCTAGGTAGTGATACTGATGCTAAACTTTCGTCCATCAAATATGTGTATATGCAAAAAACAATACTTATTTGTGTAAAAAATATAAAAATCTAGAAATAGGTAAATCTACAAATCAACAAAATACAGATAACTAACTTCCTCCAGAGGTATTGAGATGTTGGCAGGACCTTGAAGGGTTTGAAGCTGGAGTTATGTAGTGTGTGTGTGTGTGTGTGTGTGTGTGTGTGTGTGTGTGTGTGTGTGTGTGTGTTCTTACCTAATTGTTCTTACCTAATTGTATCTTTACAGGAATGAGTCAAGCTCGTACTGTCCCGTGTCTTAAACCATATTAATCGTACATATCCTTAAATTTGTGAATTGTTTTGGCACACACTATTTCATTCGGTAGTGCACTCCATTGATAAATTGCTCTGTTTGGGAAACTGAATTTCCTTACGTCTTTATCACCTCTCTTCTTATGCAGTTTTTTGCAGCGTCCTCTTGCTGATGCTTCTCCATGTGTTAAGTAATCATTTATGTCTATTTTCTCCTTCCCTGATATGCACTTATATAGCATTATCATGTCACCTCTTTTCCTTCTCCCCTGTAGTGTTGGTAGATTCAGTTTATTTAGTCTTTCTTCGTAGCTTAGGTCCCTTAAGCTTGGTATCCATCTTGTAGCGGCACTTTGAACTTTTTCAATCTTGTCTATGTGTTTTTTGAGTTGAGGACTCCAGACTACTGATGCATATTCCAGGGTTGGTCTAATGAATGATGTTATTATCCTTCTTAGCATGTCTTCATTTATGTATGTGAATGCTATTCTCATATTTGCAAGCAGTGTATACATGTTCCGTACCTTCTCGCTGATGTGGTCAGCCGGAGATAGTCTGTTATTGATAATCACACCTAGGTCTTTCTCTCTTTCTGATGTGTATAGGGTTTTATTTCCTAACTTATAATCCCAATCAGGTCTTTTTCCACTTTTACCAAACTTGATTACATGACACTTGTCCACATTGAATTCCATTTGCCATGTACTACTCCATTCATGAAGTTTATTTAATTCTTCTTGTAGCTCTTTACAAGAGTCTGTGTTAGTAATTCTCCTTCGTATTTTTGCATCATCTGCAAACATATTCAGATAGCTCTCATTTCCAGTGTTACTGTTTATATCATTTATATACACTAAAAACATGATTCGTGCCAGCACTGAACCCTGTGATACTCCACTAGTCACTTCTTTCCATGATTAGTAGTTTCCTCTTAGTACTGTTCTCATTTCTCTTTTTATGAGAAAATCTTGCATCCAACAAAACAGTTTGCCTCGAATTCCTCCTTGATGGTACAGTTTCCGTAAAAGTCTTTGGTGTGGTACTGTGTCAAAAGCTTTCTTGAAATCTAAATAGATACTGTCCACCCATCCTTCTCTTTCCTGTATTGTGTTTGTTACTCTGTCATAGTAGCTCAACAGATTAGTAACACATGATTTTCCTTTTCTGAATCCAAACTGTCTTTCTGTTATCATACTGTGTTCTTCTAGATGATTTACCCAAGCTTTTCTTATAAGCTTTTCTAATACCTTGCTTACAGCACTGGTCATTGATACTGGTCGGTAGTTGAGTGGATTTTGTCTATTTCCTTTCTTGAATAAGGGGACAATATTTGCTTTTTTCCAAATATCAGGTAGTTTACCTTGACTCAAAGATTTCTTGAAAATTAAAAATAATGGTTTACTTAACTCCTTTGCACATTCTCGTATCACCAAACATGAAATTTCATCAGGACCACTTGCTTTTCCTCTGTCTAATCTACTCAAAACCTCCTGTATTACTTTTCTTGCTATTTGTATATCTGGTAGTATGTGTGGACATGCATGTTCCACATAGTCCCTCTCAAAATTCTTTTCTTCTGTAAAAACTAATTGGAAATTCTTATTTAGTGCTTCACAAATATCTTTCTCTTGTGTATAAGTGATTCCCTCGTCCGTAATGGATTGTATTATATCTTTTACTTTGGTTTTGCTTCTGATGTAGCTGTAAAACAGCTTTGGTTGATCACTACTTTTATTTATTATATCCTCCTCAAACTGTTTTTGGGCTTCCCTCCTTATTCTTGTATAATCGTTTCTTGCCTGTTTGTAATTATTATACGCCCTTTCACTATTGTGTCTTCTGTATCTATTCCACAACAAATCTCTTCTTTCTTTTGATTTTTTACATTCTGAATTGAACCATTTCTGTATTTTCTTATCTGCTTCTTTGTGCTGTGGGATGTACTTCTGGACTCCTATTTCATAAAATTCACAGAATTTTTTATATACAGTATTTAAATCTTGTCCTCTAAACTCATTTTCCCAATCAACTTCTAAGAAATACTTCTTTAGGTCTTGATAATTTCCCTTTTTATAGTTTAGGCTCTTTTTGTAACTGTCATTGCTGTTAACTATGTCATATGCTATCCTGAAGTTATAATTTAGTACTGCATGATCGCTTTTGCCGAGTGGAGGGTGATATATTAAACTGTCAATATCATTTTCTTGCCTAGTAAATATTAGATCTAGCACTGAAGGTACATCAAGTCCTCTTTTTCTGGTGGTTTCCCTCACATGTTGCATTAGGAAAAACTCTTGCACGAGATCCAGGAGCTTTTGGTCCCAACAGCTTTCTTGGCTAATTATATCTAGAGGATTCCAATTTATATATGTATTAAAATCCCCAGTTAGTATAATTCTTTCCGATTTCTCTTCCATTTTATGTAGTAATGATCTTAAACTCTGAATTGTACTCTCTGCCAGGTCCCCATATTCATCTCTTTCCCATGTGTTTGATCTGGGTGGCATGTACAAATTGACTACAATTACTTTCCCTTCAGATGTGTTGATCTCTACTGCAATCAGTTCTACTTGTGATGGTATATCTAATTTTATTTCATTGACTTTTAGATTTTTCTTAGTTAATATTGTAATTCCTCCTCCTTTTTTAAAATTTCTGTCTCTTTTCCATATATTGTATTCCTCTATGTTTAGTATGCCATTGGATATCCTTGGTGTTAATTTTGTTTCAGTTAGGCATATTATTTGTGGTTCATTTTCTCTGACATAATCATTCATCTGTAGTAATTTAGATACCATTCCATCCACATTTGAGTACATCAACTTTATCATCTTGTTTATATACTTGTCAAGACATGGTTTTACTACCTTCCTCCTTTTTATTCCATTCTGTTTGTGTACCACTTTCGTACCTGCAATCCTATTACTTTGTAAAAAAATTTCTTCTTCTCCTCTTCTGATCTTCCCTCATTTTTTGTTTTTGCTTCCTCCCTTTTCTCTTTCAGTGTGTGTGTGTGTGTGTGTGTGTGTGTGTGTGTGTGTGTGTGTGTGTGTGTGGCATATATTTTTTTCTCTCTTCCTTGCACTACATTTGCCTAACGCATGCGATGCACACAATAGATTTCTCCATGAACATTTGTTGCATGACATACACATATATGTGTGGCATTTTTCTTGTCTCTGATCCTTGGGCTAGGTTTTAGCTAAGTCAGTCAATGCATGCAATATTTCGCGACGAACAGTCACTGCACTATTTTATACGTATATTTCACACTAAACCTTATGCAATATAAAACACTATCACATGATTCCATCCCAACCTCCTCTATTATTCCCTTCATGAGTCTATGGCGTAAGTGACTGCTTGTTTCCTTAGCGACTATGGCCTATCTCTATGGCGTACATAAGGCCTGCTATGGTAGGTCAGTTATTTCACTAATCCAGGCAGGGGTGCAACCAGGAATTTTCTAAGGGGGTGGGGCCAATAGTGAGGTGAGGTCAGGTAATCCGATAAATACTGTACTGGGAGGTCATATGCAGGTTTAGAGTCAGAGAGCTGCTGGCTCATGTGGCACTCTTTGTTTGTACTTGCCAATTTTTCATGTTTTGCTGTTATTGAAATAAATATATATAAATTTCTAGAGGACCCAGAGAGCTAAGGGGGGTCCCCGTGCCCGGGCCCTCCCTCCCCTTGGTGCGCCCCTGAATCCAGACACTAAATGTTTCACAAAATATATGTATTGGCTTCGCAATAAAGGTAAAATACTCACATCATTAATGATCAGGGTGAAGCAGAGTGGAAACCCCTGCCTCTAGGCCTAACAGCTGATAACGGGACCCAATGCTTCACAAACAAAATATCTATGTTCCATAGACACAATGACCTCACGTTATAGTAAAAAACACTGTACAATTACATTATTTCAATACTGGCTTCTGCCTAGGGTGGGAGGGGGAAAATGGCGGATTCAAAGAGATGACTGACAGCATTGCTACCCTCCAGCCTGGCTGATCATGAGTATACTGAGGTTTTTCTGCTGCACATTGTCTCATCAGAGCAGTCACAGTGTTGCCAAGTGTTTATACTGGAAGAGAGATGCACCCACTAGAACGCACCAAAATTTCACGCAAATTGGTCGAAAACTTTCCTTTTGACAGTGTTTTATCTGATTAACAAATCGATTCGCATCTATGTGCATTTATACAGTATACCAAACCACAAAGAACTCTATTCGCGTCAACGTGCCTCGGAGGATTAAGAGAAATATTTACTTCGTGTGGTGTTACCTCAGGTATTTCACATGTGTCAACTGAGAAGTTAGCTATTTGGTACTACTCTCTTTGATGCATGCAGTTCTTTACAAAATTCTTCAACTCGCTTCACCATTTCATCTCTGCATTTAATGACTTCACTGTTATTGTCTTTCAGGGATGTAATTTGCTTCTTTCCTAGTGTCATTATACTTTAGACCTGTTTCAGACTTTTCCTTTTTTGATGGTTTCTTTGATCTGATCCATGTTTCTCTTTTTTCTTCTCTTTGTGTTTCGTTTCTATATATATATATATATATATATATATATATATATATATATATATATATATATATGAGGAAGAAGGAACCAAAGGCTAGGAGCCCTTAAAACAGTTCCAAGAAAAAAAAATCTCAAAGGAGAGCCAAATTCAAGATTTCCTCATTACAAGATGCCTGGACACACTGCGTTTGAAAGACTGGAGATCATAGGAAGTAGGAAATATAGACAGAATGAGACAGTTCCAGAGTTAACCTGCTGCATAAATGAAGGACTTGGAATAACGGTTAACTCCTGCATTAGAGAGTTGGACAGAAAAGGGATGAGAGTTTGTTGCTAGACGGGTGCTACGCATCCGTCGTAGAGGTGGAGGGATGCAAACAGACAGTTCAGAGCAGCATTTATCATTGAAGTAGCAATTGAAAAGAGATAAAGATGCAACAGTGTGGCGAAGAGACAGAGGGTGAAGGGAGCCAGTAAGAGGAGGAGAGTTAATGAGACGAAAAACCTTTGACTCCACCCTATTGAGAAGAGCTCTATGTGGGGAGCCTTCCCACATGCGAGTTGTACTCTACACAGGGGCGAATAAAACCCGTGTATAAAGTCAACAACTGTGCAGGGGTAAAGTAGGTATGGAGTCGGCTTAAGACACCTAAGCTCTTGGAATGCGATATTATCTTTCCAAGATTAATCACAAGTGAATGAAACCCCAAGCATATTCAAGTATGATGCAGGACTGAGCTGGATATTATTAAATATTAGTGAGTACTCCTGTGGAAGATTTTGTCGGGTTGATAGTTGCAAAAACTGAGTCTTTGATGCATTAATAGCAACAAGATTATTTTTACTCCGGTCATAGATATGAGCCAAGTCAGACATTAGGTGTGCCATAGCCTCATCCTTGTATGTTGAAGTAACTGCTGAGATGGACGTTGCAGGAGCCAAATGGAGAGGAGAAGGTGGACAGGGTTAGATGTGCAATGTAGAAGGTCGTTCATGAATAAAAGAGAGTTGGTGATAGGACAGAGCCCTGAGGAACACCACTGTTGATAGATCTAGGAGAAGATTGTTGGCTGTCTACAACAGCGGTCATAGAATGACCAGAAAGGAAGCTATAGATGAAGGCACAGATAGGATAGAAACCATAAGAGGGCAGTTTGGAAATTATAGATTTATGTCGGACTCGAGAGAGAGAGAGAGAGAGATGGGAGAGGAGGAAATAAAGGATAAGGAAGTGAAGGGAAAACGAAAATTTCTGCCAAGGTTGAAGGTATTTGAAATGTTAATAAAGTTAATAAATTAAAAGTGATTAAGGAGACGGTAAGTCCAAACCATGCAAGAGATATTGGCCATGGATGGACTTACCGTCTCATGGATGGCCTTCTGGATGCCACCTTCTTGGCCCCTAGGATGGCGTCCTGGATGCCACCGTCATGGCCCAAAGGATGGCTTTCTGGATGCCACCTTCATGGCCCATAGGATGGGGTCCTGAATGCCACCTTTTGGCCCCTAGGATGGCGTCCTGGATGCCACCTTCTTTGCCCCTAGAATGGCACCTTTATGGCCTCCTAGATGCCACCTTTCTATGCCCTCCTGGATGCCACCTTTATGGCCTGGATCCCACTTTCTTGGCCCTTAGGATGGCTTCCTGGATGGCACCTTCATTGCCTACTGGATGACTTCCAAGATGACCTGCTGGATGTACTGGATGGCTTGCTGGATGTAGTGGATGAACTGCTGAATGGTCTCCTGAATGGCCTCCCAGACGACCTGATGAATGACCTAGTTGCAAGAAGCAGTAAAGCCATTAATGAGACCATCCAGCAGCCCATCCAGGAGGCCCCAGTCCAGCAGGTCATCCAGCAGATCACCCAGGAGGTCATCTAGTTTATCCAACAACCCATTCAGCAGGCCACCTAGCAGGCCTTCCAGCAGGTCATCCAATATATTCAGCAGGTCATCTAGCAGGCAGTCAAGCTGGCCATCCAGTATATTCAGCTGGGCATTTACTAGGCCTTCCAGCAGGCCATCGAGCAGGCCTTCCAACAGGCCATCCATTATACTCAGCAGGCCATCCAGTATATTCAGCAGGCCATCCAGCAGGCCTTCCAGCAGGCCATCCAGTATATTCAGCAGGCCATCTAGCAGGCCTTCCAGCACGCTATCCAGTATATTCAGCAGGCCATCCAGCAGGCCTTCCAGCAGGCCATCTAGCGGCCTTCCAGCACGCCATCCAGTATATTCAGATGGTCATCTAGCAGGCCTTCCAGCAGGCCATTCAGCAAGCCACCCAGGAGGCTATCCATCAACCCATCCAGGAGGTCATCGAGCAGGCCATCCAGGGTACCGCTGGATGACCTTACTGGTGTCCTGAAGGCCTCCTGGATGGCCGTACTGTCACTTGGATGGTCCCCTGGATGGACATACCGCCTCTTGAAGGAGGAGGGAGATAGGGAAGGAAAGAGGGAGGTAGGGAAGGAGAGAGGGAGGCAGGAAATGAGAGACGAAGGCAGGGAAGGAGAGAGACAGAGGTAGGGAAGGACAGCAGGAGGTAGGAAAGGAAAGAGAGGGAGGTAGGCAGGGAGAGAGGGAGGTTGAGAAGGACGGAGAGAGGTAGGTAGGTAGGGAACGAGGAAAGGAGAGAAGAAGGTAGGGAGAGGCAGAGGGGGTAGGGAAGAAGAGAGAAGGAGGAAGGGAAGGAAGGAGGGAGGAAGGGAAGGAGAGAGGGAGGTAGGGAAGGAGAGGTATGGAAGGAGACAGGGAGGAAAGAAAGGAGAGAGACAGAGTGGGATAGGGAAGAAGACAGAGAGGTAGGGAAGAAGAGACAGAGAGAGGTAGGGAAGGAGCGATGGAGGTAGGGAAGGAGGAAAGGAGAGAGGAAGGAAGGGAGAGACAGAGGGGGGTAGGGAAGGAGAGAGAAGGAGGAAGGGGGGGAAGGAGGGAGGAAGGGAAGGCGAGAGGGAGGTAGGGAAGGAGAGAGGGAGGTAGGGAAGGAGGTATGGAAGGAGACGGAGAGAGAAAGAAAGAGAGAGAGAGAGGTAGGGAAGAAGAGAAAGAGAGAGGTAGGAAAGGAGCGATGGAGGTAGGGAATGAAAGAGAGAGGTAGGGAAGGCAAGAGGGAGGTTGGAAAGGAGAGCGAGAAGGAGGGAAAAAGAGAGGGAGGCAGGAAATGAGAGAGAAAGAGGTAGGGAAGGAGAGAGAGGGGTAGGAAAGGAGAGAGGGAAGTTGGGAAGGAAAGGGAGGTAGGTGAGGAGAGAGGGAGGTAGGGAATGAAGGGAGAGGCAGAGGGAGGTAGGGAAGGCGAGAGAAGGAGGTAGGGAAGGAAGGAGGGAGGAAGGGAAGGAGAGAGGGAGGTAGGGAAGGAAAGAGGGAGGTAGGGAAGGAGAGAGGGAGGTAGGGAAGGACAGAGCGAGGAAAGGGAAGGAGAGAGAGGTATGGAAGGAGACAGGGAGGAAAGAAAAGAGAGAGAGAGAGATAGGGAAAAAGAGAGAGGGGTAGAGAAGGAGAGAGGGAGGTAGGGAAGGAGAGAGGGAGGTAGGGAAGGACCGTGAAAGAGAGGTAGGGAAGGAGGGAAAGAGAGAGGAACATAGAGAGAGGCAGAGGGAAATAGGGAAGAAGAGAGAGTGAGGTAGGGAAGGAAGGAGGGAGGAAGGGAAGGAGAGAGGGAAAAAGGGAAGGAGAGAGGGAAAAAGGGAAGGAGAGAGGGAGGTAGGGAAGGAGACAGAGAGGAAACAAAGGAGAGAGAGAGAGAGAGAGAGAGAGAGGTAGGGAAGAAGAGAGAGAGACAGGGAAGGAGAGACCGGGGTAAGGAATGAAAAAAGGAGGTAGGGAAGGAGAGAGAGGCAGGAAATGAAAGAGAGGGAGGTAGGGAAGGAGAGAGGGAGGTAGAGAAGGACTGTGAAAGAGAGGTAGGGAAGGAGGGAGGGAAAGAGGAAGGTAGGGAGACGCAGAGGGAAGTAGAGAAGAAGAGAGAGGGAGGTAGGGAAGGAGAGTGAGAGAGAGGAAGGGAAGGAGAGTGAGAGAGAGGAAGGGAAGGACTGTGAAAGAGAGGTAGTGAAGGAGAGAAGGAGACAGGGAGGTAGGGAAGGATGGAGGGTGGTAGGTAGGGAAGGAAAGATGGTGGTCGGTAAAGATAGAGGGAGGGAGGCAGAGAAAGAGAGAAGGGGAAGATACAGAGTGGAAGATAGAGAAGGAGAGGGGGAGGAAGGGAAGGAGGGAAGGAGAGAGAGGGGGAGGGAAGGAAGAAGAAAATGAAGGAGTGAAAAAGAGAAGGAGGGGCATGGAGGGAGGAAAAAAGATTTGAGGTCAAGGAAAGAGAGAGAGAGGGTGGGAAGGAGAGAGAGGGGTAGAGAAGGAAGGAGAGTGAGAGGTAGGGAAGGAGAGGGGGGTAGCGAAGGAAAGATTGAGGTTGGGAAGGAGAGAGGGAGGAAAGGAAAGGGAGATGAAGGAAGCGAGAGAGAAGGGGAGATGGGGAATGAGAGAAGGAGGTAGGGAAGGAGAGAGGGAGGTAAGGAAGGAGAGAGAAAGATGAAAGGAAGGAGAGAGAGTGAGGTAGGGAAGGATAGAGGGTGGTAGGTAGGGAAGGAGGGAAGGAGAGAGGGAGGCAGGGAAAAAGAGAGAAGTAGGGAAGGATAGAGGGTCGGAAACTGGGAAGGAAAGGGGGAGGTAGGGAAGGAGGGAAGGATAGAGGGTGGTAGGGAAGGAGAGAGAGAGAGGAAGAGGTAAGGAAGGAGAGAGGGAGGTAAGGAAGGAGAAAAGGAAGGAGTGAATGAGTGGGGGAGGGAGGAAAAGAGAGACATGGAGAGAGGGAAAGAGATTTGAAGGTAGGGAAAGAAAGAGAGGGAGGTTGGGAAGGAGAGAGTTAAGTCGCGAAGGAGAGCGGGAGGTAAGGAAGGAAAGGGGAGGTAGGGAGGGAGAGAGGGTAAGAGGAATGGAGAGAGGAAAGTATGGAGAGGCAGAGGGAGATAGGGAAGGAGAGAGATGGAGGTAGAGAAGGAAAGAGAGGGAGGTTGGGAAGGAGAGAGTTAAGTCGCGAAGGACAGCGGGAGGTAAGGAAGGAGAGGGGAGGTAGGGAGGGAGAGAGGGAGGGAGGGTAAGAGGCTTGGAGAGAAGACAGTATGGAGAAGCTGAGGGAAATAGGGAAGGAGAGAGATGGAGGTAGGGAAGGAAGGATGTAGGAAGGGAAGGAAAGAGGGAGGTAGGGAAGGAGACAGGGAGGAAAGGAAGGAGAGAGAGAGAGAGAGAGAGAAAGGGAAGAAGAGAGGTAGGGAAGAAAAGGGGGAGGTTGAGAAGGACAGAGAGAAGGAGGGAAGGAGAGAGGGGGGCAGGAAATGAGAGAGGGAGGCAAGAAAGAAGAGAGAGAGAGGTAGGGAAGAAGAGAGGGAGGTAGGAAAGGAAGGAGAGGGAAGTAGGCAAGGAGAGACGGAGGTTGGGAGGGACAGTGAGAGAGAGGTAAGTAGCGAAGGAGAGAGAGAGAGAGAGGAAGGGAAGGAGGGAAGGAGAAAGGAAGGTAGAGAGAGGCAGAGGGAGAAAGTGAAGGAGAGAGAAGGAGGTAAGGAAGGCGGGAGGAAGGGAAGGAGAAAGGGAGGTAGGGAAGGAGTGAGGGAGGCAGGGAAGGAGAGAGAGGTATGGATGGGGACAGAGAGGAAAGAAAAGAGAGAGGGAGGTAGTGAAGAAGTGAGGGAGGCAGGAAATGAAAGAGAGGAACGTAGGGAAGGAGAGAGGGAGGTAGGGAAGGAGACAAGGAGGAAACAAAGGAGAGAGAGGTAGGAAAGGAGAGAGGGAGGTAAGGAATGAAAGAGGGGGGTAGGGAATGAAAGAGGTAGGGAATGAAAGAGGGAGGTAGGGAAGGACCGTGAAAGAAAGGTAGGGAAAGAGGGAAGGAGAGAGTAAGGTAGGAAGATGCAGAGGGAAGTAGGAAGAAGAGGGAGGGAGGTATGAAAGGAAGGAGGGAGGAAGGGAAGGAGAGAGGGAGGAAGGGAAGGAGAGAGGGAGGTAGGGAAGGAGGCAGGGAGGAAACACAGGAGAGAGAGGTAACGAAGATGAGGGAGAGCTAGGGAAGGAGAGAGGGAGGTAGAGAATGAAAGAGGCATTTAGAAATGGATACAGGGAGGCTGAAAAAGAAAGAGGGAGGTAGGGAAGGAAAAAGGGAGGAAACAAAGGACAGAGAGGTAGGGAGGAGTAAGGGAGGCAGGAAAGGAAGGAGAGGGAGGTAGGGAAGGAGAGAGGGAGGTAGGGGAGGACTGTGAAAGAGAGGTAGGGAAGGAGGGAAGGAGAGAGGAAGGTAGGGAAAGGCAGAGGGAAGTAGGGAAGAAAAGAGAGGGATGTAGGGAAGAAAAGAGAGGGATGTAGGGAAGGAAGGAGGGAGGAAGGGAAGGAGAGAGGGAGGTAGGGAAGGAGAGAGGGAGGTAGGGAAGGAGAGAGGGAAGCATGGTTCAGAAATAACTTGACTGCAACAGCCTGCAGTGGAGATTGCAGGTTGACGTCGTAGTATGGTACATCCTTGCGGATTAGAACTGCAGAGCCACCACGACGACCTTGCCCCAAAATAGGGGTGGAATAAAATGCATAATAACCGGAAGGAGCGGGAGGAACAGAGTCTCCCACCATTGTCTCCTGGAGACACACACACACTGGGGAGAAACGAGAGAGGAGGAGACTCAGCTCCTCCCAGGATGCACGCAAACCACGACAATTCCACTGAAGGACCTTGAATACTGCTAATTTGAGAGGGGTTTCAGGGGAGCCTCAGAAGGAGGCTTCCCCTTGCCGACCTGACTAGAAATTGCTTTCAAGCGGCGAGGCTTATCGGTGCCCACCATGCCTGTAGGCTCAGGAATCTGAGACTGAGAAATCCGCTCACGAGTCCCTGAAACACCTGAGACAACCGAAGGAGGAGGAATCCTCGATACAGACAGACCAGCACTGTCCCTGGAGGAGGACAGTTTGGGAAGACGCGAAAGAGTAACAGTCGACTCAGAGTCAGAGGACGTTCCCAAAGAGACCTTCCTGGGGGGGACACCCACCGAGTCAAGGGACTCAACAGATCCCCTGTGACGCTTCAGGATGGACTGAGAAAAATCCTTGGAGGAGCCAGTTGCAGGAGACTGTCTCGGCCCAACCCTGGGAGGCCTCTGCGGCTTAGCCCTGGGAGGCGTCCGAGACTTAACCCTGGGAGGCGTCCGTGGCTGAGAATCCATGGGAGCATGAACCTCGACAGCATGAACACCCATACAAGGAGCCTGCGTCGAAGCTGGAGAAGAAACAACAGAGGGCCCTGCCGAAGATGTAGTGGAGAGCACTGCCATAGATACCGAAGATGGTTCACCTGTGGAACTTTCCAGAACCAAAAACTTGTTGCTAAAAGTCACTGATGGAGCAATAGTCTCACAAGAATGGGAAGAAACAACTACAGGTTGGGAAGAGCAGGAAGGCGCCACAACACAAGAACCCAAAACAGAGGCAGAGGAACCAGAGCGGAGGGAGGAGGCATACACCATCGCCCCACCACCCTTTTGTCTAAAAAGAAGCTCCCGCCTGGCACTACCGAGACTAATGAACTGGGAATTAGCCAGTTGAAGGATATCTTGCTCAAGACAGTATTTCTGACACTTACGAAAACGTGGTGGGTGAGCCCCCCTGCAGTGGAAGCAGAAAGGCTCAGAGTCGCAATTGGGAGTAGAGTGTGAGTCGAGGGCAGAGCAGCGACCACACCGCGGACGGTTAGTACAATTCTTCCTACTATGGCCAAACTCATAACACGAGTAACATTGCAATGGACGATCAACAAAAGCCCTCACTGGGAGAGAAAGAGGACCAATCTCAACACGCTCAGGGAGGAAAGAACCATAAAATGTTAGCATGATTAAATTACTGTTCCCTCCAATCCTTGCCACTTGGTGAACGGAATCAGGGCAAAACCTAAGGATCTCATCATCCAAAAATTCATACAGGTCCGAATTATAAATACGACCCTTGCTATAATTAAATGAGTGATGAGGCTTGATAGAATCAAAGATACCATCAGAAGGGCAAGGCAGATGGAGGAGCATTATTGCTTGCGTCAGATCTTTAGCATGGATCAAAACACCCTTTCCATACTTCTTGATGTTACCCGCTGGGAGCACACCAATTTCCCTTTCCAGGTACCTGGCAGCATTTAGAAAGTTTCCGCGACCATCCTTATAATGGGCAACAAACCAGTAAGGGGTAGGGGCCTTACGAACCTTGGTAGCCTGTTCCTCTGCATCTTCAAAAACGTTGGGACAATAGTCGCTCTCACTATCTTGGACATTACGAGACCGAATAAGCTCTGCAACTAAGTCACTGGCACCAAGATGCAAGGAACCTAGTGCCTCAAGAGCAGCTTGAGCAGCGACACCAGATGTAAATGTTACATAGCACCTATTGGCGAGGCAGTCAGCTTCATATTTGAGACGGATAAGGAGAACCGTCCCAAAAGGTCTCAATGCAGCGTGAATAGCACGGAATGACAGGGTCACAAAAATATTTCGCAGGAACAGCGTGTCGAGACCAGCCCCAACAGCCGATCCCTGGGATCTCTCAACAGGAGGAGCAGTGGCAGGGGGAGTACAAGCCTCACCCCGCACAAAACCATCACGACCAGAGGGTGACGTCTCGAGGGCTTGGCCGACCGCACCTCGAGGACCAGAACAAATATTTTCAGTATCCATAAACTGATCTTGAAAGTAAATGGCCCCAGGGGCCAAGGGTAACCGCCTACCGGGACTACGAAAGGAGAGAGCACCAACCGCCGCGAACGGGGTACCTCGTCCCCATGGTGGCCACTCGTTTTAAAAAGTAGCCCCGCATGATCCGAAAGTTTGTCCACGACGGAGCAAGACCTCTCCCCATAACGCATCCCAGCCCAGACACCCAACCATCCAACACAGGACGACCTCAACAGGCGGCCCCTCTGGCGGGCGGCACCGTTAGCCCGTACTGGCAGCCTAAAACCTCGGGAACCATTTAGTCTGGCCCCTCACTGGCGACCTTACTAGCCTGGGAAGCCCTCTCTCCCCCCAAAACAGGGGCAGAGCAGGGGTCGAAGCCTCCTCTAGTCTAGCTCGCCAGGTCCTCAGGGCACACAAGCCCCCCCACCATGACAAGGCGGTTCCCACTAGGGGGGACGCTCATTGGCGATAGTGATTTTCTCCTGTAGGAGGATAGCACACACACCACAATGTGAATCTTGTGTGACTGAGTTAGGATGTGTGAATATATATATATCCACAAATTTTTTCCCATAAGGAAAAAATTTCATTTTGAAGGGGCGTAATGTCACGAATCAAATTCGCAACATTTTACTTTTATGAGAAACCATGAACTATTAGTGGAAAACTCACTGTGTATCGTTCAGTTAACCATTTCTCTCTCCATTTCGATGGTATACTTTTTTCAAAACATTCGTCACTGTTTCAAAAGTGACCATTCTAATGCACGTCATTAAGTGCTCTACTGAGCGATATTATTGTTTCTATATTGTTCGCCCCTGCTTGCCTCAACCGTTGGCCACGCCTTCTTCCGGCTGGCCTGTGCATCCTACCACACGCATCATATTTGAATCAGTCTTTTGTCTGTCGCAACGGAGTGTGGTTCTGTGCTCCAGTAGTGAGAGTGAGAGAGGTCATCTAGCACCCAAACTCCACTAGACTACAGTTCTCCAGGCTCCCACCCTTCCTTGGTGATACGCTACATTGACCAGTATTTCCTTTTCGCATTTTCCTAGGTTTAAGAGGTTAGCTTCTGAGTGAGCGAGTGAGTGCGATCTCTTGATTTTGAATTCACTTTGAGATGTAACGTTAAATTTATTCCAGGCACTCGAGGTGCCTGGAACCACTGTCTGACTCTCTTCTTCTTCATTTCTGCAACATTCGCGGCCTTTCATCTAACTTTCGCTCTGTTGAGCACCACCTCTCCTCCTCTAAACCTAACCTTCTTTTTCTGACGGAGACTCAGCTGTCTGAGGCAACCGACAGCAAACCCTTTTCTGTATCCTCCTACTTTATACTCATTTCAAAGCCAAAGGTGGCTGTTGTGTATACATACGCAACGACTTATCTTGCTCTCGTGTTCCTGAACTTGATTCCTCTGAATTCTCCACACTCTGGCTTCGGCTTTCCTGTCATTCTCTGACTAAATATATCTGTGCTATTTACTTATCCCCTAATTCTACTGACTATCAAAAATTTTTCGACTATCTTACTTCTACGATGGAACACATTCTGTCCGTTTCTCCTTTCTCTGAAATATCCATTCTTGGAGATTTCAATGTTCACCACCACCTTTGGCTCTCCTCTCCTTTCACGGATCCACCTGGTGAACAAGCCTACATCTTTTCTATCCTTAATGACCTAGAGCAACTTGTATAGCACCCTACCCGTATCCCTGACCGCCTTGGAGAGAGCTCCAACATACTTGACCTCTTCCTCACAACTAATCCTTCTGCTTACTCTGTTAATCTTTTCTCTCCGTTGGGCTCCTCCGATCACAACCTTATTACCTTAACCTGTCCTATCACTCCGGTACGGCCTGTGGACCCTCCAGGGAAACGTCGTCTGTGGCATTTTGGAGCCGCGAACTGGGAGGCCCTCAGGCAGTACTTCTTTGATTTTCCCTGGAATGATTATTGCTTCCATGGCCGGGAGCCATCTGAGTGTGCCTCGCGCATTACGGAGGTTATTCTCTCGGGCATGGAAGCATACATTCCTTTCTCATATCCTTTGACTAACGCAAGAAAGCCTTGGTTTAATCACGCTTGTTCTAATGCTGTCCGCAACAAGGAGAGGGCCTACAAAAGGTACCGGAGCCAACCCACCCCTGAATCACATCATCTTTACGTATCTGCCCGGAATTGTGCTAAGTCTGTTCTTCGCTCTACTAAAAATAATTTCATCCATACTAAATGCTCTCAACTCTCCAACTCGAATTCTTCCCGCTCCTTCTGGCACCTTGCCAAAAATCTTTCTAACAACTTTACCTCATCATCCTTCCCTCCTCTTTTCTACTCTGATGGTTCTGTAGCTATTTCTTCTACTGATAAAGCAGATCTCTTCGCACAGACTTTCTCCTCCAATTCCACCTTAGACGATTCCGGTGCTGTTCCTCCATCACTTCTCCCCTCTGACTTCCTCATGGCTGACATTAAAATTTCTTCAGTCGATGTATTTTCTGCCATCACTGGCCTCAGTACTAACAAGGCATATGGGCCTGATGGGGTCCCTCCTGTTGTTCTCAAGAACTGTGCTTCTGTGCTTACACCCTGCCTAGGCAAACTCTTTCGCCTTTGTCTGTCAACTTGTACCTTTCCTTCTTGCTGGAAGTTTGCTCTCATTCAGCCAGTCCCAAAGAAGTGTGACCACTCCCAACCCTCCAACTATCGTCCAATTGCTTTAACGTCCTGTATTTCAAAAGTTTTCGAGTCAATTCTTAATAGAAAAATTTTAAGGCATCTTTCCTATCACAACCTTCTTTCCGATCGTCAGTATGGGTTCCGTCAGGGACGCTCCACTGGCGATCTTCTCACCTACCTTTCAGACTCCTGGTCATCCTCCTTTCGGGACTTTGGCGAAAGCTTTGCCATTGCACTTGACATCTCAAAGGCTTTCGATCGAGTCTGGCATAAATCTTTAATTTCCAAACTGCCCTCTTACGGTTTCTATCCTTCTATCTGTGCCTTCATCGCTAGCTTCCTTTCTGGTCGTTCTACAGCCGCTGTTGTAGACGGCCATCGTTCTTCTCCTAGATCTATCAACAGTGGTGTTCCTCAGGGCTCTGTCCTATCACCTACTCTCTTCCTTTTATTCATCAATGATCTTCTAAGCTGTACATCTAACCCTATCCACTCATACGCTGATGACTCCACCCTTCACCTTTCCATTCGGTTCCCTCAACGCCCATCTCAACAGTTACTTCAAGAAACAAGGGATGAGGCTATGGCACACCTAATGTCTGACTTGGCTCGTATCGCTGACTGGGGTAAAAATAATATGGTTGTCTTTAATGCATCTAAGACTCAGTTCTTACACCTATCAACCCGACAAAATCTTCCACAGGTATACCCATTAATGTTTAATAATATTCAGCTTAATCCTGCATCATCCTTGAACATGCTTGGGGTTTCATTTACTCAGGACTTATCTTGGAAAGATCATATTACATCTCTTGTAAAATCTGTTTCCAAGAGATTGGGTGTGCTAAGCCGACTCCGCTCTTTCTTTACCCCTGCACAATTGTTGACTCTATACAGAGGTTTTATCAGCCCCTGTGTGGAGTACAACTCTCATGTGTGGGGAGGCTCCCCTCATACAGCTCTTCTCAATAGGGTGGAGTCAAAGGCTTTTCGTCTCAATAACTCTCCTCCTCTTACTGACTCCCTTCAACCTCTGTCTCTTCGCCGCACTGTTGCATCTTTATCTCTTTTCTATCGCTACTTTAATGGTCACTGCTCCTCTGAACTGTCTGCTTGCATTCCTCCACCTCTACGACGGGCGCGTAGCACCCGTCTGGCAGCAAACTCTCATCTTTTTTCTGTCCAACTCTCTAATGCAAGAGTTAACCGTTACTCCCAGTCTTTCATTTATGCAACAGGTCAGCTCTGGAACTGTCTCCCTCTGTCTGTATTTCCTGCTGCCTATGATCTCCAGTCTTTCAAACGCAGTGTGTCCAGGCATCTCAAAATGATCGGATCTTGAATTTGGCTCTCTATTGTATTTTGTTTTTCTCTTGGAGGGAACTGTTACTGCGGGCTCATGGCCTTTGGTTCCTTCTTCCTCGCATAAAAAAAAAAAAAAAATCGTGTTTCATTTCTCCATAATTATGCTTATTTCCCTTATACCTCCTAGCTTGCATAAACGCTTTGCTATTCATAACTGGTACTTAGGCCAGTCTTGTTGTATTAAGCTTAAAATCCGTTGTGCCTTCTAGGAGTTAACGCATCAGCAAGAACCTGATGTCATTAATAGTATTAGTTATTTATTGTCAGGGGTGAAGTCACTTTCTCCAGAGGCTAACAGTACTAATAAACAGCTATTGTGAATAATTAGTCTCTGCTGTGTACTGTTGAGAAAGTTTATAAATTCTCGTTCTGAGAGAATCGGCGAAGCAAGCCAGTATAAAGTAATCATTGCTTGATTTTAGCAAGACAATTCATTGTCTCTTCAGTATTATTGAGAATTATCCTTTAATATTGTATTTATTTTATAAACCCCGTGACATAAATACTGTATAAAAATAATTAATCGTGCCTAATTTAAGCCGTTTCATCAAGTGGTACATAGTTTATGGAAATTATAATAACGATGCTAATTTTTTGAACAAATTATGAAGATGAACTAGTGATGGTCCACAAGAGATGAGGACCTTTGATAAGGATAGGCATTATCAACGTGCAGATCCCTCTGATATACAGAAGACTTACAGAGATCATAGTAAATACACCCAAACTTATACCATCATACCATTCTTCAGTGAAACAGCTCTAGCATATATTAAGTATGAATGGTGGTATTAATGACCAAACAGCGAGATGTGATTAAGTGGCACCATTTGTCACGCGTAAGAGACTGCTGGACCTCAGAGATCAGTCTATGTATTTTTTTTTTATCAGTTAGACACAACAACAACAACAAAAAAGCAGTTGTATGGTGTTTGTGCCGCGACCCCTAAGCCAGCCCAGGTCTCTCTATATCAACAGTGACGAGGCACAATACAAATCTCCGACGAACTGGGAGAGTTGCAGGTGATCCACTCCCAAAATATACGGATCACATAGCTTTATACCTTTTTACCTCGGTCCAGTCATCCTGCCATCTCTTCTTCACAATTTATTACTCACACTTCACAAGAAAAGAAAATAATTTTTCTGGGAAACAATTATGATGGCGCATCACTTACATATTTTATAAGCTCATCCTCCTTCATGAAATATTATAACCGTCCACTTCCCACAAAAACGCAGAAATAAAAAAATACTTATGCCTGAAGACAAACAGACACACAATCCAAACAAGTTAACAGACCTGCCTGTACCCCAACACAAATGCATACATACACACACATACACAGACATAAAATTCCAAGCACAACCTAAACACCACTCGATCGAAAATGGCACCTTTCATCTGGGATCAGTCTAAAACACCGAGAAACTCATCAAACAACACAAAGCAACCTGCCTCCACCTTCATAGCACAACACGACAAAATCCTCGTCCCATTCCCAAACTCCAAATCCCTCTCCCTCCCTCCACCTCTTCCTAAAACTCAGAGAGGGGGTTAGTCGGGATCGTGTTGGTTGAATGAACATACTGTGTCAACAAAAGGGCAACTCCGGGTCACAGAGATACCTTTGACCACAGCTATACCTTTTTAAGTGCCTATTTTTTGTTTTCGAGCCCATGGAATCATCATTCTATGTGTGAGAAATAAGTGTGTGTGAAGAAAAAGCATGCGTGTAAACAGTGAGTACATGTGACCTAACATGGGTGAGTGCAGGTAAGTCTGTATATGAGCTATTATGCATACAAGAAAACCAAAAGTGAATGATCAGATGACTGTTTGCATCAACACACTAGTATATATTGAAAAGTGTATCATATATTAGAAGGCCACCGCTGACAGTCGCCATCCCACCGGGGTGAAGTATGTAGCAGAAATTTCGGGTTGAACATTTACTCATACCGTCAACACCCACCAGCCTTCACTGCTCGCCCTTGATAAATTTCTCGCAAATCATCCAAAAGGAAACCACACACCGAGAAGCACAATAATACCCACATGCTGGTGCTGGTCTAAGTTTTCCTTTCTACGACTGGGACATTGATGGATCAGGAAGGGGGTCACTAGTAATCAAGTTTTCTTCAACCATCACCGATTTACAGGTTGAAGCTCCAGCCAATAATGACCACAAATTCTTTTATTAGAAACACATAATTATATACACATTTATCTGTCAGTCTACACACACACACACACACACACACACACACACACACACACACACACACACACACACACACACACACACACACACACACACACACACACACACACACTATAGTCGCGGCGCACGACTCTGAGGTTGTTATTATCGTACCCTGGCAACCTACCATTCAAAAGTGCGTCCTATTTTGTCTCATATTAGACACGAATCATATTATTATTATTGGCCATGTGGAGAGGATGGAGGGTGAAAGACTGACGAAGAAAGTGTATGTGAGTGAGGTGGAGGGGGGAAGAGGGAGGGGGAGGCCGAGGATGAGATGGAGGGATGGGGTGGAGAGGTATATGAGAGAGGAGGGTGTGAGTTGGGAGCAGGGCAGTGAAATGGCGGGGGACAGGGCGACTTGGAGGCGGTTTGTTTGTGGCCACCCGAAACGGGATTGAGGCATCTGGCAATAGATAGATAGATAGATATTTTTATGCACGAATATATAATACACGAATATTATTATACACGAACATATTATACACGAATCACATGAGTCTCATATTATACACGAAACCAGACGCACTTTTGAATGGTAGGTTGCCAGGGCACGATAATAACAACCTCAGAGTTGCGCGCCGCGACTTATAGTTGCGAGTTATCATGCTAGGGTCTCTAATGATCCTTGTCGTGTACAGCAGATTCTTTGTTATGCTCTAATCTCAGGGTTTGCAACCACACCGTTGGACTACGTGATCCTTTCATTTGGAGGTATTAGGTGCAAGTAATTCCTTTGGCGTATAATGGATTAACTCACTTTTTTCTTGTCACTTTTCCCTGCTCAACAACCTCCTTACCAATTGTACCTCCCTGGAAATTTCCATACCTGCCTCCTTTCATGCCCACTTCTCTTCCTTCCTATCTGCTTACCTACCTACCTCCCTGTCTACCTACCCGACTCCCAACCGACCTCCTTGCTAACTACTTTCCTCTGTGCCTATCTGCCAACCTGCCTCCTTTACTGTTTCCCTGTCCACTTTCCTACCGTTCTCTAACTATCTTCTTCCCTTCCTACCTCCACCACCTATTGAGGCAGCGATACAGGTGCATATTTGAAGTCTTTTGCAATTTGCTAATTTCCAGTAGGTTGTATCTAAACTGTGATTAGCGCATATAAGTATTTTACTGGATTTGAACATCCTTTCCAAAGATATCACTGCTATACCTATGATCTTGTTAATCAAGAAAGTTGCTCATCTTCGAATTGACTTGAGGATGTAGACCGCTCCCGCAAGGGCACGACACCAAGCAGAGAGGATACATTTGACACCTCAGTTGTCGAAATCGGTCCATAACTGCGGTCTCTAGAGCGCAAATGAACAGACGGAAGCCTCTCATCCTGGCTCAGCTGCGCAAGGTCGTCAATTTTGGTTCCGAGACTATAAGGTTTTAACACCGCGTTTTTTGTTGTTCCTCAGTTTTTCACTCTCTCTACTGTTCACCTTCAACTTCTCTTCATCATCTACTTTTTTTTAATTGTAATTCTGCGTCTCTTTTATTCTCACTTTGTCTCCGATATTTCTCTCTTTTGATTCGCTCCTTTCTCAACGATTCTCCTTCTCTTCTGCCACTAATCTTTTTTTTTTTTTTTGCCATCGGGTTTATCACTGACGCCATAAAGGCTGTACCATTAAAAGAAGCGACCACAAAATGATACTCTCAGATCTTGGCGAATCTGCTGTACACCTGCCAAGCTAACTGGAATACACGTCTTTTAAACCCGTTTCTAATGTATGATGCTGATTTTTTTTCTGCAAGCCGGTTCTGCCACATTTTTGGCTTAGGCATGATATACAATACTCCAAAATACTTGGCAAGAAGAAACGGAGAATTGTGCTTTCCTATGCTCGTTCTGGGTGAACAACAAAAGGGAGAGTAGCAACGAAGCATGAACATAGTGGCTGCCCTCCTGGTGGGGACCATATACAGGGGGCGAGGACAGACTTGGGTGCAGCTTATATATGGTATACTGTTTGTCTAAGTGAACTATGCTGAAGCGCGACCTATGGAGGGGTAGGCTGGGTAAGAGGTCCCTTCTAGGACCACAATCACAGATCAAGTCCCCAGTCAGACAGCCTGGCATTTGCGTCTCACCCTCCATAACCATGGTCTTAATTATCCCTGGATTTGGAGATAAGCGAAGGGGTGTTGCGGGAGGGTAATTACTGGCCCTAATGACCGTGCTTGTGCTTCACTGCCCTAATAAGTTACCGGTACAGCCACAATTAACTCATATATAGTGGGTCAGCGCATGGATTTACGAGTAACAGCCGTGTGAGGTTGCGGCAATAACGGTAAAAATGGCCTTGTGTGGGCGCTGCGTGTTGTGCATTACTGACGGCCGTATTTTTGGTGTCATAGGAGGTTTCGTAACACCTCCTCCTTAGCTACTTACTTTTCATATTGCACCTTAACTTTCTCCTTTATGCTGTTTATATCCTTTTATACGGTACAGGGTGATACTGAAGTGTAGGCTAATGTGCAGCAAAAATCACAAAGGGAGATGTGGTACAAAATCTCCACAACCACTTCGGATAAGACTGTGAATCTGAGTGCCGGAGTCTTGATGCTCTGGTGGACAGGACTGCATTACCCGGTAACTATTCCACACACCAAAGTATAATCACGGCCGAGACGCATATTTACATGGGGTATGAGTTCACACCCTTGTTTATGCCACCACGTACCCTACTGAAACTACGGTATACTCCCTTTACTCTAACTTGGCCTAAATCTGCCATCTCTCCATCGTATATGCTGAGCTGTAGAAGTAGATTACCGCCGGAATATGATGCCAGTCACAAGAAAGTGCTGTAGAAAGGATGTGAAAGTCACAACCCTGTCTTTTTGCGCCAGTGAGCTACGTGAAATAGCCTGCAATAGAACGAAAATCTGCGCCAAGTTAAGGTGAAATTTCTATAGTTGAAGTTCGCTGTTGACCTGGATGACATATACAGACTCCCTCACTCACAGTCACTTCAGAAGAACAGTGTTTGTGTTACCGGCCTAAACTACCTTCGTGTGGCCCTAACAATGTAAGGTATCTGCTACCTGACCCTCTTCATAACTTCTGACCTTGTTTGACCTGACTCTTTGTGAATAATCGCGCTATAACATAACGGAAAATAAGGAGAGGAAACTTCAGAGTGAAACGGAACCGATAGCCAAAAATTATTTGTGCTGCCCAGTGTTAGTTCTCCCGCTTAGAGGCCAAGGGAATGAGAGCTGTAGCGACATCTCATACTTAAAAGTATGAAATGTCGGTACAACTCCGTTATGGTGAGGTGAGCAGCAAGTGCTACAGAGTGTATAATTAGATCATTTACTTGTATTTTGTCTACAGCAAAACAGTTCAATCTAGTTTAGAAATGGCCTCCTTCTGGTACTCAAGAGTAAAATAAATGATGATGATAATAATAATGATACATACATTAATGATAATAATAATAATAATAATAATAATAAATCTATCTTTTGCCAGACGTCTTAATCCCATACGGGGTGCCACAAACAAATCGCCTCCACGTCGCCCTGTCTCCCGCCATTTCACTGCCATACTCCCAACTCACACACCCCTCCCTCATATACCTCTCCACTCCATCCCTCCATCTCATCCTTGGCCTCCCCCTCCCTCTCTCCCCCTCCACCTCACTCACATACACTCTCCTTGTTAGTCTCTCACTCTCTATCCTCTCCACATGGCCAAACCACCTCAGTGTGTTTCTCCTAACGCCTCCTATCTCATACACATCCACACCACAACGCTCCTTTATATCCTCATTTGTCAGTCTGTCTCTCCATGTGACTCCACAGCCTCCTCTTAAATAACTCATTTCCACTGATCTCACTCTTGACTTGTGTCCCACCAACAACGTCCAAGCTTCATTTCCATACGTTAGAGTTGGCATCACAATACTGTCATGTAGTTACTTTTTCAATACCATGCTCACTTCCCTGTTTCTTATCACTGCTTTCAAGGAACCAGCAACCTTCCTTCCATGTTGTACCCTTTCAAGCACTTCACCCTCCAAACTTCCATCCTTACTCATTACACTACCCAAGTACTTCAACGTACTCACATTTTCCATTTCCTCATCATCCAACCTCACTGTACATTCACTGACTTCACTTCTCTCAAAGACCATCACTTTACTCTTCCTTACATTCACCTTTAGATTCCGTTTCTTATACACTCTTCCAAACTCATCCACCAAGTCTTGGCGCTCCTCTTCGTCTTCATTTAACAACACTGTATCATCTGCAAATAACAGTACAGGGAGTTTCCAAATACTGCTCTCTCTCACTAGGACCACTCCAGCATCCGCTGCCCTACCTTGTGTATCTTTTATAACCACATCCATGTACAGATTGAACAAACATGGAGACAAGACACATCCCTGTTTCAACCCAACTTCAAATAGAAAAATTCACTCAGTTCACTATCCACACGCACTGCAGCCTTAGCACCCTCATACATACTCTTCACAGCATTCAAGAACTTCCCATAATAATAATAATAATAAGAATAATAAGAATAAGAATAATAATAACTAATAAATAATGACACTACTACTACTACTAATAATAATAATAATAAATAATTATTATTATTATTATTATTATTATTATTATTAATATTATTATTATTATTTTAAATTAAAAGTTTCACAAACTCTTCCGGAATAAGAAATCTTATCTACTTTGCTTGTTGGAAAGTGATTGTATTCAGCTCTGGAGTGGCGTTAAGTCCTGCTGGAGGATAAGTAGTTATTGTATCAAATACTGCAATCCTTTAAGACAATCATCTGCTTTACCTGGCCACTCAAGAACGAACCCTGTGATAAGGCTTCTGATAGCAGATTACTAATGGCAAAAAGAATTAGTGGACCACCTGACCTCGCAAAAACTGGGCCTTCCAGAAACGAAGGCAAGAACCAAGTGAGCTCCAGTGTCCTGATATGATAATCCTGATATCAATAAGAGTAGTTCCTTCCCTTATGAATAATCCCACCTAGCCAAACCAAACAAAATTTCGGGTACTAATCACTTAACGAGACAATTAGTTATCATACAGGGATCAGGGAGGAAAGACAAACCAGGGGATGGATCACTATCTGGCCCAGCATTGAAATCTTCCATATGGAGCGATAGATGATATTTTTGTAGCCACTGCCTTTAACTGGATCTCCAAGTGGAACTATGAACAAAGTAAAAGCAATGGCATTTCTGAAGAGCTCGACCGTATTTCAGTTTTGCCTCAGACTTATCTGACTTTCGTGCTGAAATTAGAAGTGCAAAGAAGATGTGGTGGTGTACAGTACAAAAGAACTCACGAATAATTTTGTGGGTAAGTTGTGCTTACCGTCATCAAAGGTTTTACACAGCTTCGCCGGCTTTTCCAGAGGCTATATCTATCTATCTATCTAACTATATATATCTAACTATATATATATATATATATATATATATATATATATATATATATATATATATATATATATATATATATATATATATATATATATATATATATATATATATATATATATAGATGTGCATAGATACTGTAGATAGATATATAAATAGATAGATAGATAAAATCACAAAAAAATAATCACAACTTTCCTCATGGCTCTTGATAAGACCACGTCACAAAAATCATGTCACAAGGTACCACCACAGGAACTACGAAGCTGCCAAACTTTATGTATAGTCGCCTGCATAAGTTCTTTTCCTTTCTGCCACGTACAGTCGCCAAACTTTCCACCTGGGCCACCCAGCCGCGAGAGGTGGGTAACGGATGCTGGCAACAGTGTATCTGTTTGTTTGTGTGTACATGCTTGACGACAGTTCGGATCATCAACTCTCTTCCCCCGTAGTGAACCTCCGTCAAAGTTCATCCCATACATGGCTGGGTACGGAGCTGGGTGGGGAGAAAAATGTCTCAGGAGTAAGGCGGCTCTCCCATCGACTCAGCCAGTTGCATGAAACTGGTCACACGGAAAATTGTGTGCCACAGGTCGCGCTGACCAAAGCCAAATAAATTTGACTATAATAATTTTATAATAGGGCAATACATATAATATTTTGATAGATACATACACTATTATATATATATATAGAATAATATATATTATACTATATTTACTTGGCCTTAGTCCGTGCAACCTGTGGCTGGCAACAATTCCATGCAGCCGGTTTCCTGCAACTGGTCGAGCCGGTGGGAGAGATGCTTAAGGGTGGAGCTTGGCATACATAGTGAAGGCCAGGGCAGGCGCTGGACGGGGGTTGGGGGGGCGGGTTAAGTGATTCATACCGCCAGTGATAATAATTGCCGAACTAGTTTTTGAGGTCCATTAGCATTCTGCTAAATATTTGCATTCTTAACAATACTAAATATTTTATTTTCTATGTTGTTTTCACATTGTTATCATAGCATGTTAATGCACTATATACTGGAATCGCTCCAAGCCTTTCTCTCTCACTCTTTCTTTACATCAGCAATTCAATTTCAATAGGGTTATCACTTGATACCATTATCAGCATAGGCTGAAGAGGAATGCTTTTACCTAACACCTACGTCCAGTTACAAGTGCGATTACCTGCCATATTCACATCATGAATGACACTGACAAATAAACATTAGGATGATGTTCAGACACTGTTAACGGATGCTTACTTCCTCGTTGGTAGTACTTCAGGCAGATGTTTTTATGTGTTCTGTGGTGTACCACGAAGAGGTAGGAGATTAAAATAATGTCACCTCGACAGGCAAAGAGTTTATGCATACTGTTGTCGAATGTGGCTATTATATCAGCTATGATAATGATTTACTGTATTATGTGTCATATGACTAAGGTCATTACAGCACACCTTTATAGTCCATTCATCTAACGAATGACTATTACACATTACAAGGAAAACTGACTGTGAGCGGTGCCGCTTCTGTGTGAGGTCACACATTTACACGTTCATCGATTCTTCACCGAACAACATTATCTCACATTATAGCAATATGAAGACTCCACCTCTCCATCACAGTATGCAAAAGCTTCCAGTCATTTTAAGCACAAATGGTATGGAATCATGAATAGTTGGGACATATGTATCACCACTGCCTGTGATATTACTTATGTGATTGGTAAATGGAACATAACGAACATGAAATTATCATTACAGGAGGGAACACTTTTTTTTTTTTTTTTTAAATCCCACGAACCTAGACACTTTAGCTCCTGTCACCGAGGCCCGGGGTGCGAGGATATGTGATGTTGGTTGCTGACTGGCTGCTACTAAGACCTAGGTCATAAGATAAGGGCTTGGTGTTTAAAAGGAGAAACCCATCTTTTCTGACTGGGATGGAACCGCGTCACACGGATCGGCTGGGGGAAACGTTAACTGTCACGTCACCAACAGTACTGTTTCACAAATTTAATATATTAACTAATAAAGCAATTGCCGTGTTTGCATTGCAAGCACAGTAATCCACGTAATGATTAAGTGATAAGCCATGGGTTTATCATGTAATAATGATAAAGAATACATTTATAAATATGTAATGTAAAGATGCGGGCTTTTATATTTTTTTAATTATTGTTTTCAATACTCACATTATCCAATACCTTCAAGAAGTTCCTTTGAAATTCTATTGGCTAAAAATTGTCGACCGAATATTGGGATGAACTCTGACTGAGATTCACTACGGAACACATGAGTTGATGATCCGAATTTTCGTCGAGCATGTACACACGAACAAACAGATACACTGTTGCCAGCACCTGTTGCCCACCTCTCGCGGCTGGGTGGCCAGGTGAAAAATTGGGCGACTGTACATATTGCATTTGTGGCAACATCGAAACTTGTTACACAATAAATGGTTACTTACAACAAAGCCTCCATTAATGATCGTGTACATTCCACTTTATAAAATCAAGTAATACATGATACCCGCTTTACTAGCTATAAAACGGAATTCCGCTGGTAACTTTACATATGCATGAGAACCATAAATGGGAAGCAAAGCGGTGTAAGGCGCTAGTGGGTGTTAATGGCAGGTTGTTTGTGCATCAGTCCGAATCCCTAAGAGGTGTGTGGAGGTTTTGTGATCAGTAATGGCAAAAGAAGCGCAGGATTGTCACCTATCTCTGAATGATTTTAACTACAATACCCAACCCTTAGAACCTACCCTTGCAAGAGGTAATACTGGTCTGGTTTGGTCATTATCACTGCAAACCACAACTCCACAGGCGAAATCTGCACTCCAATTCCATGAAATAATTTATATGCTATCATTACTATTATTAGACAATTACAGGTATTTCTGCAGAGGGAGGGAAATAGTTACGAAATTTTGGTTGAGCCTTTTTTCCTAACTCCGCCACTACCAATAGTTTCATTAAAGCTGGCACGATCGTCTGGATGTAACACTTAACTACTAATAGGTCACAGGATTCAAGGGTTTAGGGTATCTAAATAAAAGTGCGTGGAAGTGGGTGAGTCCTTTTGCCTTGTGTGCTATGAGGCTTTCGTGTGTGTGTGTGTGGGGGGGGGGGTAAGTCTGTTACTGTGCTTACATGCTCGTACGTAAAATGTTCACAGAAGCTCTACCTGACAAAATCTCTCTCTCTCTCTCTCTCTCTCTCTCTCTCTCTCTCTCTCTCTCTCTCTCTCTCTCTCTCTCTCTCTCTCTCTGCCATCTGAAGGAGAAAAGATGAGACAAATATCATAAACAGCAAGCTTCGAAAAGCGAGGAAGTGAAAAATATAAAGAAATACACAAAAAATAAAATGTCAACAATCGGACTGAATTAGATCTGGGTGTGGCAGCATCAGAATTACTGGCACGTAAAAGGGAATAGTGGTGCGGTTCGCCAGTAAGAAACATGCAAATTACGGAATCATGTATTGCCGCCTCACCACAAATGCACAGTAAATGTAATTAACTCGGTAAATCCTGACGTTGTTACAGACGTTTTAGAGGTGCAGATGTAGCGTTGCAAGAGGCAGGATCAACCACCAGAACATCGCCGTAGCTATATTTATTTATCTATTTATCTTTTTTTTGTGTGTATGTGTGTCCGACTCTGGGCATAGGCTTCACAGCCTGCTCCCACGGCCCAGTAGTCCTCCTACATACCATGCACCTCTACATGTCACCACTTCGGTGCTAACACCCACCGTCCATATTGAATACACGCTAGGGCTGTCTCATACAGGACTGGTATATTGGTATTAGTGGGGGTATTTTTACGACATGTCGGCGGGTCTTCTGGTAGATCAGTAAATTATGACTTTATGAAATTCAAATCCTTAAACTGTTCCCTGCCCCAGCGGGGATTTGAACATGGGTCCGGCAGGACTGCAGGCCGCCTTACTACCGATTGAGCCACCGCCTCCCCCATCTATCTATCCCTGTGTCTATCTGCCTGTCTATTTATATCTATGTAAATGCACAAGGCACTGGCGGCATTACCAATGCATCTAAGGTGAGGTGAGAGGCGGAGAGGGTAAGACAGCGGAGGCGTGAAGAGTGAGATGACAGCGTACATGTAAGGTGAGAGGCGGGAGGGTTGGGGGGCAGTGGTGACGTGTCAACCAAATCAATTACTGTGCCATCATCAAAAGTTGTTTCGAAGGCGTGGAGGCAGCCGGCATCAGTGTAGCAAGCAACATCACCAGACAAACGAGCATCTACAAGTGCAGGTTGCGGCGTGTATGATTTGACTCCTCTTGACCTGGTACACCAGGGCTATTTCTGGCGACTAGGCTCATTTGTTTTATAATCTGGTCCCCCCATTATGACGCAAAGCAGTCGTTAATCCTGATAACATCTGGCATTTGGCGTTTTCTTATACTTATTTCGACTGGCGGGTATATGAGCGGGGACGAATGGAAGTTAAGAACAAATCTCCCGTAATAACCTACCATTCCCAAAAATCTTTGTAGCTCTTTCCTACTTTTAGGTCTGGGAAGATCACTTATAACCTGAACCTTAGCTCCTGGTGGTGCAACATGTCCATCACCAATTACGTACCCAAGGTACTGAACTTTAGCTTCACCAAACTCACACTTTGATTAATTAGCTACAAGATTAGCCTGAACCAAACGCTCAAGAAATTTACTGACATGGCATAGGTGATCTTTCCACTTGTCACTGAAGATTAATACATCATCAATATAAACAACACACCCTGCCAAACCCTCTGTTGCAACATTCATGAGCTTCTGAAAAGCTGCTGGTGCATTCTTCATACCATATGGCATTACAGAACATGCAAAAGTTTTTCCTAGTGTTACAAAACATGAGATCTCCCTAGCACGTTCAGTCATATGTACTTGCCAGTATCCCTTTAACAAATCAAACTTACTTATGTACCTAGCCTTTCCGATCTTGTCTATGCAATCTTCCACGCGAGGGAGAGGGTAAGTGTCTGTTTTGGTTATCTGATTAACATGTCTGTAGTCGATGCAAAGCCGCTGTGACCCACCTGGCTTAGGGACTAGAGTGACAGGAGAACTCCACTCGCTCTGACAGGGCTCAATCATCTTGTAGTCCAACAGGTAGCCAAGATCCTTCTGGATGAGAGGAACTTTCACTGGGTTCACATGGTAAGGAAGCAGTTTAATTGGCTTTGCGTCTCCAACATCGACATCATGCATCAACACAGTGGTTCTTCCTGGAGTGGCATGGAACACTTGCGGGTACTCCTGCAGTAATGCCGAAAACTCCTGCCTTTCCTCGGGAGCTAGATGAGAAAGCTTAGTCTGGAGATAATTCATGATATCAGGATTCTTCCCCAAACTATCACTCAGGCTCATGCTCCATGGGAGAACTTCACTTGCAGACTCGGGTGGAACAGCTACAGTGCAGACTGGGTTATTTTCGTCCCGCCTGTGATATAACTTTAGCATGTTGATGTGACAAAGTTGCTTGTTCTTTCTATGATCTGGTGTGGCGATGACATAGTTGACATGACTGAGTTTCTTCTCCACGAAGTAAGGACCACTAAACTTGGCTTGAAGAGGTTGCCCATGCACTGGTAGCAGAATCAAAACCTGATCTCCTGGCTGAAAGTGGCGTAACCTGGACTTCTTATCATACCAAGTCTTCATCTTCTCCTGAGCAGCTCCTAAATTCTCTCTCGCCAGCTATAAAGCAGTGGACAGCCGTTCCTTGAACTTCATCACATACTCCAGCAGGTTGACGTCATCTTCCTCCGACAGCCACCATTCCTTGAGTAGCTTAAGGGGTCCTCTTACTTCATGGCCAAACAGTAGTTCAAAGGGTGAGAAGCCCAGTGATTCATTTGGAGATTCTCTTGCAGCAAATACAACGAATGGAAGCCCTTTATCCCAGTCTTTCTGATGTTCCAAACAGTATTTCCTGAGCATCGATTTGAGTGTTTGATGATATCTCTCCAACGCTCCTTGGGTCTGGGGATGGTAAGCTGAAGACGTGATCTGGGTGATGCCCAATTCTTTCAGAGACTGCTTGAAAACATTTGACATGAAATTACTTCCCCGGTCTGACTGTACCTCCTTGGGCAGACCAAACTTGGTGAAGAACCCTAGCATTTCCTTAACCACGTTCTTTGCAGAGATATTTCTAAGTGGAATGGCTTCAGGATAACGAGTAGCCATATCAATCAGGGTCAACACATAAGAAAATCCTGAAGAAGTCTTAGGAAGAGGGCCCACAATATCCACCAACACACGGGTGCATGGCGCCTCAAAAGGAGGAATGGGAACTAGAGGTGCAACCTTTTCGGTCTGATTACACTTCCCCACAACTTGACAGGTGTGACAAGACTTACAATACCAGGAAACATCTTTGAAGATACCTGGCCAGTAGAAGTGTTTCAAAATGCGTGCCACAGTTTTCCTCACTCCAAGGTGTCCTGCCAAACTGGAATCATGAGCCACTCTAATGATATCCTGCCTACAAACACGAGGGATGACAACTTGATGTACAACCGCCCATTCACAGTCGGCTGATGCTGTTGGGGGTCTCCACTTTCTCATAAGTACTCCTGACTTAATATAATAACAAGTAGAAGCACCAGCTGACTCTTCCTCACTGCAAGCAGAGTTAGCTAGACCTTTCAACTCAGGGTCAGCAACCTGCAACTCAACCAACTCTTGACGAGACAAATTATCAACACTACGGGGTACTGCCTCATCTGGTGAGTGGTCCAAATTAGCAAGAAAAGTGTCAGCTAGGATAACATCATCATCATCATTATCCTCTAAGTCACCAGTAACTTTAGACTTAGCCCTCGTGACAGCACATGCAGAGAACACATCAGGGACATCACAATCCTGGGTCGCAGTCTCAGGTTCACTAGACAACTGAGGAGCTGGACACACTTGACTTCCACTAATATCATTTCCAAGTAAGAAAGTTACACCTGACATTGGGAGTGTCTCAACCAACCCAATCATAACGGAACCATTAACAAAACCAGACTCTAAATTCACTCTGCACAGAGGGACAGAGAAGTAATTATTCCCTACACCTTGTAAGATTACAGTTTCATCAGAGGAATTAACATTAGAGTCTAGAACAAGGGTCAGAACAAGGGTCAGCATAAGGGATTGGCAAACACCTGTGTCACGATATATTTTAACTGATTTCCTGTCATTACTGTCCAGACGACTGACAAAACCATCAGACAGGAAATCAGCACATGAACTCTTGAGAGTGTCACCCACGTTAATGCTCAAAAGAGGAGCTTCATCATGAGAATTTAATTTACCCCTCAAAGCAGGTTCAGTTAACTCGGTTAAAGAATTTTGGGAACTCTCAAGGGTGGACACTAGACCAACTGACTGAATATTTAAAGACTCCTTTTTGTTCACATCACGCTGTCTCCTGAAACATTTCTCCGTAGTATGACCAAGCTTACTACAATAAGTACATTTACTTTTTTGAAATCTAGAGGTGAAGCTGGTATTTACTTCCTGAGAAATATCATCTTTATTCTCTTTCCTGTTACCTGTACTCTGAGTAGAGGCAACGTACTTACTCTCAGCTTTCCTTTTTTCTTTAGAATATCTCTTGTGAGGGAGAACATATTCATCAGCTAAAACTGCAGCATCAGACAAATTATCTATTCTTTTCTCATCAAGATATAGGCTTACATCTTTATTAATACACCTTTTGAAGTCCTCCAGCAAAATCATCTGCTTAAATTTACCAAAATCAGAATCCACATTCTTCGAATTTAACCACTGCTCTAAAAGATCTTCTTTGATTTTTGCATACTCAACATGGGATTGCTTATCTTGCTTATAAGTTGTCCTAAATTTTACTCTATAGGCTTCAGGAACAAGCTCATAGGCCTTAAGAATCAAGCTCTTAACTACATCATAATTATCAGATTGATCCTGAGGCAAAGATGTATAAGTTATTTAAGCTTTACCAGTGAGAACACTCTCTAGGAGTACTGGCCAATACTTTTTGAGCCAATTAAAACCTGTAGCTACCCTCTTAAACAACTGAAAATACTTTGTTAAATCAGATTCATTAAAAGGAGGGACAAGTTTAACATTTTTAGCCACATCAAAATCATCAGAGCTAGATGATCCAGTTCCACCTTGTTTCATGCGATACTCATGGTCTGCTTGAATCCTAGCAAGTTCAATTTGTGCCTGAGCCTGTGCCTGTGCCTCCTGAATATGAGCTTGAGACTCAGCCTCCTTAGCATTTGCCTGAAACTCAGCCTCCTTAGCACGAGCCTGAAACTCAGCCTCCTTAGCACGAGCCTGAAACTCAGGCTCCTTAGCACGAGCCTCCTGCAGGGCTAGCAGTAACTTAGCTATTTCAATCTGCGTTTGCTCATCTGGAGGAGTTACATTAAACAAGCTTTTATTAATCATGCCAGCAATTTGAGCTTTAGAATGATGAGAGCGAACAGCATTGATTGATTGATTGCAAATAATTAAAATCTGGCGGCGCAACTGCCAGGGTCATATGCCGCCGGACAACAAAGTAAAACGCACAACAAAATAAAAAGTGCATATTCAATTTAAAGTTAATATCTGGTAGTAGGAACAAAAAATTGAAAAACAATAAAAGAATTGTGTATAAAATATCAAGTACTTATAAAAGTGGAAGGAGGCTCGCCTCCTGAAGAAAACTAAAAACATCACTAAAATCGCTAGAGGCTTTGCCAAGCATCGAGGACAAACAGTAGGCACCATCTGCCCCCTTATGCCTATGGAGGAATCTCTGACGTAGGTCCCCCAGACTCGGACACTCGACCAGCAAGTGACGGACAGTAGGGGGAACATGACAGTCATCACAGTACGGTTGAGATTCACCATTCATCAGGAACCCATGTGTAAGCCGCGAATGCCCAATGCGAAGCCTAGCAAGAGCCACCTCCAATCGCCGAGACATAGAAGGAAGAGCCTTTGGCACAACCACTCTCTTAAAGATTTCTTTTAGTTTATTGTGAGAAACAACATCCCAGTGTCTCTGCCAACACGTATGAATTGCGTACCGCAAGTAAGGTGTTACATCAGAAGCAGGAAGTGGGTAGTCGGATGGGGGCTGTTGAGAAGATGCAGCTTTAGCTAAAGTATCTGCCCTCTCATTGCCCACCACACCAACATGTGCAGGTACCCAACAGAAGTCTACATGGCGGCCACGACGGCCAAGAAGAAAAAGCCACTCTAAAATTGATAAAACCAATGGATGGGATACATTAAAAGACTCCAGTGCAGACAAAGCACTACGCGAGTAACTAAAAATCACAAAAACGGATTGGGGGAGAGTAAAAATAATTTTAACAGCATATAAAATTGCAGTCAGTTCTGCCGTATACACTGAAGTAATGCCAGGAAGGCTACCACCCCTACTAAAGGAAGGGAAGACAACATCAAATCCTACTCCAGTATCAGTCTTAGACCCGTCGGTATAGACAGGGACAGAACCCTCATGAATGGAGGCATGTTCTAAAAAGAGGGAGAGGGACACATGAGAGGGAAGTGAGCCCTTTTTTTCAACAACGGACCTACAGAATGTCACACGAGGGAGCAGCCAAAAACCCACCCTTGAGATCCGATGAGGACAAATTGCCAGTCTTGGGACAGAGAGGGCTAACATAACAGACCGGACCCTGTAACCAAATGGCTTTGGGAAATTCGGACGGGTGTCAAAAACAGAAGATCGGGAATCCTGGGAGACGATGGCACAAGAAACTGAGTCTGGAATGCGGTGAAGATGATACCAACACCTCATCATTAGCAGCTGGCGTCGCAAATCCAAGGGGAGTACACCAGCATCCACCAATAAGCTTGGAATCGGGGATGATCTGAATGCCCCGGTTGCCAGACGCACACCAGCATGATGTACAGAATTTAACAACCGAAGACGTGCATCTGTTGCAGAGGAGTAGACCTCACACCCATATTCAAGTTTCGGAAGAATAAGAGACCTATGCAAGAGGAGGAGGGTCTGACGGTCAGCACCCCAAGAGGTATGAGCTAAGACCCTCAAAAGACTCAAAGCTTTAAGACAAGCCACCTTAACAGAACGAATATGAGGAACCCATGTTAGTCGTCTATCAAACAAAAGACCCAGAAACCGCGTCTCTTCCACACAAGATATTCTCCTACCATAGAGATACAAGTCAGGGTCAGGGTGAACCCCTCGAAGGCGACAAAAATGCATAGCCACTGTCTTTGTTGAAGAAAAATGGAAACCGTGAGTTTCTGCCCAGTCAGAAATTCGATTTAAAGCCAGCTGCAACTTCCTCTCAATCAGAGACATTCTAGACGAGGTAAAGGAAATCGAGAGGTCATCGACATATAGTGATCCTCGTACACCGTCAGGAAGTACACTAATGACACTGTTAATGGCTACAGCAAACAAGGTAACACTAAGGATACTCCCCTGTGGTACCCCATCTTCTAGTGCTCGGGTAGTAGAAAGCACTTCTCCCACTCGCACCCTTAAAATTCGGTTAGATAAAAACTGTTGAATAAAAATGGGCAAGCGTCCACGAAGATCAAACTCGTGAAGAGAGAGTAAAATACCATGACGCCAGGCAGTGTCATATGCCTTCGCCAGATCAAAGAAGACCGTGACCTGGTGTTGGTTAGTGGAGAAAGCCTCAGTGACAGAAGATTCCAAGGATAGTAGTGCATCAGAGGTAGATCGCATTTTTCGAAAACCATACTGAGCAGAGGATAAGAAGTCACCTCTCTCTAAAAACCACACAAGCCTAACACTGACCATCTTTTCCAAAACTTTACATATACAAGACGTCAAAGAAATAGGCTGATAATTTGTCACCTGTAAGTGGTCCTTACCTGGTTTGGGGATGGGGATAACTACAGCAACACCCCAACAAGCCGGAAACTCCCCAGAACACTAGATCTTATTAAACAGTGAAAGCAAAAACAACAGGGACTCATCAGACAGGTGGCATAAAAAGGCATAAGGAATATCATCATAACCAGGAGAGGAATCATGGCACTGCGACAAAGCCGCCTGGAGTTCAGAAATTGAAAATGGAACATTGTAAGGCTCTCCTCCAGAAGATGCAAAACTGAGACCACGAGACTCTAGGCGCCGACGGTGGCAAGCTGAAGGCGTATCTGCATCCTTCTTTGACACACTGGCAAAATGTTCAGCAAGCAACTCTGCAACAGCAAATGGATCAGCCACAGTTCCACCTGCTGCAGATAAAACAGGAGGGGAGGGAACAGTAAATTTTCCTGAAATTTTCCTTACCCGGTTCCACACCCGGGTGATGGAAGTCCTCGAATCGATGGAGGAAACATAATTCTTCCAGGATGAACGCCTGGCCTCCTTTAAAACCCGCCTCATATGAGCTCGTGCCTTCTGATACGCCACCAAATACTGAGGATCCCTACGGTGATGACGAAGTCGAGAGAAGGCGACTCGTTTGGTTCTCACTGCGGAACTGCACTCAGAGTTCCACCAAGGAACCGGACGTTTAGGAAATTGACCCTTCGTTTTTGGAGTAGATAACAGGGCTGCTGAGTGCAACACGGTATTGAAATATGACACAGCCTCATTAAGACAGCCAAACTCGTTGACAGAAAGGGAAATGGAACTTAATTCCCTGAAACTTGGCCAGTCAGCCTTATCCAGAAGCCAGCGAGGAAGACGTGGCTGAGGTCCACCAGCACTAGTAGTTAAAAGTAATGGAAAATGGTCGCTGCCATACAGGTCTGGCAACACATCCCAGGTAAAATCTAAAACAGCATCAGCAGAGCATAAGGACAAATCAATGGCAGTAACAGTTCCAGTCTGACTATGGAAATATGTCATTTTATTAGTACTGAAAATGTTTAACTCCTCATCTTCCACTAAAGAGGCCAGCATTACACCCCGAGGGTTGGCCTCACTATTTCCCCATAGAGGATGGTGACCATTCATATCTCCTAGTAACAGAAAGGGAGAAGGAAGGTCATGAATAAGGCGTTCCAGATCCGCCCTTTCAACAGTAGCACTAGGAGGAAGATAAAGACTGCAAACTGTATACTGTCGACGTAAAAACATCCGGACAACAACAGCCTGCAGGGGAGTGGAGATGTCCAGATGACTGTATGGAATATCCTTGCGAAGGAAGATAGCAGCACCTCCATGATGACCTTGACCTGGCACAGGATCAGAATAAAAGGCATGGTAGCCAGAAGGACCAGAAGGAACAGTATCACCCACCATGGTCTCCTGGATGCACATGCACAGAGGAGTAGATTGAGAAACAAGATGACACAGTTCCTCATAGTTTGCACGTAAACCCCGACAATTCCACTGGATGATAGAACCCATAATGGAGGAATGATGATTAAGTGCGGGACTGTACATCTGACGAGCGAGCGGGTTTGGATTGATGCTTATGAAGACCCTTCATAGGAGCTTGCCTAGCACCAGAAACCCGCACCCTCTGTCTAACATCTGAAGACAGACGTGAGGATGGGGAAGTAAGTTTTACAACACTCCTTCTTGGAGTGGGCATACCAGTTTGTTTGGTAAGTGGCTTGGGGGCTGTCTTTGGAGGCGTAGGACGGCCAGTGCCCCCACCAGAAGCCCCAGAAGTGGAAGTAGAGCCCACAGGTCTATAGTCATTTGAGGCCGTCCTATGCTTCAGATCTGAAGCACCAACAAGTGGTCCAACATCCCCAGGTGGGGACTGGACCAGAGCTGAACCATCAGCTTCAGCAGTCTCCTGGCTAGATCCCTCAGCCTGCTGGACAGAGGGAACAAGAGAGGTGTCAACGGAAGGGTCAACAACAGAGCCTTTAGGTGGCCGGTCTTCATGTTCAGAGGACTCTGATGAACTACGGTGACGTTTACCAGGTACAGATGGAGCCTCAGGCATACTGGCTTCAACGGGAGAAGAGGTCCGGTCAATATTGTCGTCTGCCACCACCACAGAAGTGTGCAAGGCGTCAGCCGCCGAAGTGGGGGCAGAAACAGTTGGAGTAGCGGTCAGGCAAGCATCATTCTCACCAACAGTAGTAACCATGGGGACAGCATTCTGTATATCATGAGTTGAAGGAGTGGGTACTGGAATACGTCGAGGCTGCCTCTGAAATGCAGGGCGGCGCACAGACACTCCAGTAAGGACAGCAGCATAAGTAATTCCGGGCTGGAAAAAACGAGTCTGGGCTATCTTCTTAGCTTCAAGAAACGAAACCCTCTCAGTCGTTCGGATAGACAAAATCACCTTTTCTAGACAGTAGCGTGGGCAGTTTTTAGAATTTACAGCATGCGGACCCCCACAGTGATAGCATTTAAGGGGGCCTGGACAGTCATTGGTATGACTTTGTCTGCCACAAGAGACACATATGGCAGGAAGGCCAGCCTGTGCATGACGGCAAAAGCGGCTAACATGGCCATAACCTTGACAGTGGAAACAACGCTTTGGGGTTGGCACATACGGCTTCACTGGAAGAGATAGCCAAGCAAGTTTCACTGATGCAGGCAAAGTTAATCTATTAAAGGTCAGGAACAAGGTCGGAGTAGGGGTCAGGACACCATTTATTTTCTTCTGTAGACGCTCAACTTTGACAACACCTGATGACTGCAATTCCTCCAACAACCGTCCCTCTGAATATCGGAGTAGGTCACGAGAAAATATGACGCCCTTACAACTGTTGAAAGAAGCATGTGGTACGCAGCAAATACCAGAACCTGAGACAGACTTCAGAGCCATGAGACTGGAGCTCTCTTCTGGGGAGGACACCTCAGCCAGAATGCTTCCGTCTCCCTGTGTCGAGATTTTCGGTTCCCTCCCACATGTAGAAACTATGGCCCGGTGCAGGTCAAAAATATCAATATCCATCACTGACGTCCCCTCAGAGGATTTCATTACAAGATATTTGGTGTAAATTACAGGCTCAGACTCATCAAGACCTTGCCTCATAGCCCCACCAACCCGACGTGACCGCCTCCCAGTCCCATCTGATCGCTGGGGTAGAGGAGGATAAACGTCACGGGTCTGGAAAGGCTCCAGAGTGGCAATAAGTGAGGAGTCCGAAGAATGGCCAGGGACAGATGCCGTGTCGTCAACAAGAGGTTTGTCTTTATGCTCCATGTAGTACTAAAAAAACTTCATTCCCCCACCCCCCCACCCATCATGGAGCCCAACAGGGGGAGGCCATATGTCAGGGACAGAACCACTGACGATCCCAGGGGTAGCAGAGGAGTATACGCAGGTAACCACTGGGGGACCCGGACAAGGGTGACTCCAGGACAATAGGAGCCACCAGGCCCCCCAGTGCCCACTTGACCCTAGCCAACGCATGACCAGCCGCTTGACCTGGTCGGGCCCAACCAGGCCGCCCGTCTAGCCAGAATAAGGGACCAAAGAGGTGTATTGCTAGCTGCAGGACGCACCGTGCAGCATCACTCAACCTCCAGGACACCCGTCTCCCAGCATTACGGGATGCCACGCATGGCAAACACGTGGGGAGGCAACAGTCCTGCCCTAGATGGCAGGTGGGCAGGGACTAGCATCACCAGCAGGCCTCCTCCACCAATGATGTAGGGGGTGCTTGGTCCACGACACTGACAAATGCCGAACCCTACAAAGGTAGGCATGCCTCCAAAGTAGGTGGCACTGCCAGCCACGCTTCAAGCCCCGCCACCACGTCAAGGTGACCCCCCTCAGCGGGGAGAGCAAACAGCAATTCTGAATTGTTGAGCAACAAGCTTAAGTTCATTCTTTGTTCTGCTTTCTACATCACACACTGTTTGCACATTTGACAAAAAATCTTTGGCTTCATCAAGAGTAGTAATAGTAGACATCATGAATAAATCACAGTCACAAAATATCAAGCAATATCCTTATGATAATATCCTGAATATCCTGATAAGAGGTCGCCAAATTTATGTTATGGAACAGAGAGAGATAATGAACACTTCAAGTGAGAATACTAAAATCACTACTGTCCCGCAAAGTTCCAGGTTCAAAACAAAAGACTTAGGTAAAATTAAAAGTTAAAGTTTAATGCACAAACTAACAACTAAACATTCAGGACTCATAAGGATAATGTAATGGCAAAAACAGGTTAAATATATGGTTAACTGCAATAGCCTCTATTAACACGAATTTAGCAAGAACAAATTTATCTAAGTCAGCCCTGATAAAATGAGAAAACCGGATAATGCTCAGTTAATGCAAGATATAATATTATTACGGATACAAAATATTACTAACTCTGGCTGACATTAAAAACTTTACATGAATCACAAAAACTCTACCAGGCCCGCAAATCAACGCCTCAGGCTATACAGTACTAGAAAAATGGTAATAACACTTATACTCAAATTATACAGCAGCTAGATGGCTGGAGACTTCCTGAGCACTCACAATAATAATACACTATACAGGGGAGGACAGAGATGTGAACAAAATGAGGAGTAGATCTAAGTGGCAACTATAGACTGAGCTCATTATATAGGGGGCCGGCAGAGCTTGATTCAACTTGCAAGAAGGACGCGCAAATGAGGGCACAGAGGACGAAGAGTTGACACTCCTGCTCTGAACAACAGAAAGAACGACTTACTCTACTATAAGGGGGAGAAGGGGGGAGTGAGGTAGAACACGCAAGCCTGGTCACTATTGAAGTCACGAGGCGAATCGTGATCAAACATGCAGCATACTGTACGTTAGAATTATACAAAGGATGATGAAATCATAGGCTATGTAACAATATGAAATAAATAAGGCGGGATGCGTAGGTAGGTATGTATGTAACGTATGGATGTAGGAGGTAGTAAATGTAGGGATATGCAGGTAGCAAGGAGAGAATGGTGAAGTAAGGATGTGTGAACAAATCAGTAACTGGGATGTGTGGTTATAGTTGACATAAGAAGACAGCTTAATCACACAAAAGCGAGTGATGTCGGAGGGAAGAAGGAGGATGTGTGAAGGTTAAAATCGTGCAGATAAAATTGGTATGCTGGTACGCGGAAGGTATGGGTGGAGTGTACTCTTAAAAATTTAAGCCTGTCAGGGCAAAGGTATACAGATAAAGATGTGTGAATTTATATGTGAATGTTTAAATAATTAGATGTGAGTGAAGCATTGTTAAAAAGGAAGCTTGTAGACAGTGAAATAGTATAACAGATAAAAACATCTATCTGGTACGTAAGAGCCGGGGTGCATGGGCAAGGCTCCATGAAGTACAGTTAACTCTACAGTAAACATAATGAGTGAATTGTGCAAAACTAAATATCTGTATAGGAAAATGTAGGTAGAGATGTGTCACTATGGATGTGTGGGCAGGAGTGTGTGGACAGGGAGTTGGAGATAATGGACTGTATGACTATGAGATTTATGAGTGACTATGACTTAGGAGAATGACAGACAAGTTTCAGAATTCCATGAATCCAGTAAGTTTTTGTGTGAGTATGATAAAGATCTGTCCACATTATCTGAGGTAGACCCACTGACAATTCCTTCACAATTCGCCGCCATATAGGGTGTACGAGTAGGGTAGAGAGGTGAAAGGCCTCGACCTTGCCTCTCCATTCTTCATCCCACGTCAAGCTGTCATTACTTACTATCATCTTTCACTCATTTAAAATTCCTTCGTATCTCTTCCCTCATCCGTTGCTTTTATTCCTTCAAGCGACCTAAAATAAACAACGGTGAACTACCAGTATTTCAAAATTAAAAATAAGTTTATATACTCAAGTGGAGAACAGGATATGAAAATTTAAAATGTGGTTATATCTTGACCTAATGATAAGAGCAAAGGGGGAGGGGGAGGGGGAGGGGGAAGGAAAATTGCGGCCGGCTGGTTTACACGATGCGGCCGCTGTCTCTGGCCACCATTACCACGAGACTACGAGAACTACGATAAGGACAGCAAAGAAAAATATTCACACAGACACACACACACACACACACACACACAACCTCGTCAAGATAAGGTGCATTTTTTTAATTTTTTTAATCTTATGTGGTATATAGGTTCGTTTAATCAATAATTAATAACAAGGATAAATGAGAGAGACCACGATTCACTTTCTAATCATAATGTGGTATATAAGTTCATTAAACCACTAATTACTAACAATGAAGTGGGTTGGTGGAGGATTAGTGCCCCTCTCCGTAAGATAAATAACTCAAAGTCAAATGACCACCCCTTACGGGATTATGGCGTCTGGCAATAGATAGATAGATAGATAAATGTAAAGGTCCTGGTGTTGGTGGGTGTCCTGAATTATTAAAATTTTCTCCCTTTAATACTTCTAGACTCCTAAACGTCTCCGCAACAACTTCCCGCAACATGGAGTTGTTACCCACGGATCACCTTCCGTTGACATCCAAGAAGCATGTAGTGACATGAGTGTAGGCTAAAATTCAAATTGTATATATTCTTTTTCAACTTCCATTACAAACACGGTATCCTTCTAATATTATGTATTTTTTGTTCTTGCCAGCTATGAGCGAAAGAATGTTTATATGTTTATGAAGAGACGAGAAGTGGGCAAGTGACATGCAATGTGTGTGGTTGTATTTCCATCCATGGGGTAGGAGATGTAGTGAATGTGGAGGGACGATACATTGCACAAAAATATATTCAAATACCGCAGGATTTCTTTCTACCTTTCCTACGAGAGAAATATTTCCCCTTCCCTTCTGGACCAGTCATCTTTGTCCAAGATCGTTGTCCTGTACACACAGCAGGAGCAGTTCAGGAATGGTTTAGTAGTCAAGAAAACCTGCAACTCCTAGCTTGGCCGAGCAAGGGTTGTGACTGCAACCCAATCGAAAATCTGGGGGACCATGGTTAACACATAGGAACCAGGACGAGAGAAAACGGCAGACCAGATGATGGCCCACATTGACTCAGTGGGAAACATTCCGAGGGAAGCCACACATAGGAAGGAATAATGTGGCCAGCATGCCCGATAGGCTTCGAGAGATTGTGGAGAAGAAGGGTGGCTGGACTCATTATTGACTGCAATGTCTGTGTAAAACAATAAACTAAGATGTATCAGCAGTGATATTATATTCCCTTACTTAATGTTGCAGTATGTTCTCATGCATTATCAACTGTCAGTATCACAGTGAGTAATATACTCGTGCCAATGACGTTAGCCCTTCAAGGTCTACTAAGAACTAGGGTACATTATACTGGCAAACACCGTAGGGGTTACAAAAATTCAGAAATCTAAATTATGTGCAGTATCTGGTAGTGCTATTTTGACTAAAAATAAATAATGTCCGATTATAAATGCCCTAGCAATTGAAGATTAATGTAACAGTTATTCATGAACAAGCAAATATAGGATACTGCGGAATAAGAGTCAGTCCTAATCTCACTGGTAAACATTATAATAATCTACTGTAGGTCAAAAGTTAAGGGATCATCAAAGCTTCAGAAATTGCAGTGTTTCTCAAGCAATGTCGAACACACTTGAAGAAACTTATATTATTGTGGGTATGGTCATACTATGCACAACTTACTGTAGTTGTTCTTTTTGGATTATCTGTTATAAAGTCAGATGCTATTGCAACAATACCCTTTGCCGCTTGTTCGTTACAACTGTAATTAGTTTACCCGATTATTACCCTGTCAAACCTATGTAACATTCCACCACTTCCAACTGTCACCATTTATCAGAGTTCTAGCACTGTCGGTAAATGACAATTCCTGTATACTGTATGTCAACCTCAACACACAGATTGTGGTAGTATTCTGAGATATATTTGGAATCCCTAACTCATTGTCGTTACCACTAAAAAGAGGCTGTTTTAGCTCATTCACATCGTAAACCTACGTTTTTAACAAATACGCTGGTGCCACATCTGTATTACATTGGTGCCACATTTATTCAGCCACGTCCCTCTGCCACCCCCCAACACCAACACCCCCTACATTTGCGCCAGACATCTCGCAACTACTCTCCCTCTCACTAGAAAATGATTCGAAGAAACTGAGTCGAGCTGCACAGGATTCACACTTAGGAAAAAGAGGATTGACAACACTGACAGTACCAGCTATAAGTGTCCGCAATAGTAAGAAGGGGGACTGCCAGGCCTAAGGGACCGGGCTGTTATGACTGTGCCCAGAGTCCTGGACATAGAAAAAATCTAAATCCTTTAATTAATAACGGGTATATTTGCATTATTCAGGGGTCTCAGTGTAGTGAATTACCCTTCATATCTTTGCCTCAATAAACAGAATTGGAAAAAATCGATGGAAGTTGCGGTGATACGAACAGCAAGAGCGAAAGAACGTATACAACATCACGCTACCTGGTTACATATCTACCTGGGCCTTCAACAGCAGAACGAGATACAAGTTAATATGAGATCGACGGATCTGATATTACAAATGCCTTCAATATAGTAAAAAAAAAAAAAAAAACTTCATTACTTTTCTTCACGTAACGCTGTTAGTAATACCTTTGATACGTTAAAATCCTGCATCGCTGTTTCTCTTCGTCTATATATGATGTGTTTCCATTCTACACTCTCCTGTGGGACTAGGTGTTAGCGGGACAGAAAAATTTGAAGCAAAACATAAGAAAGGAATGAAGTGAGGAAGACATATTGCAGGAAGGATTAGGGAAAAAAGGAGGGAGATAGGAGGAAGGTGAGGGATGGATGAAGGAAGTTGAGTGACGTGGAAGGTAGCAACTTGAGTATTCTGGAGGTGTGAGGGTGTGGGGCTTAACGAATGAAGGATACAGTGTTGTGTACGCGGAGTAAGAGAGAAGGAAGGAAGACAAGAGAATGAAGGCAATAAGCGATATGAGGTGGATCATGGCTGGTTAATATTAAGGCGATAATGGGGAAACAATCGAAGTGAGACTGAGGCAGTAAGGATAATAGAAGACTGACAAAACCAAGGAACAAGTTATTAGGAAAATAAGGAAGGAAAAGACACAAGTTAAACAAAGTAAACGTGAGGGTAGACGAGGAAAAAAAATGAAGGAACGAAGGGTTTGAGAAGGAGAAAAAAAAAAAAAAAAAAGGAAAAAAAAAAAAGAAAGAAAAGCGTTTTAACTTCCACGTCAGGACTTCACTAAAAAATAGTTATATCTTCTGCCAATAATTAAAAAAACATATTCTTATCGTAACGGTACATCAGAGTAAGAATGAAGGAAAAAAGTACATTGCAAGATCACGTTTCTCCCATCCTCCCTTTCTGTGATCGCCCTCTGCTGCCCAAATCTATACTGGGAATTAGTTATGCCTCGTCACCTTATACTACGCCTATTTTTTTTTTACGAAACGCACGTCCTCCATCCTGACACACACACACACACACACACACACACACACACACACACACACACACACACACACACAATAATGCAAGTTATAGTAACTCACAAATGGTCACGAATTAACTCCTATACACCTTAATTAAATGCACTTAATGAAACAAAAGAAACCAAGCCAATGCCTCCGTCTTTTGAGCTTCAATCAGTCCTCCATTTCTCACCACCCGAAGATTCACAAAATTCTTCCGAAGCGTGAAATTAGCTCTTCAGTCTTTCTACACAGTATAACCGAATATCATCTCAAAATACAGTATACAGAAAGAAGGTAAATGCACATAATGAGATTATGGTAATAAAATTCAAATTGGTGGCTAATGGAGAAGACACAAATCATGAGAAGATTTAAATCATGATGTAACAAAAGTCCCACTAAAAGCCGCGTTTCCGCCCGTTTTATTTATGAAATGATCCCAGATATCGACAAGAATGTAAATGAAGATACTGTTAAATGCGTGTTTATGATACCAGGGTGAACATTAAACTGAGTCAGACACGCATTAGTAACATGAGGTTCTAAAGATTATTTGAAACTGGACAGAGGCCTAATGAAATTCACTGTAGATAAATATGAGTAAATATGTCACGGGACAGTAGAAATGCCCTTCAGAGGCATATGTGAATTAAATAAACAGAAAAATCATGATCAAAGGAAAGAGACAAAATGGAATAAGACTCACAACATTTATGACTAGAAATACGATGAAAAACCTATTAAATTCCATCATGATTTTTTTTTTTAATGTGTCTGACTCTGGTCATAGGCTTCGCAGCCTGCTGCCAAGGCCCGGTAGTTCTACATACCATACATCTCTGCTTGTTACCACTTCTGCGCTAACACTCACCGTCCATACTGAATATATGTTACGGCTGTTTCAATACAGGAGTGGTGTATTGATATTAGCGGAGGTATTTTTACGACATGTCGGCGGGTCTTCTGGTTGATCAGTAAAGTCTGATTTTATGAAATTCAAATTCTTAAACTGTTCCTGCCCCAGAGGGGATCTGAACCTGGGTCCAGTAGAACTGCAGGCCACCTCTCTACCGATTGAGCCACCACCTCCCCCGATGCAAGGGGAAATACGAATGTACAGGGCTAACCTGGTCACACGCTACGCCAGGAACAGGAGCATTATCAAAATCATCCACTGTGGAAATAGAGGCATAACTGTGAGCAAATGGCTCAGATAACAAAAGTGCCGCATGAATGAAAAGGTGGAAGGGAAAGGAAGGCCAAAAAATTGTTGGAGAGATTTCGTCCAGATAAAAATAACGAAAAATGATCAACTTACAAGACGAGAAATAGTAAAATGAAAGCAACAGACGAGAGTCCAGACTACCATTTGGATCCATCAAAGAAACTCTCTTAAGTTTACAAGTGAGTTACGTTGGAGTTTTACGGTGCTTGGTATTGTTATGTTCGTTAGTGTCACCACTGTGGTCGGAGCGAGGACAGGAGGACATCACTTCCCTCTTCTATCCCTTTCCCTCGTCTTTCCTCTATCCCCTCCACCTCCACCTCCACTATCCCCTCCCCCTCTTTACACCCACACCACAATACCCACAGCCAATAAGACAATCAGTAAACCTCTCACGCCAGACTGTAGCTCGGGTACCGCCACATAATCACCACCGTTATACTTCCTTCACTCAGGGCTGATTGGGTAAAGAAGAAACGGGAGCAATAGATTAGATAAGAGAAGATGGATTAAAAAAAAAAAAAGAGGAATAGATAGCAAAAAAGAAAAAAGCAACACCCAGTCAGTAAATTCGGTAGTAAAAAACACACTCAGATGAAACCAATACTACCCTCTATCAGAAGAAAGGCAGACTAAAATAGTGTAGAAGTTTCAATGGCGATAAGATTAAGTACGTCGTGCTTCCTTCACCTGCAAGAAATCGTTTGGTTATACTCAGAAAAAAAATCTGAGCGTCCCCTCCCCCAACTGTGTGTGTGTGTGTGTGTGTGTGTGTGTGTGTGTGTGTGTGTGTGTGTGTGTGTGTGTGTGTGTGTGTAACTTCACAGCTGCTTTACTGTATATAAATACTTGTTGCTTTTTCACCGCATTTCCAGATATAGTAACATAAAAACCACGAAAACTGTAAGAAGGCTTCAAAGTACCTTTACCTGACAAATGAGGGTGTCCCGCCCCCCCCCCTCTCTCTCTTCAAGCCTACAAAAAACCCTAAATCTCCCCCTCCTACAACACCTTGCCACTCATCTTACCCCATCTTTCCTCCAACTATCCTTTCTCCTCGCCTACCAACCTTCCTCCTTCTCTCCTCCAACATATCCTCACCCTTCTCTTACCTCCCTCCCTCTATCGTATCTCCACTCTTTCATCCAGGTGCTAATCTCTCCAGGCACCCATTTCCGTCTCCCCCAAAGTACCAAACATCCTCCCTCTCCCCATCTGTCTCTACCTCCCCCCTCTATTACCCTTGTAACCCGCCCTCCACCCCCACGGACTCGTCCAGCCTGGAGCCCGAGTCGAGCGGTGACCATCTACGGATAAATGCCGGCGAATCTCATATGGTGTTACTATGTACACTACCTCCCCAGTGGCGGCCACACCATCCCTGTCCCGCACCTCACCTCACCCCACCCAGTAAGGTGGAGCTGGTTTGCTGTGGGTGGGTGGGTGTGGGTGTTTCTTGAGACTGTGGGTGTGGCTTGGCGGTTGTGAACAGATGGAAGGTGTGATTGTTTACACTATGGTTGCAAGAGGCTGTTGAAAATATGAAAATACCCTAGGATCTTTGGTGGTCTGGATGGTTTTTAAGTGGCTGTGTGAGTGGCTTGTTGGTGTTTTATGGGTGGCGCCAGGTTTTTTATGGGTGGGATGTGGGATAATGTGGCTGTGTGGATGGATGGGTGAACGGGGAAGGGACGGGTGAATGGGGAAGGGACGGGTGAGCGGGAGGGAATGGTAGGGTGCGTGGTTAGGTGGTGGCGATAATGTTAGCTAAAACGCAGAACAGGTGAATAGCAGGAAAGGGGAGAGAATGTGGGGAGGAAGAGGGAGAGAAAATGTGAGAAGGAAGTGGGAGAAAGAATGTGAGAAAGAAGAGGGAGAAAGAATGTGAGAAAGAAGAGGGAGAAAGAATGTGAGAAAGAAGAGGGAGAAAGAATGTGAGAAAGAAGAGGGAGAAAGAATATGTGGAGGTATAGGAGATTGTGTGAAGCAGGGGTATAATATGTGAGAAGGATGAGAACATGTGCACTTGAGGAGGAGGAGCAGCAGCAGCAGCGCGAGAACTTGAGAAAGGGGAGGGCGGAACTAAAAGAGGAAGAGGGGCTGAGAATATGAATTAAAGAAAAAAAAGAGAGAGAGAGAAAGAGAGGGGCGAATAACAAGGGGAAATAAAGCACAGCAAACAGAGGAATGAGATAAATGATATGTATACAAGAATGCAAACAACATCGAGCATATCGGCTCTCTCGAGGTTGTTTGTTGGAGAGGAGATAAAGATTATGGAATCGGTTCTATGAGATGAAGATATGGATAGTAAAGCAAGGAGGCTTCCGCTACCTACTAAACATAAAAGGACAAAGAAAAAAATTAAAAAGATAAAAGACGAAATGCACGGAACAAACCTGGAATGAGATGGAGAAGGAGGAAGAGGAGGAGGAGGATAGAAGAATTAAGAACTAGAGTGGATGGGTGGAGAGAGAATCGGGAGAAGCTAGAAAGTGCAGGTGAGATGAGGCGTGAGGAGAGGAAAAACGGAGAGAGGGGCAGGGGAAAGCTACTGCCCCTCCCACCATCACCTCCCCTCTGTCAGACCCATGCAAATCAGCAAAACCTGTGCCTGAACACCCACCTGGTAATGACTGGACAACTTTAACAACCAAGGCCTGGAGTCCCTCATGGCCACACACACAATTAAACACTGCCTTATATGCAAGTGAGATACACAACCTACCTTAACCCGCCCCGTCCCGACGACGTATGGGTACGTCACCACGATTTGCATTTGCCAGTCCCGGCGACGTACCAGTACGTCGTGCAATTGCAAGGTACCTAATTTGCACAGTTTTCAATTTTCGCACGTGATTTTTCGTATGTATACACGGGACACCTTCCTCTATTCCTGTACAAGATACCAAGCAGGGACAATGCCTTACACTGCATAACCTCCCCCCTCCCCCCCTCATGCCATTGTCTTGGCAAAGGACCTGTTACCAGTGACCTGGCTAGTAAAGTTATTCAGGGCCAGAGTGATTCCCCAATCGATGACAATGTGGAGGACAATGTTTACATAGCATTAGAAGAAGAAACAGCCAGAAATAATGATCAGGTAGTGTGGCAAAAATAGGTCAGGTATGGTGATTAGTTAGTGAGTGAAACAATGCTTATAATGCCTTTATTACTGCTTGAAAACCAATATACTGTCATACTACATATACATTCGTACCAAGTAAATAAATAAATACCATTTATGAGTGGATAAAATAGTTACCCTCCCATAGAACTCGTTTTCTTTGGTGCCAGCATGTTAGAAAACCCACTCAGGTAAGGAGGAACTCCTACCTGGATTGGGCACTTTAAACCTCAGGTGAGCGATTTCTCTATGAATTTTCGATGTTTCTCACCAAAAGCGAAGGTTTTAGCCAAAAAAAAAAAAATCGAAAATACCTCGGGACTGGGGGATGTCGGAGGTGCGGAAAACCTCGGGACGTGACGGGTTAAAAGCAGATAGCCTTCATCGCCTTCTCGTGCCGCCCCTGACACAACACAAGTTCGCTACGGTCTCGGAGCTGACTGTTTTAGTAATATCTGTAATGATGGTAATCACTTTGTTATTTAGAAACAAGAGAACCTGCTTGATCAATTTCCATCCTGATAAAAATAAGAATCCATCGAAAAAAGGCCTTTTTATACAATATTCATGAATATTCCAGGATGATATTGAAATGAAACTAACTAAAAATACGAACAAGAAGCCTCGGACCAGGACTGACCGAAAGGTGAAGAATAAGGACCGAACAAAGGCCATGATACGGATGGCGACGTGGAATGTAAGGGGTGCAAAGGATGAGGTGAAAGAGAGGGACATTGTCCAGGGGCTTGAGGGTGCGAAAGTGGATGTATGTGGATTAACTGAAACTAAATGGAGAGGTGAGAGTGTAACACAATGGGAGTATGGAGGGGGTATGTGTGCGGGAATAGATGAGAATGAGAGGGCAAAAGAAGGAGTGTGCATTGTGGTGAGTAACAAATGGAAGGAGAATATAAGAAAGTATAGATCATTTGGCTCAAGGATTGTGTGGGCAAGACTGAAAGGTGGACTACAAATGTGGGCGATTGTGTGCATGTATACGCCAACACAAGATCGTGCAAGCAGAGTGAGAGAAGAGTTCTGGACAAATGTGGAAGCGTGCATGGAAAAGCTTGAAAGGAATGAGAGTGTTTTTGATTGGCGATATGAATGGTAAAGAAGGGAATGTGAACATGAATGGAGTAGTTGGTGAGTGAGGTGTGCCTGCTGAGATAGATGAGAATGGCAGTGCCTTAGCGGACATTTGTGCTGGAAGGGGGTTGGTCATAGCCAATACCCTCTTCCAGCACAAAATGATCCATAGGTATACATGGCGAATGTTGAGAAGAGTGGGTGGTGAACTGAATGGACAGATGGCAATGATTGATTATGTGTCTGTGGATGAAAGGATGCGAAGGTGTGTAATGGATGCAAGAGCATATACAGGTTGGGGGAGTGGAATTTCTGACCACCACTTGGTGGTGGTGAGAATCAAGGTCCAAGTGAAATGGAGAAACAGAAGAAGGGAAGGACATGAGGAAGTACTATATGCAAGAAGGGTGGAAAAGTTACAAAAGGATGAGAAGAAGGCAAAATATAAGAGAGAAGTGGAGGAGTGACGGTAAATATGGATTGGAGCAGATGGGGGACGTGGAAGGTGTGTGCAAGATATTCACAGAAGAAATCTGTGCAGCATGTGAGGTGTTTTGTGGGGTGAAAAGATGAACGGGGGTGCAAGGAACTGCTTGGTGGAATGAAGAGGTGAGACAGGCAGTGGCACAAAAGAAGAAAGCATGTAATGAGTGAATGAGAAACAAGGGCGTGAAAGAAGTTGAGAGACGGAAGAGCTATGTGTAGAGAGGAAGAGAAAGGTGAAAAGATTAGTAAAAGAAAGAAGAGAATGGATGAGGAATTTGGAAGGAATTTCAGTGTAAAGTGGAGGGAATGTAAGAAAATGTTCTGAAAAGAGGTAAAGAAAGTTAGACAGGGTGGCAATGAAGTTAGTCGGGGAGTGAAAGATAAAAATGGTAGATTACTAGTTGAGACGAGAGAAAAAGTGAGTAGATGAAGAGAACACTTTAAGGAACTGTTGAACTAGAGAATGAATGTAATGTGGTTATAAGTGACTGGGGAATGGCTGGGAGAAGGAGGGATGTGAGAAGAGAGGAAGAAATCAGTAGGATAAAAGTTGTGGATGCAATGAAGAAAGTCAAAATGGGAAAAGCCCCAGGAATTGATGGAATGTGTGGTGAAATGCCGAAGCATGGGGGAGAGCTAGTAGTAGAATGGATGTGGAAGATGTGCAGATTGGCCTGGGAGGAAGGCAGAGTCCCGGAGGATTGAAAGTCAGGTATAGTTATTCCCTTGTACAAAGGAAAAGGGGGAAAAAATGTGTAGTAATCATAGAGGCATTTGTCTTCTTAGTGTAATAGGAAAAGTATTTGGTAGGATAGTTATTGACAGAGTCAGGGAAATAACAGAGGAATTAGTTGGAGAAGAACAGGGAGGTTTTAGGAAGGGAAGAGGTTGTGTAGATCAGATATTCATTCTTAGATCTTTAGTAGAAAAGTTTCTAAGGTAAAGAAGTTGTATGCGGCGTTCATGGATTTGGAGAAAGCATATGACAGGGTGGATAGACAATGATTGTGGAACGTATTAAGAATGTATGGAGTAGATGGGAAGTTGCTGAATGCTGTGAAGAGTATGTATGAGGATGCTAAGGCTGCAGTGCATGTGGATAGTGAACTGAGTGAATTTTTCTACTTGAAGGTTGGATTGAAACAGGGATGTGTTATGTCTCCATGGTTGTTCAATCTGTATATGGATGGGGTTATAAAAGAGATACAAGGTAGGGCACTGGGTGTTGGAACGGCCCTAATGAGAGAGGGCAGAGTCTGGAAACTCCCTGCACTGTTGTTTGCAGATGATAATGTGTTGTTAAGTGAAGATGAAAGGGATCTGCAAGGCTTGGTGGATGAGTTTGGGAGAGTGTGTAAAAAACGGAATTTAAAGGTGAATGTAGGGAGTAGTAAAGTTATGGTCTTTCAGAGAAGTGAAGTCAGTGAATGTACAGTGAGGCTGGATGAGAAGGAAATGGAAAATGTGAGTGCTTTTAAGTGCTTGGGATGTGCAATGAGTAAGGATGGAAGTTTGGAGGGTGAAGTGCTTGAAAGGGTACAACAAGGAAGAAAGGTTGCTGGTTTCTTGAAAGCAGTGGTAAGAAACAGGGAAGTGAGCATGGAAGCGAAAAAGTTACTACATGACAGTATTGTGATACCAACTCTAACGTAAGGAAGTGAAGCTTGGACCTTGTTGGAGAGACGGAAGTCAAGGATGAGAGCAGTGGAAACGAGTTATTTGAGAGGAGCCTGTGAAGTCACATGGAGAGACAGACTGACAAATAAAGATGTGAAGAAGCATTGTGGTGTGGATGTGGATGTGATAGGAAGCGTTAGGAGAAGCACGCTGAGGTGGTTTGACCATGTGGAGAGGATGGAGAGTGAGAGACTAACGAGGAGAGTGTATGTAAGTGAGGTAGAGGGGGGAGAGGGAGAGGGAGGCCAAGGATGAGATGCAGGGATGGAGTGGAGAGGTATACGAGGGAGGGGTGTGTGAGCAGGGAGGAGGGCAGTGAAATGGTGGGAGACAGGGCGACATGGAGGCGATTTGTTTGTGGCCACCCCTTACGGGATTAAGATGTCTGGCAATAGATAGATAGATAACGAAATGCAAGCGGTATGAATGCAGGCAGGAACACCCATCTCTTCTCACAGCTCATTAAAACCTCATTCAGTAAACTCGTTGCAGATACACTCATTACAAAATGTACGGTGATGTCCGATGGATGTGGAACTAAACAGTACGAGTCCTACACTCTTGGTAAGCACATGCTGACTTTATAACGACATATTACAAGCTCTGTCACTCATACTCCTTGTCATACCGTACTGCAGTAAAGAGAATTTTGTAGAGTGTGACAAGACGCCTTCTTTGTTTGATAATATTTTCCAGCCTATAATCATTAACCCATTAAGTACGAGATCAAAATAACCAATCTCAGTGGTACTTGCCCGGGCGACCGAAGCCACTCCCAGGTACCCAAGCCCCGTGAAGGGCCGAGGGTGTTTGCGGTGGTTTGGGCCCCATGCTGTCCTCCTCTTCGACAGCCTGTGGGGGGTAGACCCACAACAAAGACGCCACCGTTTCATCATGGAGAGTGGTCAAAACCCTAGGTTCTGATCACCTCCCAATCATCATCACTACCAAAGCCAGAATCACCCCAGCTGGCCACAAACACACATACACTAATTATAAGAGATCCAACTGGGAGGCCTTTGTAACTGAAACAGAACAACATTTCGAAACACTAAACAGTACATCCATCACAAACGTCAACACCGCTGTGCACAGTTTCAATACAATTACACAAAATGCAGACAAAAGACACATCCCTAGAGGCAACTGAAAGAGACACAACCCTAACTTCTCATCAGAAATTCAAGACCTCATCAGACAACGGGACACATTGCGATACTCCCCAACACCCTAAACACAAGACACCGTACAACAAATACAAGAACTAAACACTCAAATCAACAATAAAATATCAGAACAGCAAACACTAAACTGGAAAAATTACCTCCAAACACTTGACCACAAAACATACATCAGCAAACTCTACAAAACACTAAACAGCATCACACTTTCCAACAGGAACACCACACAATCACATGCTGCCATCACAACAACAGACACCATACCCCCAAACAAACAACAAGCAAACACTCTAATCAATCATTTTTCACAAATCAGCCATCTAAACCCTCATCCCGAAGACAGATGTGTCATCCGACGTAAGAGACAGTTCCCCACAGACCCCGACTACGCACCTTTCACTTACAACCAGATGAAGCACATCATTAACAACCTCAAGCACTCATCTGCCTGTGGACCAGACGACATACGCAACATTCACCTTAAACACCTTGGACCACAAGGCATACAAGCACTCACCAACATATCAAACTACAGCTACTCACACAACATAATACCCAACATCTAGAAGCATGGCATTATCATCACTATCCCTAAACCCAACAAATACCCCACGTTACCCTACTCACACTGCCCCATCACAGTCCTCTGCACCCCCTCTAAAGTCACTGAACGACTGGTACTACAACTAGTCACACCTCACATTCCCCTAGCCCAGTCACAACATGGCTTTAGGCCACTGCACTCCACAAACACCCTTCTTACAGACCTTACACAGAGAGTTTTCGATGGCATGAATTCAGCTAGGCCACCACACAGAACACTCCTAATCACACTAGACATCAGCAAAGCTTTTGATGCCATCCCCCGCCACAACCTCAGAAACAAAATAACACAAATATGCACAATAACACAAAAAGATGGCTGGCAAACTACTTAGCAGGCAGATGTGCACACGTAACATTTGCCGGTCAGTCTTCTACCATCAGAAACTTCACAAACGGTGTCCCCCAAGGATCTGTTTTGTCCCAGACACTCTTCAACCAATATATGCATGACATACCCACATACCACACACCACAGATACACATAGCTTCCTATGCGGATGATATAACACTTACATGTATGCACCAAAATGCAAACACAGCTGCACACATCACTCAACCTACCTTACCTCAACACACTACACGAATGGTTCACAACAAACAGGCTCAAAATAGCCCCAGCCAAATCTACAGTGACCCTTCTCACAAACTGGACAGAGAACACAGCCACATCCCACACCTCACCATAAACAATACTCCCCTACCACACACACACACACACACACACACAATCCTTGGTGTAACATACAATACATCAATGTCATTTAAACAACACATCACAAACATTAAAAATAAAATAACACCAAGACTCAATGCTTTGAGGTCACTTGCCCATACGACATTCGGACACAACAAAGAAACCACCAGCACAGTATATAAACAATACATACGTTCAGTGATGAATTATGCAAGCCCTGCCTGGGCTTCAAACCTCACCAAAACACACTACAACACTCTACAGACCATACAGAACAAGGCCCTAAAAATAATCACAGGCTGCACAGCTACTACACCCACAGACCACCTGCATCAAGAAACCAAAGTCCTCAAAGTCAAGGATCACCTAGACATGAGAGGCACCCAGTTTCTTCCTGCAGCCTCCACAAACCCACAACATCCACTATATTACATGGCAGCACATCCACCCACACCAAGGTACATAAAAACAACACCCAGCACACGATACCATACACAAATACTGTCATCTTTCCCCCCTCGCCCACCTCAGACCAGCTTCCAGAAGCATATCCACACTCAGATCACTCACCACTCCATTCACTCACTTAAAGACAACACACAGCTACATGCACGGCCTCCTGACATCCACCCTTCTGAATCCTATCTCCCTCATGAGGCCAGGGTCCACCTGGCCAGGCTGAGATGTGGGCACCATCCAGCCCTCTTAAGCTACCAGAAGAGGCTGGATGACTCCGTCACTGATGCCTGTCCAGGATGCAACACAGCACCCCATACTATTAAGCACATTATGGAAGACTGCATTGCACACAATCGCCTATGCCAACAACACAACATACACTCTTTGAGAGCTCTGTGGGAAAGCCCGATCTCGGCCATGGCCTTCCTAAGGGACTCGGGGCTGTCCAGCCAGACTGCCTAGGGAACAACTACTACTACTACTACCAATCTCAGTAAAATCCTACAGAGATGGTGAGAATAGCATAAGAAAGAGATCATTGTACTGAAATCGATAATGGGGACAATTTTCAAACCAGTGAGGCTAATCGATTTTTTTTATTTTTTTGTGCTATACATAACTGTTTGAGAGTAGTTAGAATAACAAACAAAAAGGGTAACCGTACTATACTCTGTTTTAATTTTTTTGTGTGTGACTCTGGGCATAGGCTTCACAGCCTGCTACCAAAGCCCAATAGTCCTCTTACATACCATACACCTCTACATGTCACTTCTTCGGTGCTAACACCCACCGTCCATATTAAATAAATGCTAGGGCTGTCTCATACAGGACTGGTGTATTGGTAATAGGGGGGGGGGTATTTTTACGACATATCAGCGGGTCTTCTGGTAGATCAGTAAAATCTGATTTTATGAAATTCAAATCCACAAACTGATCCCTGCCCCAACAGGGATTTGAACCTGGGTCCGGTAGGACTGCAGGCCACCTCTCTACCGACTAAGTACATTCACTTTACCTTGGCATAAAACTGCCATGTCCTCATCTTGAATACTGAACTGCAATAAGATATAAACAGTAGATTATCATGCAAGTCACGAAGTGCCATGGATTGGATGTACGAGTACAGCCATAGTATTGTCATCTTCTGCCACAGGGCTACGCTACGTGAAACAAGCTGCAAAAGGATGAAACTCTGGGCCAAATTAAAAAGACTTATAACACCATATGCATCAATTTCCTATAGTGACTGTCTTACTTCACTCTTCTTAGATTTACTGTAAACCAGTTCCCCTTCCAACTCTCCTCACATTTTCTTCTCCTCCTTACTCCCCTCCCCTGCCATCCCCCCTCCCCCCTCCAAGGCAGCAGGAGGGCCCCGGTTACAGCAGGGTGTCAGGCCAGACTCGCTGGACTGGTCAATTACTTGTTGACCAACCAAAAGCAGAAGTGATGCCATTCCTTGGGATTTTTCCCAAGATCTTGAGATTTTTTCATGAAAATGCCAGAGATCTTGGGATTTTTCCATGAAAATGCCAGAGATCTTGGGATTTGGGGGGATTCTAGAATTTTCACTTTTTTCAAATTTAAATTCGCCTCTATTAAAAATCTAGCATTTGTATAACATCAGTTTTACTGAAAATGCCAGATATAGGTCAGCAAGACCAGTGGAGGGATTTACTGTATGCAAGGAAATCACTCAAGATCATGAATGCTGCAGTGACATAATTCTGGCTGGAACTACGGACGGTTAAGGATTGTAAAAATTAACCCAAATTTAAACTCCTCTCACAGAGTGTAGTCTGTTAGCTCTGCCCCCATTCCTCAGCATGTGCTGAGAAGATATTTTCCCAAAACAACATAATTAAACAGACTGCTCATATTGACTGTTGCTAATAGCCTTCTTCCAAAACAAACAATATCTCGTGAGGAGGTGACTTGTTATCAGTGGGAACCATTAACATCACATATTAAAGATTTACGGAGTGGGTTGATTGATTGATTGATTGATTGCGAATAATTAAAATCTGGCGGCGCAACTGGCAGGGTCATATGCCGCCGCATGACAAAGTAAAACACACAGCAAAATAAAAAGTGCATATTCAAATTAAAATTAATATCTGTTAGTAGGAATAAACCATTCAAAATAATAAAAAAAAAAAAGTTTATAAAATATCAATTACTTATAAAAGTGGAAGAAGGCCTGCCTCCTGAAGAAAACTAAAAATATCACTAAAATCGCTAGAGGCTTCACCAAGCATCGAGGACAAACAGTAGGCACCATCTGCGCCTTTATGCCTATGGAGGAATCTCTGACGGTGGTCCCACAGACTCAGACACTCGACCAACAAGTGACGGACAGCAAGGGGAACAAGGCAGTCATCACAGTACAGTTGAGAATGAACATTCATCAGGAACCCATGTGTAAGCCACGAATGCCCAATGCTAAGTCTAGCAAGAGCCACCTCCAATCGCCGAGACATAGAGGGAAGAACCCTTGGCACAACCACTCTCTGAAAGATTTCTTTTAGTTTATTGTAAGAAACAACATCCCAGTGTCTCAGCCAACACATACGAATTGCGTACCACAAGTAAGGTGTTACATCAGAAGCAGGAAGTGGGTAGTCGGTAGGGGGCTGTTGATAAGATGCAGATTTAACTAAAGTATCTGCCCTCTCATTGCCCACCACACCAACATGTACGGGTACCCAACAGAAGTCTACACGGCGGCCACGACGGCAAAGAAGAAAAAGCCACTCTAATATTGATAAAACCAATGGATGGGATGCATTAAAAGACCCCAGTGCAGACAAAGCACTACATGAGTCACTAAAAATCACAAAAAAGGATTAGGGGAGAGTAAAAATAATTTTAACAGCATATAAAATTGCAGTCAGTTCCTCCGTATACACTGAAGTAATGCCAGGAAGGGAAGAAAACACCAAATCCTACTCCAGTATCAGTCTTAGACCCGTCAGTATAGACGGGGACAGAACCCTCATGAATGGAGGCATGTTCTAAAAAGAGGGAAAGGGACACCTGAGAGGGAAGTGAGCCCTTTTTTTCAACAACGGACCTACAGAATGTCACGCGAGAAAGCAGCCAAGAACCCACCCTTGGGATCCGATGTGGACAAATTGCCAGTCTCGGAACAGAGAGGGCTAACATAACAGATCGGACCCTGTAACCAAATGGCTTTGGGAAATTAGGACGGGTGTCAAAAACAGATGATTGGGAATCCTGGGAGACAATGGCACAAGAAACTGAGTCTGGAATACAGTGAAGACGATACCAACACCTCATCATTAGCAACTGGCGTTGCAAATCCAAGGGGAATACACCAGCATCCACCAATAAACTTGGAATCAGAGATGATCTGAATGCTCCGGTTGCCAGACGTGCACCAGCATGATGCACAGAATTTAACAACCGGAGACGGGGATCTGTTGCAGAGTAGACCTCACACCCATATTCAAGTTTAGGAAGAATGAGATACCTGTGCAAGAGGAGGAGGGTCTGACGGTCAGCACCCCAAGAGGTATGAGCTAAAACCCTCAAAAGACTTAAAGCTTTAAGATAGCCGCCTTAACAGAACGAATATGAGGAACCCAGGTTAGTCGTCTATTAAACAGAAGACCTAGAAACCGCATCTCGTCCACACAGGATGTTCTCCTACCATAGAGATACAAGTCAGGGTCTGGGTGAACCCCTCAAAGACGACAAAAATGCATAGCCACTGTCTTTGTTGAAGAAAAATGGAAACCGCGAGTTTCTACCCAGTCAGAAATTCGATTTAGAGCCAGCTGCAACTCCCTCTCTATCAGAGACATTCTAGATGCAGTGAGGGAAATCGAGAGGTCATCGACATATAGTGATCCTCGAACACCGTCAGGAAGTACACTAATGACACTGTTAATGGCTACAGCAAACAGAGTAACACTAAGGATACTCCCCTGTGGTACTCCATCCTCTAGTGCTCGGGCAGAAGAAAGCACTCCTCCCACTTGCACCCTTAAAATTCGGTTAGATAAAAATTTTTGAATAAAAATAGGCAAGTGTCCACAAAGACCAAACTCATGAAGAGAGAGTAAAATACCATGACGCCAGGCAGTGTCATATGCCTTCTCCAGATCGAAGAAGACAGTGACCTGGTGTTGGTTACTGAAGAGAGCCTCACAGACAGAAGATTCCAAGGACAGCAGTGCATCAGAGGTAGATTGCATTTTTCAAAAACCATACTGGGCAGGGGATAAGAAGTCACCTCTCTCTAAAAACCACACAAGCCTAACATTGACCATCTTTTCCAAAACTTTACATATACAAGACGTCAAAGAAATAGGCCGATAATTTGTCAGCTGTAGGTGGTCCTTATCTGGTTTGGGGATGGGGATAACTACAGCAACACCCAACAAGCCGGAAACTCCCCGGGACACCAGATCTTATTAAACAGTGAAAGCAAAAACAACAGGGACTCATCAGACAAGTGGTGTAAAAAGGCATAAGGAATATCATCATAACCAGGAGAGGAATCATGGCACTGCAACAGAGCTGCCTGGAGTTCAGAAATTGAAAATGGAACATTCTAAGGCTCTCCTCCAGCAGAGGGAAAACTGAGACCACAAGACTCTAGGCGCCAACGGTGGCAAGCCGAAGGCATATCTGCATCCTTCTTTGACACACCGGGAAAATGATCAGCAAGCAACTCTGCAACAGCAAGTGGATCAGCCACAGTTCCACCTGCTGCAGATAAAACAGGAAGGGAGGGAACAGTAAATTTTCCTGAAATTTTCCTTACCCGGTTCCACACCTGGGTGATGGAAGTCCTCGAATTAATGGAGGAAACATAACCCTTCCAGGATGAACGCCTGGCCTCCTTTAAAACCCGCCTCATATGAGCTCGTGCCCTCTGAAACACCACCAAATACTGAGGATCCCCACGATGATGAAGTCGAGAGAAGGTGACTCGTTTGACTCTCACTGCGGAACTGCACTCAGAGTTCCACCAAGGAACCCGACGTTTAGGAAACTGACCCTTTGTTCTTGGAATAGATAACAGAGCTGCTGAGTGCAACACGGTATTGAAATATGACACAGCCTCAGTAAGACAGCCAAACTCGTTGACAGAAAGGGAAATGGAACTTAATTCCCTGAAACTTGGCCAGTCAGCCTTATCCAGAAGCCAGCGAGGAAGACGTGGCTGAGGTCCACCAGCACTAGCAGTTAAAAGTAATGGAAAATGGTCGCTGCCATAGGCAACACATCCTACGTAAAATCTAAAACAGCATCAGCTGAGCATAAAGACAAATCAATGGCAGTAAAAGTTTCGGTCTGACTATAGAAATAAGTCATTTTATTGGTACTGAAAATGCCTAACTCCTCATCTTCCACTAAAGAGGCCAGCATTACACCCCGAGGGTTGGCCTCACTGTTTCCCCATAGCAGATGGTGACCATTCATATCTCCTAGTAACAGAAAGGGAGAAGGAAGGTCATGAATAAGGTGTTCCAGATCCGCCCTTTCAACAGTAGCACTAGGAGGAAGATAAAGACTGCAAACTGTATACTGCTGACGTAAAAACATCCGGACAGCGACAGCCTGCAGGGGAGTGGAGATGTCCAGATGATTGTATGGAATATCCTTGTGAAGGAAGATAGCAGCACCTCCATGATAACCTTGGCCTGGCACAGAATTAGAATAAAAGGCATGGTACCCAGAAGGACCGGAAGGAACAGTATCATTCACCATGGTCTCCTGGATACACATGCACAGAGGAGTAAATTGAGAAACCAGATGACACAATTCCTCGTAGTTGGCACGTAAACCCCGACAGTTCCACTGGATGATGGAACCCATAGTGGAGAAATGATTAAGTGCGGGACTGTACACCTGATAAGCGAGCGGGTTTCGATTGATGCTTATGAAGGCCCCTGACAGGAGCCTGTCCAGCACCAGGAACCTGCACCCTCTGTCGAACATCCATAGGTAAACGAGAGGCTGAAGAAGTAAGTTTTACAACACTCCCTCTTGGAGTGGACATACCAGTTTGTTTGGAAGGTGGCTTGGAGGATGTTTTTGAAGGTGTAGGACTGCCAATTCTCCCACCAGAAGCCCCAGAAGTGGAAGTAGAGTCCACAGGACTCGAATCATTTGAGGGGGACATCCTATGCTGTAGATCTGAAGCACCAGCAAGATGTCCAACAACCTCCCCAGGTGGGGACCGGACCAGCAGTGAACCATTAGCTTCAGCTGTCACCTGGCTAGATTCCTCTGCCTGCTGGGCAGAGGGAAAAGGAGAGGGGTCGACACAAGGGTTGACAACAGAGACCTTAGGTGGCTGGTCTTCATGCTCAGAGGACTCTGACGAACAACAGTGACGTTTGCCAGGTACAGATGGATCCTCGGTCATACTGGGTAAGACAGGAGAAGGAGTCCGGTCAACGTGGACATCTGTCACCACCACAGAAGTGTGCAAGCAGCCAGCCACTGCAGTGGTGGCAGAAACGGTTGGAGGAGCAGTTGGGCAAACATCATTCTCAGAATCAGTACTAATCATGGGGACAGCATCCTGCAAATCACAAGTTGAAGGAGTGGGTACTAGCATGGTTCGAGGCTGCCTCTGAGATACAGGGCGACGCACTGACGTTCCAGAAAGGACAGATGCATCAGTAGTCCCTGGCTGAAAGAAGAGAGTCTGGGCTCTCCTTTTTGCTTCAGGAAATGAAGCCCTCTCACGTGTACGAATGGTCAAAATCTCCTTTTCCTGGCAGTATCTCGGAGAGTTTTTTGAAGAGACAGCATAAGGACCTCCACAGTGATAGCATTTAAGGGGACCTTTACAATCACTGGTATGGCTTGGTCCTCCACAGGAGACACAGACACCAGGAAGGCCAGCCTGTGCACGGCGACAAAATTTGCTGATATGTCCTTACCGCTGACTGTGGAAACACTGCCTTGGGGTGGGCACATATGGCTTCACCGGAAGTGACAGCCAAGCCAGCTTCACAGAGGTAGGTAGGGTTAACCTCTCAAAAGTCAAGAAGAGGGTCGGAGTTGGGATCAGGACGCCATCAATTTTTTTCTGCAGTCACTCAACACATATCACACCATGAGAACTAGGCTTCTCCAACAGCCGCGCCTCTGGGTATCAAAGGAGGTCACGGGAAAAAATGACTCCTTTACACCTGTTAAAAGTAGCATGGGGAGCACAATCAACTGCAGCACCAGAGATAGACTTCAGCACCTGTAAACGGGAGCTCTCCTCTGGGGAGGACACCTCAATAAGGATGTTTCCATCCCCTTGGGAACAGACTTTAGGTTCCCTGCCGCAAGCCGAGACAATGGCAGGGTGTAGAACAAATATGTCAAAATCCAGCATTGTCCCTTTCGTAGAAGGTTTCATAACCAGATATTTTGCATATTTCTCCGATACCATATCGTCTGCGCCAAACCCCAGAGCCGAATCAACCCGACGGGATCTCCTCCTAGTCCTAGTTGTACGCTGGGGCAGAGAAGGAGAGTCCCTAGGGGCCTGAAAAGGCTCCAGAGTGGCAATGAGGGAGGTGCAGTCCAAAAAGTGTCCAGGGGCCGATGCAGTATCGTCACCAGATGTATTTTTATTATAAGCCATGAAACAAACAAAAAACTTCATTCCCCCACCCCTTCACCCACCATGGAGGCCAACAAGGGGAAGTCATATGCCAGGGATAACACCACTGGCGACTCTGGAGGTAGCAGGAGAGTATACGCGGGTAACCACCGGGGGACCTGGGCCAGGGTGACTCCAGGACGATAGGAGCCACCAGGACCCCCAGTGCCCACTTGACCCTAGCCAACGCATGACCAGCCGATTGACCTGGTCAGGCCCAACCAGGCCGCCCGTCTAGCCAGAATAAGGGACCAAAGGGGTGTATTGCTAGCTGCAGGGAGCATCGTGCAGCATTGCTCAACCCCCAGGACTCCCGTCTCCTAGCATTACGGGACGCCACGCACGGCAAACGCGTGGGGAGACAACAGTCCCTCCCTGGATGGCAAATGGGCAGGGACTAACATCACCAGCAGGCCGCCTCCACCAGCCATGTAGGGGGTGCTTGGTCCTCGAGGCTGACAAATGCCGAACCCTACAAAGGTAGGCATGCCTCCAAAGTAGGTGGCACCGCCAACCACGATTCAAGCCCTGCCACCACGTCAAGATGACCCCCCTCAGCGGGGTTACGGAGTGGGAAGTGTCATCAACTCTACGTTGACAGAGAAGCTGCCAGGAAAAAGGAAGGCATGGCAACTCTGCCCCTAGGCGATGTGGAGGATGCCAGTGATGACGACGAACCACTCCAAGTTTTTCACCAATAATTCCTGTTTCTTTTGGGTAAGTTTAATGATTGTATATTATATCTTGGGATTTTTTTGTATATCTTGGGATTTTTCAGAGGACAATCTTGGGATTTTTCAATTTTTTGAGTGGAACAACAGTTGAAAGAACCACCTGCCTGCTACACTACGTCTCTCTCTCTCTCTCTCTCTCTCTCTCTCTCTCCCTCTCTCTCTCTCTCTCTCTCTCTCTCTACCATTGCTGGTATTTGTTTCCCATGCAGTTAACCTAATAAGAGGTCAGAAAAGCCTCATTTGTCCGGGCTACGTTAACACTAGGCTGGGCGCTAAGCGTCATAACATAAGTCATTACATTGCCCATAAGGTAAAATTCCTAAGCATCATTTAGATAGTCAGTGTTTGTGTTTGTAATGCAATAACAGGGTGAACCTGTATCTGGGAACACACACACACACACACACACACACACACACACACACACACACACACACACACAGTCTCTCTCTCTCTTTCTCTCTCTCTCTCTCTCTCTCTCACACACACACAGTTACTGACCTCCACCTGACTTGGCGTTTTTTTTTTCTTTTTTTGTGAAACGTGTCGCATTTCCCGCCACATACCGCAATATTCACGAACTGGAGGATAGGCTGTGCTATAAACATTTACGAAATTCAGAAATAATAGCAACTGCCATTAAGTGGCCCTCGCTATTACTACTACTGCTAATACTAAAGCCTTGTACACACCGAGATACAAAGTCTAGAGACAGTCGAGCGACTATGTATTTCACCTAAACCGGGGTACCTTATGTAACGACCCCATCTAGCTCCAATTCTAATGTAGCCAGGAGTGAGGGGAAAAACCAAAACATTCCTTGGCTCTTATCTAAGGGCAGGGACACTTTTAATCAATGTCCTTACTCCATACGATTTTCAAGTATAGTGACTTTTCTATCTAAAGTAGGTTTACGTTACAATTCATTTTAAAAAAATTGATCAAAAATCAGGAAATGGTCTGATGTGGGAGAAAAAGTGTCCTCCAGCTTGAGCCTCATCCTTAGGACACATGAGCCTAGGTTCGGTGCTGTTTCAGCATCGTGTCATCGTTTGGGGGCCAAAAAATGGTGTAAGGTTGGCCTTTTGATACAAGATACTTGTTCTCCGGCCCAAAACCCTTGAACCCAGATTTTCGATTTCCACATGAGATATGTGTTAGAGGAGGCAGAGAACAACCCCCAAATTCGTTTTTGAGTCAATTCGGCCACGGTTAAGGGAATTATCTAATTTTTTCAACTCTGATTACTAATATCTCGGCTTCGGTAAGACTTGGGAAAATGAGACTACTATCATTCGAAAGAGCGTCCTTGGCATTACTTGTTCTCAAAGTTTCACTTCTCTGCTGCAACTTTTTCTGACATGTCACATATGTTGACAGATTTTTTTTTTCTGTCATAATATACGAACGAGGTTAGTCTCAGGTAATGTAGCAAAAAAATTGATACATGCCACTTTGCTACATTAGATGAGATCTTCAGAATGTTGAAACAGCTAAAAAAAAAAAAAAAAAAAAAAACAGCTAGGGAAACTCAGTATGCAAAACTAGGGGGGGGGGTCCACTCCCTGGTGTTTTTTTTATACAAGTTAAATTAACACTTTCTTTCATTGCGCCCACACCATTGATCCGTTTTGCACTATTTTTTAACAGGTGATTTGTGCTAAGGAGATCTATCTCCTGTATGAAGGGTTACATTCAATTCCAAATGTTGTGGGAACAGGAGCAATGGAAAGTTTGTTTAAACCTTGTGATACGTTGCATTAGATTTGAAGAAGACTGTCAACATTGGAGACATCTGACTTCTCATGTCTGAAATGACAGACAAAAACTGCACTGATAGAACTCAGTGAGATAAAGCCATTGGTGGTAATTTTAAGCTTGGGAGAGCATTCTCATAAGAAGGAGTGGTGCTTTCATAGTAATGTAACTGTGAAATCTGTCAACTTTGATTTCATCTAATGTAGCAAATTTGAACAAAGGGATTTAATCCCCGAGCTAGGCAACTATGGCCATATAGCCCCGCTAGGTTACAGGAGCACGCTACCACTCCCGGCACGGCAGTCCCGGGCAAGGCTCGAACTCGCAAATTTGAACAGGTTCAGGTCATCTTTCCATCTATGTAATGTAGCAGCTTGATCAAGGGTAGGCACCTAATGTAGCATCATGAATTAGGTGAAGGAAACTAATGTAGCAATGTGAATCAGGTAAAGTCAACTAATGCAGCAATAAACAAGGTTTACGCAACTAATGTAGCATCATGAATCAGGTTAGACATCTAATGTAGCAATTAGACATCTAATGTAGCATGAACAAGGTTAGACACCAAAATGAACCAGGTTAGTCCCATGTAATGTAACATGTCATCTAATGTAGCATGAACATATTTAGGCTAAAAAAAAACTTGAAACTTTCCTTTGTTTCATTATTTTTCAGACATTCGTTTGAGACTTGACACTATTTATGGACAAGGTAAAGTCCAAGTGTGGTCTAATTCGGTGCACAAATAACTGAGAAAATTGGAAAAAACACTTTTGTTCAAATCTTCAACTTGCAGGTGTGCAGTAATTGTCAATATAATGAGGTAAAAATTTTTGTCTCAGAACTTTGATGCATGTTGTGGGGAGTGCAGACGTGTTTTCCTTTGAGTTCTCCTCTAGCTCTCGGGGCTGCATCACCAGCATTAGTATTGTAAATAGAGCGAATAAAAGTTAGGTTACCTAGTACTAATTTTCCTCCAAGGCCTATTTGAGATATAGTAGGTGTCTATATCTACTTACTGAGATTGCCTTTGCTTACTCACCTCTGGAGTGTACCCTCTACTGATCGCTCTGGGGTGTGAGTTACACACAGGCGCGTCCTCCCGAGAGTGGTTTGAGAGGGTAATCTCAGACTAGGTGTGTCTTTCCCAGGTACTTTGTCCCTTGCTCGTTTTTCTCTTTCTTCCCACTTTCCCCGCGAGGGAGAAGTGGTAACTATGGCAGACGCCCCTACTGCCTCCCCCCCCCCCCTGACAATAGTCCTACTGTGACTGACCGTCCCCAGACTGACGGACGCCAGACTTGAGCCCCACTTGATGTTCCAGTAGGAAATGCGACCTAAGTGACAATTCGTGCTCTAGGTTCCACTCCCCTGTCCAGCCTCAATCCCTTCCTTATCAAGAAGGTGATTGACCACTGTGCGGGAGAGGTGGAACAAGTAAAAAAAACTTGCAAATGGAGACCTCTTAGTAAAGATTCTCAACTCCTCTCAGGTTAAAGACTTGCTGAAGCTGCGCAGCTTCACTGCCATGATGTCGAGGCCAAGATCCCAACATCCATGAATTCCTGCAAGGGTGTTATCACTTGCAGGGATCTCATGGTGATGAGTGAGGAAGAGATCATACAGGAACTTGCTCAGCAAGATGTCATTCATGCCCATTTTATAACTCGATTCCAGTAAGGCATAAGGACGAAGACAGCCACAGTAATCCTGACATTTGGAAAAGTATCTCTCCCTACTATTGTCAAAGTAGGATATGAAATTATCAATGTCAGACCTTACATTCCCAATCCCCTTCATTGTGGAAAATGTCAGCTTTATGGACACCATGAAAAGACTTGTTGGGCTTCCAACTTCGTGTGTGGCAAGTGCGCGGCTGTAGGTCACTCTGCTGACAACTGTACAACCGAGACTGAGTGCTTCTTTCACTGCAAGGACGGCTCACTCCACTTCCTCAAGGGCTTGTCCCAAGTGGAAGGAGGAGAAGGAAGTCTGCACAGTGAAAGTGACAGAGGGCATTTCCTTCTAGGATGCTAGGAAGAAGGTGAAAGAGTTCCATGCAACTCCCAAGCCTAATATCTCCTACGCATCGGCGGTTGTGTCCCGTCCCATGATGTGCACCGTGGAGACAAAGACTGATCTTACATTTGTGTGGCCAAATCAAAGTCCAACAAGTCTGATATGATTAATTTGACCACACTCACCAAGCTGGCACGTCCTCATGTCCTTCCCGCTCATGGTCCAGCAAGGGAGAAAAAGAATAGCTCTTCCTCAGTGAAGTCTGGGATTGATTGATTGATTGAAAATAATTACAATCTGGCGGCGCAACTGCCAGGGTCATATGCCGCCAGATGACAAAGTAGAAGGCATGGCAAAATAAAAAGTGTCTATTCAAAATAAAGTTAATATCTGTTAGTAGGAATAAAACACTAAAAATAATAAAAGAATAATTTATAAAATAATTACTTATAAAAGTGGAAGGAGGCCCGGCTCCTGAAGAAAACTAAAAACAACAGTAAAATCGTTAGAGGCCTCACCAAGCATCGAGGATAAACAGTAGGCACCATCTGCTCCCCCATGCCTATGAAGGAACCTCTGACGCAGGCCCCCCAGACTCGGACACTCGACCAGCAAGTGACGGACAGTAAGGGGAACGAGGCAGTCATCACAGTACGGTTGAGTTTCACCACACATGAGGAACCCATGTGTAAGCCGAGAATGCCCAATGCGAAGCCTAGCAAGAGCCACCTCCAGTCGCCGAGACATAGAGGGAAGAACCCTTGGCACAACCACTCTCTGAAAGACTTCTTTTAGTTTATTTTGAGACACACCATCCCAGTGTCTCTGCCAACACGTACGAATTGCATACCGCAAGTAAGGTGTTACATCAGAAACAGGTAGTGAGTAGTCAGCTGGGGGCTGTTGAGAAGACACAGCTTTAGCTAAAGTATCTGCCCCCTCATTGCCCACCACACCAACATGTGCAGGAACCCAACAGAAGTCTACATGGCGGCCACGGCGGCCAAGAAGAAAAAGCCACTCTAAAATTGATAAAAACAATGGATGGGATGCATTAAAAGACTCCAGTGCAGACAAAGCACTACATGAGTCACTATAAATCACAAAAACGGATTGGCGGAGAGTAAAAATGATTTTAAGAGCATACAAAATTGCAGTCAGTTCTGCTGTATACACTGAAGTAACGCCAGGAAGGCTACCGCCCCTACTAAAGGAAGGGAAGAAAACACCAAATCCTACTCCAGTATCAGTCTTAGACCCGTCAGTATAGACGGGGACAGAACCCTCATGAATGGAGGCATGTTCTAAAAAGAGAGAGAGGGACACCTGAGAGGGAAGCGAGCCCTTTTTTCCAACAACGGACCTACAGAATGTCACGCGAGAAAGAAGCCAAGAACCCACCCTTGGGATCCGATGTGGACAAATTGCCAGTCTCGGGAGAGAGAGGGCTAGCATAACAGACCGGACCCTGTAACCAAATGGCTTTGGGAAATTGGGACGGGTCTCAAAAACAGAAGATCGGGAATCCTGTGAGACAATGGCACAAGAAATTGAGTCTGGAATGTGGTGAAGACGATACCAACACCTCATCATTAGCAACTGGCGCCGCAAGTCCAAGGGGAGTACACCAGCATCTACCAACAAACTTGGAATTAGGGATGATTTGAATGCCCCGGTTGCCAGACGAACACCAGCATGATGCACAGAATTTAACAACCGGAGGCGGGCATCTGTTGCAGAGGAGTAGACCTCACACCCATATTCAACTTTAGGAAGAATAAGAGACCTATGCAAGAGGAGGAGGGTCTGACGGTCAGCACCCCAAGAGGTATGAGCTAAAACCCTCAAAAGACTCAAAGCTTTAAGACAAGCCACCTTAACAGAACGAATATGAGGAACCCAGGTTAATCTTCTATCAAACAGAAGACCCAGAAACCGCGTCTCTTCCACACAGGATATTCTTCTACCATAGAGATACAAGTCAGGGTCTGGGTGGACTCCTCGAAGACGACAAAAATGTATAGCTACTGTCTTTGCTACAGAAAAATGGAAACCGCGTGCTTCTGCCCAGTCAGAAATTCTATTGAGAGCCAGCTGCAACTTCCTCTCAATCAGAGACATTCTAGACGCAGTGAAGGAAATCGAGAGGTCATCAACATATAGTGATCCTCATACACCATCAGGAAGTACACTGATGACGTTGTTAATGGCTACAGCGAACAGAGTAACACTAAGGATACTCCCCTGTGGTACTCCATCTTCTAGTGCTGGGGCATTAGAAAGCACTCCTCCCACTCGCACCCTTAAAATTTGGTTAGATAAAAACTGTTGAATAAAAACAGGTAAGCGCCCACAAAGACCAAACTCATGAAGAGATAGTAAAATACCATGACGCCATGCAGTGTCATATGCCTTTCCAGATCAAAGAAGACCGTGACCTGGTGTTGGTTAGTGGAAAAAGCCTCACAGACAGAAGATTCCAAGGACAGTAATGCATCAGAGGTAGATCGCATTTTTCGAAAACCATACTGGGCAGGGGATAAGAAGTCACCTCTCTCTAAAAACCACACAAGCCTAACATTGACCATCTTTTCCAAAACTTTACATATACAAGACGTCAAAGAAATAGGCCGATAATTCGTCGCCTGTAGGTGATCCTTACCTGGTTTGGGGATGGGGATAACTACAGCAACACCCCAACAAGCCGGAAACTCTCCAGAACACCAGATCTTATTAAACAGTGAAAGCTAAAACAACAGGGACTCGTCTGACAGGTGGCGTAAAAAGGCATAAGGAATATCATCAAAACAAGGAGAGGAATCATGGCACTGCGACAGAGCTGACTGGAGTTCAAAAATTGAAAATGGAACATTGTAAGGCTCTCCCCCAACAGAGGCAAAACTGAGACCACGAGATTCTAGGCGCCGACGGCGGCAAGCCAAAGGTGTATCTGCATCCTTCTTTGACACACTGGCAAAATGGTCAGCAAGCAATTCTGCAACAGCAAATGGATCAGCCACAGTTCCACCTGGTGCAGATAAAACAGGAGGGGATGGAACAGTAAATTTACCTGAAATTTTCTTTACCCGGTTACACCTGGGTGATGGAAGTCCTCGAATTGATGGAGGAAACATAACCCTTCCAGGACGAACGCCTAGCCTCCTTTAAGACCCGCCTCATATGAGCTCGTGCCCTCTGATACGCCACCAAATACTGAGGATCCCCACGGTGGCGACGAAGTCGTGAGAAGGCGGTTCGTTTGGCTCTCACTGCGGAACTACAATCCGAGTTCCACCAAGGAACTGGACGTTTAGGAAACTGACCCTTTGTTTCTGGAATAGATAATAGGGCTGCTGAGTGCAGCACAGTATTGAAATATGACACAGCCTCCGTAAGACAGCCAAACTCATTGACAGAAAGGGAAATGGAACTTAATTCCCTGAAATATGGCCAGTCAGCCTTATCCAGAAGCCAGCGAGGAAGACGTGGCTGAGGTCCACCTGCACTAGCAGTTTAGAGTAACAGAAAATGGTTGCTGCCATACAGGTCTGGCATCACATCCCAGTTAAAATCTAAAAGAGCATCAGCTGAACATAAGGACAAATCAATGGCAGTAAAAGTTCCTGTCTGGCTATGGAAATAAGTCATTATATTGGAGTTTAAAATGCCTAACTCCTCATCTTCCACTAAAGAGGCCAGCATAACACCCCGAGGGTTGGCCTCACTGTTTCCCCATAGTGGATGGTGACCATTCATATCGCCTAGTAACAGAAAGGGAGAAGGAAGGCCATGAATAAGGCGTTCCAGATCCGCCCTTTCAACAGTTGCACTAGGAGGCAGATAAAGACTGCAAACTGTATACTGCCGACGTAAAAACATCCGGACACCAACTGCCTGCAAGGGACTGGAAATATCCAGATGACTACATGGAATATCCTGGCGAAGGAAGATAGCAGCACCTCCATGACGACCTTGGCCCAGCACAGGATCAGAATAAAAAGCATTGTAGCCAGAAGGACCAGCAGGAGCAGTATCACCAACCATGGTCTCCTGGATACACATGCATAGCGGAGTAAATTGAGAAACTAGATGACACAGTTCCTCATAGTTAGCACGTAAACCCCGACAATTCCATTGGATGATAGAACCCATAGTGGAGGGGAAAATGATTAAGTGCGTGACTGTACACCTCCTGACATGCGAGCGGGTTTGGAATGATGCTTAGGAAGGCCCTTGGTAAGAGACTGTCCAGCACCAGGAACCCGCGCTTTATGTCGAACATCCGTAGGCAAACGTGAGGACGTGGAAGAGGAAAGTTTTACAACACTCTTCCTTTGAGGTGGAATAACATTCGGTTTGGATAGATGCTTGGAGGCTGCCTTGGGTAATGTGGGACAGCCAGTGCTACCATTTGAAGCTCCAGAAGTGGAAACAGAGTTGACAGGATTAGAACCCTGCAAGGTTGACATTGTACTTTTCAGAACGGACGCATCAGCAGTCTGTCCAACACCATCCCCAGGTGGGGACCTGACTACAGGTGAACCACCAGCAGCAGCTTCCATTTGGCTAGACCTCTCAGCCTCTGAGGCAGAGGGAACAGTAGAGAGGTTGATACAAGGTTCGACAACAGAAACCTTAGGTGGCCGGCTCTCAGGCTCTGAGGACTCTGACGAATTACGATGACGTTTGCCGGATACAGAAGAAGCCTCGTTCATACTGGACAAGGGGGGATGAGTCTCGTCAGTGTGTACATCTGCCACCACCACAGAAGTACGCGAACCGTCAGCCACTGAGGTGGAGGCAGAGACAGTTGGAGCAGTGGGTGGATGAGCATCAGTCACACACTTATCAGTAATTCCAGGGTTAACAACATCCGTCAAATCAGTAGTTGGGGAAGTGGTCACTGTAAAGGGTCGTGGCAACTTCTGGGACATAGAACGACGTACAGGTGTCCCAGAAAGGACAGAAGCATAAGTAACTCCAGGCCAAAAGAAGAGAGTCTGGGCCCTCCTCTTTGCTTCTGGAAAGGAAACCTTCTCACGTGCACGAATGCTCAAAACTTCCTTTTCAAGGCAGTAGCGAGGACAGTTTTTGGAAAATACAGCATGAGGACCCCCACAGTGATAGCATTTAAGGGGTCCTGGACAATCACTGGTATGACTCATATCGCCACAGGAAACACAAACGCCAGGAAGGCCAGCCAGTGCACGTTGGCAAAATTTACTAACATGCCCATACCCCTGACAGTGAAAACACCGCTTTGGGTTTGGAACATAAGGCTTCACAGGCAGAGAGAGCCAGGCAAGTTTCACAGAAGCAGGCAACGTCAAGCAGTCAAAGGTCAGAAACAGCGTCGGAGTCGGGGTCAGAACACCATCGATCTTCTTCTGTACCCGGTCAACCTTTATAACACCATAAGAGCGTAGTTCTTCTAACAACTGTGACTCAGGGTACCGCAGAAGGTCTCGAGAGTAAATAACCCCCTTACTTTGGTTGAAGGTGCCATGGGGTACACAGGACATACTATTGCCAACTATGGAGGTCAAATTCCGGAGACGGGAGCTTTCTGCTGGAGAGGACACCTCAATAAGTAGGCTACCATCCCCCTGGGTTGAGATCGCCGGTTCACGGCCACAAGCAGAAACAATGGCTCGGTGTAGTTCAAAAATATCTATATACAGCACGGAACCACCAGCAGAGGGTTTCAGTACTAGATACTTGTTGAAGGTCTCAGGCTCACTCTCTTCCGGATTGAACCCCGGAGCCAAACCAACCCGACGTGACCTCCTCCTATTCCCAGTTGAACGCTGGGTCAGAGGAGGATAGTCCTTTGGGGCCTGGAAAGGCTCTAACGTGGCAATTGAAGAGGATGCTTCCGCAGAATTACCAGGGACAGATGATGTGTCGTCAACAGTATTTTTAGGTAAATTATCCATTAATATACAACAGAAACTTCATTCCCCCACCCCTCCACCCACCATGGAGCCCAACAAGGGGAGGTCATATCCCAGGGATAACACCACTGGCGACCCCAGAGGTAGCAGGAGAGTATACGCGGGTAACCACCAGGGGACCTGGGCAAGGGTGACTCCAGGACGATAGGAGCCACCAGGCCCCCCAGTGCCCACTTGACCCTAGCCAACGCATGACCAGCCGATTGACCTGGTCGGGCCCAACCAGGCCACCCGTCTAGCCAGAATAAGGGACCAAAGAGGTGTATTGCTAACTGCAGGGCGCATCGTGCAGCATCGCTCAACCTCCAGGACTCCCGTCTCCCAGCATTACGGGACGCCACGCACGGCAAACACGTGGGGAGGCAAGAGTCCCGCCCTAGATGGCAAAAGGGCAGGGAATAACATCACCAGCAGGCCTCCTCCACCAGTGATGTAGGGGGTGCTTCGTCCACGTGACTGACATATGCCGAACCCTACAAAGGTAGGCGTGCCTCCAAGGTAGGTGGCACCACCAACCACGCTTCAAGCCCCGCCACCACGTCAAGGTGACCCCACCTCAGCGGGGTGGAGTCTGGGAGCCTTGTCATTGACGAAAATATGAAGGTCTCCATGAACAAGCACCGGGAAAGGTGCCCCGGTAGCCACTCGCCTGATCGCGGGGGTCATAAAAAAAACTAAGCGTACTGGCCACCCTCGTAAATCTTAAACCGCTGCACTCACTCTATTACAGTGGAATTGTAGAGGTGTTGGGAATAAGTTACAAAATATAACAATCTTGCTGTCAATACGCAGGCCAGACGTTGTTTGTTTACAGGAGACGTGCCTGGATGATCATCCTGATCCTCCACAGTTCCAACACTACCACTCGTATAGAAGATATGGTCACAAAGTTGCCATATACACACACAAATCACACCCACAAACGGAAGTGATTCTAAATTCTACTCTGGAAGCTGTCGTGTGCAGAGTAAAATTTAATAACACGTATCTGTCTATTTGTTCTCTGTACTGTCCTCCACATGGTCTCATTGATAGTGATACTTTAAATTCACTATTTGAACATCTGCCTGGAATTAAGTTAGTGTTGGGGGACTTTAACGCCCATCACTATCAGTGGGGTAGCTTGTGGATCGATGGTCGTGTGGAGCAAGTAGCCGACCTAATACAACAGTCCAACCTCTGTCTTCTGAACGATGGTAGAGCGACTCATGTAGATGATCGTACTGGTAACTTTTCAGCCATTGACTTATCTTTGGCCTCCCCTGGTATACATCAAGATTTCTCATGGGACCCTTATGACGACTCCTTGGGAAGTGATCATTTACCCATCTGTCTTTCTTATACACACGACATCGTTTCGGACCCTCCACCTCCAAAATTTAACTATAAGAAAGCATATTGGGGATCCTTCTCAAGGATCGCCAATTTAGATATATCTGGGGAGACCATAGATGTTAAGGTCAAAAATATAACCAAATCCATATTACACGCAGCTGAGGCTGCTATTCCCAAGACTTCTACAGTTCATGCGAAGCACAGAGCACATTGGTGGACGCCGGATTGCCAACAAGCATTAAGGAAACGCAATAGGAGATACAGGATTTTTGACAGTCAGCCTACAGAGGAAAATTTTATTGCATACAAACAGGCACGGGCTGAGGCAAGGAGAATAATAAGAAGGTCCAAACGTGACTCCTGGCGGTCCTTTGTGTCCACGGTGACTCATACAACACCATTAAGTAAAGTCTGGTCCACTATAAGAATATTAAATAATAAAGGCCCATACTTCCCAGTCACCACCCTGCAGGTGAACAATACCATCTATAACGAGCCCGTGGACGTTGCTAACATCCTTGCCAGGAGTTTTTCTCGTGTAAGTAGCTCAGCCAATTATGATCCGCGTTTTCAACATCAAAAACGCATGGCTGAGCTATAGATCATAGACTTTGCCACAGAAGACATAGACTCCCCATACAACAAGAGTTTATGCTAGATGAACTGCTCCTTGCCCTTAAATCCTGTAAAGACAACAGCCCTGGACCAGACACCATTACGTATGGTATGATCCAGCATCTTCATCAGGACAACCTGATTAAGATGTTAGCATTGTACAATGAGATTTGGGTGTCTCAAACGTTCCCAAACTCATGGCACTTTGCGCATGTCATACCAATACCCAAAGAGGCTGGTCATCTTATCAATCCCACTTCATTTCGCCCTATTGTGTTGACTTCTTGTCTATGTAAGGTCATGGAAAGTATGGTTATTAACATGCTTCTTTTTGTTTTAGAGTTGAAGAATTTGTTAAATGATCAACAATGTGGTTCCATAAATACAGATGTTCACTACATCATTTAATGAATTTGGAGCATTGTATTGCAGAGGCATCTCCCAATAAAGAATTCATGATAGGGGTGTTCTTGGAGATCCATAAGCCTATGACATGACATGGCGACACGGTATACTAATGAAGCTCTATGCTTATGGTTTAAGAGGAAATCTGCCTATTTTTATTTCAAATTTCTTAAGGGACAGGCCCGTAGTGTAACATCGGATATATTTACCTAGGAAAACGGGGTGCCGCAGGGAAGTGTGCTTAGTCCCACTTTGTTTAGTATTATGATCAATGATATTCTGTCATCAGCTCCCATCCCGAGGAATCTTAAATACTCGCACTACGCTGACGATTGTGCAATATGGCACTCTTCCCATAATGCCCAATTTTCGGCTGGGCAGATTCAAGCAGCCCTTGACTTCATTCACCAATTGGCCTTGCAGTGGGGATTTAAGTTTTCCGTCCCTAAGTGTGCCGCTGTAGTCTTCACTAATCGTAATGTACCTAATTTGTGTTTAACTTTGGATAATCAGGCGGTACCTTTTCAAAATTCTGTAAAGTTTTTGAGAATACATTTTGATCGTTGTTTGAACTTCAAAATTCATGTTAATAAATTGCTTGCTTGTTGTGATAAACCAGTAAATGTCCTCAAGTACCTAGCGGATACTACATGGGGTGCCGACAGAAAATCTTTATTAATGATGTATAAGTCCCTTATTCGATCGAAGCTAGACTATGGCGCACAGGTGTATGGCTCGGCATCTGATGCCATGCTGAAAGGATTGGATGTGTTGCAGAATAAATGTTTGCGAATGTCTTGGAGCCATCCGGTGTACCCGTGTAGCTCGTATGGAAGTGGAGGAGAATGTGCCTCCCCTCCGTATTCGCCGTGACCACCTGGCTTGGTCCTATGGACTTCAGAACATTGAGGAAAAGTAATATCGGCAATGTGGCCTGTATCCCCCTGCGTCAATACCACCATCTTCTGCAGGGGGTGTGTTGGCCACTTGCCATTCGCCTCCGCTTACTAACTCAGGGGCTTGGTGTGGACCTCAGTGACTGTAACAAGCTGGTGTTTAAAAATATAGTGCCTTGGGAGCCACCTGGCTTTACTGTTGATGTATCATGGCTCCCAGCACCAAAGGCCAAGGCGCCGGAGGCGGAGGTCCACCACTTGTTTCATAACATCATCATTCGTCACTTGGGGTCCCACCAATTGTACACCGACGGCTCCAAGTCGAGTGAATGTGTGGGTGCTAGTGTATGGTCGACTGACTGTGCCCTCAGGTATCGGTTGCCGACTCATATATCTGTGTTTACCTCCGAACTTTTTGCTATTGACAAAGCAATAGACTATGCTCTAAATTCTCTGCATGACTCGTCATATTTTCAGCCTCGAAGTCAGCCCTTCAGGCAATCGCATCTTGCACTACGGATTCATGCAACAAGTCATTCACGCTGATCTGGGTGCCTGGTCATTGTCGCATCTACAGCAATGAGCAGGCTGACTTGCAAAGTCGGCTGCAGAGCTCAAGGAGACTTGGGACGTTCCTAGTGATCTACGGTCGAGTCTCTCTCTCTGAAAGAAATCAATAAATCTTCTGTGGCAAGGTCAGTGGACCAGATGAAATATTCGAACGTGTAAGCCGTACCTGGGTGACTGGGCCACTGCCAACCGTCCCAGTCGCCTGGAAGAAAAAGTGTTGGCACGATTACGGCTTAATGCCACCATGCTTATGCACATGAAACCTTATAGGGAAAAACGATTCCCACCGCACTGTGACATTTGTGATGCGGTGTTATCTATCAGTCATATCATCCTGCACTGTCAGCGATTTATTCGTGAACGTGCTTCACTTATAAATACCAGATAATTCAGTGATTTGAAAAATTTGTGAAGAAATTGCAGTTTTGGGGGAAAGTGTTGTAGTCGCAGTAGAAGAATATGGTGACAATGTGGAATCAGTGACTTAGAAGTGATATGTTAAAAAAATAGGTGAATGAAACCACGATAAGTGCCCTTATTTTCTGGTGTGTAATCTCCTTTTTCCCTGAAACTTTTCCCTGGAGAGCTCTATTAATTATATATCCATCCATCATCCAATCCTACGTTGCCCCATGAGGAGCGTAGGAGCCCGGGGCTAGGCAGTTGGTCCTGGCATTTAAGATGAGTGACCAACCTCACTCATCCCTGAGTGGCATTACATGAGCAATAAACCCCAACCACCCCTTGGATATAAACCTTCACCGGCTCAATCCGATTGGAGCACAATAATTACCCACTAAACCACCAGGCACCAAAGTTTGGTTATATGGTTACCACCCAGCGTGGTAAATGGTTTCCTGGTGTATAGGAAGCCATTTGGCTTGTCACTCAGTGCAGAGTCACCCACAGGCAGAAGGAAGAGGAAAGAATGAAGGAATGAAAGACAGAAGAGGGAGTGTAAAGTCACCCGTAGGCAGAAAGACGAGGAAAGAATGAAGGAAAAGACAGAGGATGGAAGGAAAGAAGGATGGAGGAGAGGACAGGGCAGACATCCGAGAGCAGCACTACATTGAGTGAGTGGATGGTGAGCGCCCCCACCTACCACAAAGTATATATATATATATATATATATATATATATATATATATATATATATATATATATATAACTTCCCCTGTCATAGGATGCTACCCCAAATAGAGATGGCAATATCCAGAAAAATTAGGAAGGAAATAACCAAGGAACATCAGCAAAAATGACTCACGAATCCACTACTTCGTTTACTACCTTCATACTCTTGCTACTTATTATCTATGAGCATTTTAGTCATTCCAATGTATTAGCCATTGTCCACTTCAGTACCTGGAATTATAATGGCACTGCCATAACAAACTATACAACAGATATTAAAAAAAAAAAAATGTTTAAACACATCCTAACCATGTCAGCTGAATTTATGTGGACTATGGAGATTTCAAACCACTGGAGTTTTCGTCACCCACTGACCAGTGAATTGTTTAAAGATAATGGTAAGTAAATCACACATATTAAAAGAAATCATAATTTTTTTCACATAATAAAAAAGAGTGTCATGACCATCATCTGATGAGGTGAACCATAGAACAACAATCGCGAAACCGAGTTTAACTGCCCCAAAAGTAAACAAACAGCCGAGTAAGAGGATTGCTAAAGAAATTGAGGTTAGAGAAAAGTTACACGCTAGGTAAACTGAACAAAAGGAAAGGGTCCAAGGGCCGTATTTATCACAGCGGCCTTCCCCTTTCACAAGAATCCGTTCCCAAGCTCCAAGACAAATCACTGCTGTGAGGCGTTCTTAGGAGTTATTTATCACAGTCTTGCGAACGCCTGCCAAGGGTGAAACCTTCCTATCTTGCGATCGGTGAAGGAACGCTAACGTTAGCATTGACACGAACGCTATTTTAATAAAAACTATGTGTTGGGGTTGTTTTTGGCATGATTATACAATAGGAAAATAAACTTATCGAAAATTTAGTAAGAGTTTGATTATAATTGCAATTTAATATAACATATTACAAATTTTCCAAAGTATTTATTTTTTTGTCCAAGGCCGAAAACAAAACGAACAACAACAACACACCGCCAACTCAAAGACTCTTCCTTCTCATGAGACCACAGCAACAGCATCGGTGTGTTTTGAAAAATAATGGAGTCCCTCACAGATAACACCGAGTATAATCAAGAAATGGCGCGAGTCAGTCCAAAGACACCCAGGTTCAAGAGGGGTGCCAACTGGACCTCGGAAATGGAACTGTATCTGCTTCAACTAGTGGAGCAGAATAAACATGTGGTTGAGAGTAAAAGGTACGTTGTCACATTTTGTGATGCAGTTGTAATGATAATGTTTGAGATATTTCTCAAGATTTCTGAAGTTTCTCCAAGAAAACTACACAGAATGTGAGCCACATTGCATAGATCCTGAGTTGCCTGTTACTGTCTCCATGGAGAATGTAAAATTAACAAGCTTTACAAATGAAGTCAGAGCTGGCCGTGGATTTGGATTTAAGGAGACCGTAAAATTAGGCACATTTTACAGTTATGACCCTAGGCTTGACATATGGATGGTTGTGAATTTGTTTCCACAGAGTGTAATATTGTAGTTAACCACCAATAAAAATACAGGCCTGCCTTGCCAGAGAGATCATTGTGAAGTTGGATACATGAAGAGTGTAATCACACATGTACAAATAATACTGTGGTGCATACTATGAATTTTGATCCATGCACAGCATAGTAGTAAGAGTCATACTTGGTAATACAGCCATAGAGATGGCTGGTGTTGATTACGAAGTAAAAGTATTTATATCGGTTTTTAGGTTTAAAAAAAAAAGTACTATAAACAAAAATTTTATCACAGTTTGGTGTCATGATAAGTGCTCTCCCCTCCCTTTTTTATTTTTTTTTAAGTAGGTTTAAGTAGGCTTTTCTTATGCAGTTCAATATTTTGTGCATTTCGCTTACCTTACTGTCAAAGTGGTATATATTTGATACTGATTTCCCCATTTTCCAAACTAGCTTCATCAGAATTTTGCTATCATTATGCATTTACTATAATCGTTATCGATGAAAATTGTTTCAATCAATTTACCCTGTTTCATTCTTTGCTTACAGGTTCAGCAATGAGGGCACAGCTCAGAGGATTACCAGAACCTGGATCTCTATAGCAGACACGTTAAATGCAACCTTCCCAGGACGCGCACCGCTTGATAAAGCAGCGGTGCAAAAAAAAAAAAAATGGTGGCAGTTAAAAAAGAAAGGGAAGGATGAGATTCAGAATATTAGAACAGTAACCTGCAAGACTGGTAAGATGTTTTTTTTTTTGTGCTATGGCATGTAACATAATATAAAAATTTCACGACTATTTTGTTCGGTTGTTAATGATTACCTAACTCAGCTGAGTCATATTGGCAAGGGAGGTTAAGCTAAACAGCTGGATGTTAAGAACTGAAGAACTGGCCCAAATGAGGCAGCTTCATTTCCTCTCCCCTACATACAACTTAAAGTCATCCCTTTCCACCCTCTTCTGTTTCCAAGATAGTTCATAGCCAAGCTTTAGTAATACCCAGACATAACCTACATTTCTGCCTCTGCAGATCTACACTATTCATATTAAAACTTTTCATCAATAAGACTCCCTCTCTTACTTATATATAAACTTTGTGTGTGTTTATGTGTGTTTGTGTGTGTGTGTGTGTGTGTGTGTGTGTGTGTGTGTGTGTGTGTGTGTGATTGTCATATTATACATTTTTTCAGGTGGTGGTCCTGCTCCTCCACCCCCTCAGTGCTGTTGCAGAAGCAGTGATGGCAATCCTAGGCACAGGAAATAAATCATTATCAGGGGTCAGTCTTCCCCCTCTCAGGGATTCGTCGTTTGATATGATATGTGTGTTGTTTTGTCATCTGCAATATGCTAAGCAGTACCACAAATTAGTGGAAATGCTCTATGTTCATGGGCACTTCAACTAGGAGCACTGGAGAAATCATTCACGTGTGTTGTGGAAGGTTGGATGAGGACAAAGGATAGGGGGCAACATGTGTTAGCATGAAGTGAAACAACTGGTGCAAGAAAAAAGATAACTACCCTGACTTAAATTGCAGTAGAACACTGAGAATGAGAGAGGGTTATATGTAAAATGATATGATGGTACAGAATATAGGTGTGTCCTAAGCCTACCCAGTGAAAATGATAATCTAATGTATCTAATGAAGGTAATGTATTTATTTGTAGGATACAGTTTTCATGGTTGTTCTTTTGGTTTCAGTCAAAATGCTTCAGCATCATCGCCAGAGCCAGTGGAAGCGACACTGATGACGGGGATCCAGCACCATAACAACGTGACCACAATAACTTTCCCGGCTCCACACGACCTCCCTGGCAGAAGTACTTCACCAGTACTACTGCCATCACTTCAGCTGGAGCCTCGGGCTACGGGTACACCTATGCCCTCTCTCCTTTCTGCCCATGCTCTTCCGTCCTCTAATCGTACGAGACTGGGGAAGGAAGAGCATGAGGAGGAGGTGCGTAGACTGGAGCTTGAACTTTTAAGGGCTAGGTGCATTAAGGAGCAGAAGATCGCAGCCGCCTAAGAAGCCAAGCAACGAGTTTATGAAGCCCAGCTGGAGGCAGAGGGCATCTAAGAGAGCGGCTGAGGCTGACATAAACCTTAAGGAATTAACCTTATATAGGGAGCATCCACCATCCACTTACTCGATGTAGTGCTACTCTCGGGTGTCTGCTCTTTCCTTTCCTTCCTCTATTCCTTCCCTCCTCTTCTGTCTTTACTTCATTCTTTCCACGTCCTTCTACCTACGGGTGACTTTACACTCCCTCTTTTGTCTTTTTGTCCTTTCTTTCCTCTTCCTTCTGCCTGTGGGTGACAACACTGACTGGGGTTATTTCTTATGTAATGCCACTCAAGGATGAGTAAGGCTGGTCATTCTCATCATAAATGTCAGGACCAACTTGCCTAGCCCCAGGCTCCTGCGTCTCATAGGGCAACGTAGGATTGGATGATGGATGGACTAATCATTACCGTTATCAGCATCCACACTTTTCCCAGGCCATGGTGAGATGAGGTAGGCTAGCTCTAAGTCAGGAAAAAATTAACAGAATGAGAGTCTAGTCAAAATACAGTGCAATCACTTCTTTGGAACCACCAAAGACAATCAATAAACCTAAAAAAAAGTTCCTCAGTTGTGTTTTCTGAATACCTATTTATACCCCACGTATTGTATCCAGCAGATACATGACCCTGTAACAATCACTGCCAAAATATTTTCCAGATCAATACCGGTAAGTGTATCTGAAACATGGTGAGCTTTACAATAAGTGATAATCACATTCAAATTAGTGAGGTGAGGAGGAAGTGTGGGAACAGGTAATTGAAATAATGATCAGGCCAAGATATACGGTAATCAAGTGGTGTGGCGAGATGGAGAAAACCGATGACAATATCACAAGGAGAAAGTATTGCTCTAGTGTCACTGGTTATTATGCTTCCATTATCACATTCCTTGCCATTTTAACACAGACATTTTCCCACATCTTTCAAGAACCACCCTTATATTCATAACAAGCAACATTGTACATAATAACATGCTCAGTATGACTCCTTATAACCCGTCTCTTTTTCCTCATAGACCAATTACTGTACAGTATATGTGTGCATCTTGATGCTTCTCCTGTGAGTTAAAAATCAACAAGCTCATTTCCTGACATCCCATTCACATCACTAACCTGAAAAAGTTAAGTTTTGTTTTCCCAATTTCCATTTACATCCCTAGTAATGTTTCAAGTATGTACATGACCACGTTACTCAATGCATGGCTATGCTAACGGGTAAATTATGGATGGAAAAAGACTTCAGAAAGTTCTAAATTTTTTAATGAAAAGGTTACACAATAAATGCTGAGATATTACTGTTCAAGTGGAATCACAAATATTCTGGGGAAGGATTCCAAATGATCATCAAGTGTACCAGCTGTTTGAAACCTGGCAAACTTTACAATGTGAATGATAGTAATCAAAGTAACACTAATGAGGTAAGGAGGAAGTGCGATTACAGGTAATTTAATATGAGTAGGCAAAGACGAAATCAAGTGGTGTGGTCATACGAAGATGAATGATGACAAAATTACAAAGAGAAGGCATTAACCAAGAGACATGAGGACCAAAGAAGAAATGGAGAGAGGAAGGCAAGAATGAGGTTGAGAAAATTAGTGTACGGAGCAGGGTGATTATCTGTTTGTTGAACAAGCTTAACTAAAATGGCTGATGGCAATCATATCACGTGTATGTCGTCCATCTTCGACAAGTACCCCTTCGCCTGGTTGGAACAAATTGTACATCTCATTGTTGTCCTGCTCCTGAAGATTGTCTTCCTTATCAAATAGGATATTCCTCTGCTTGCAGATATTGAACAGGATTCCACATGCCATAATAACAAATGTAGTCTTCTCAGGGCTGAGGCGTATTTCTCCATGGAGGACATGGAATCTACGCTTCAATTGCCCAATGTCTCTTTCCACCACGCTTCTAGTTTGCTTATGTGCCCTTGAAAAAAACAAAACAGGGCATATTTTAGTGTTTGTTTTGCAAACTAATTATATATACATGTAGAGAGTACTGCTTTGGGGCCTAGTCCTTTATTGCTACTGATGAGCTTAGAAGGACTATACTGTATATAGTACAGCACTGACCCCTAAGCTGCAGTTTGACACCTTGAATATCCTTTTCAAGTTTTTGTTCATAACTATACCAGTATGGTATCTTTTCATTCTAAGGTGGGTAATGTTAACTTGGGTGAGGTGAGGGTGAAATGCCTGGATATGGTAATCTAAAATGCAACCGGATCTCCTCTTAAAAATGAACAAGCACTGCTTTTTAAATGCTTTGCACCATTCTTAAAAGACATAAAGCATAGCAAAACTTGAAAATGCACTTGAAAAATACTCAGAATTCCATGAATGACTAAGGCAATGAGAAAAAATATAAAAAATGGAAAATATTGTGTTCCACTGTCCTAAAAGGTTTATGGTTAGCATTTTATTAGGTTAGAATGTGAAGTTCCACACAGAAATTCATTTTAAAAAGTTTACAGTATGAGAATAATTTATCTATCATGGACTGCTATTTATTCTACATTGCATCAAAATTTCTTGTGCATGGGTAAAAAATACTCAAATTGGTGACTGTCTCATTCATATATACAGTACTTTACTAATAAACTCGGCCCAAGGGCAGAAAATGAATAAATTAAACAATTTCAAAATACTAAAAATTAAGTATCTCTGACATTCGTACCCAAAGATTTGTTTTAAAACATTCCCAGCCATAAGTCATATCATTACAGAATTAGGTGCCAAAGGCAAAGCCCACTGGAGTACACAAAAATAATAATATTGCTACTGCAAATAATTACCTGTTATAGGCTTCTTGATGTGCACCATGAGGTCTTAGGTATGGACTCATTAACCAGTGGTTTGACTGGATAGCCACTATCCCCCACGAGATAACATCCATAGGGTAATATATTGTTTTCAAAACCATGGTAGATTCCACTGTTCCTTAAAATTCTTGAATCATGAGTTGAGCCAGGCCAGTTTGCCACTAAATTTATTGGTTCATAATTTGCATTAAACACAACCTGAACATTTATACTATGAAAACCTTTTCTGTTTATGTACACTTCTTCATACTCCCTTGGTGACACCATCCGGACGTGGCTACCGTCAATTGCACCCACAACGCCGGGATATCCTGCAATCTCATGGAACTCTGCTTGGCTTCTTCTAATATCTCTAACATCCGTTGGGAAACGAATAAATCTTCTTATTATTTCCGGTGTTACTAGAGCTTCAAGTGTCTGTGTGATCACTCGGCTGATTGTTGGTTGTGAAAGGCCAAAATCGTCTGCGTTGCATTGTTGCATTTTGCCAGTCGCCAAATAACGAAGGGTCAATGCCACTTTCATTTCCGGGGAGACAGCGTTACTTCGACGTGTGCGGTTGGTTATCTCATTTCTCACCAAGTCTGTCACAAACACAATGCCTTCCCTGTCTAAACGGTATCTTTTCCTTAACTCTTCGTCATCATATTCATTGAGGAAGCCTCTCCTTGGTCGAAAATTCCTTGGTTGACGGATGCGCAGGTCCAATGTTTGTATCGTCGCCGATTCGCCTCTTGTGAACGACTCTGAAGTTCTTAAAAGTGCCCCGGACAGCTAGCAGAGTTCCCTCACCGTTGTGAACGGTTCACAGCGTTAGGTGCGCTTCACAAGCTTGATAAATAACTCTTACGATCGTTCATAATTTTGTGAAAGGTTCACTGGCTTGCGAATTCACAGGGACCCTTATGAATGTTCACAGCTAATGATAAATACCGCTCCAGGCATTAATCAAAGAGGCAATTAGTGATCGAGGAAAGGAAAGTACCAAGAGAAATCAGAGAAAGGAAAAATAATAGTGAAACAAGTTAAAAGGCAAAGAGTTAAGGAGGGAAAAAGAAACAGTTGTACAGTGCAGAGTGAGACAAACTAAATAGTAAGCAGGCAGGCCAAGAGCTGGAACAGTTTTGGAAAAGTGTATACCAAAAGCACGATAACAATATAGCTAAAGTATGGAATGAGGAGAAGAACTTTAAAGAGAACAGAAATAAACGCTGATGATACAGAGTTAGGAGGGATGCTTTCCTGACACAGTAAGAGAACATATGGATATGGGAATGGAGATAGTAACAGAGGCAAAGCCAATGGACAAGCCAATTATTAGACTAGAGGAGGTAAACAGATGTTTGCAGAACTTAAAGAACAAGAAGGCAGCAGGCCCTGATGAAATTAAACCGGAATGCTATAAAGTGCTATTAAGAAGTCAGGATTGTATGACAAAAATAACAATGTTTAAATAAAATAATTGATGAGGGGGAGTTACCAGATAACTGGAAAAATTCTAAAACAATTATGATACCAAAGGTGCCTAAACCAAATGCAAAAGATCTAGGACCGATAGCCCTTACAATATAATATTTTCATTAATTTAATAAAGGAGAAAGTGGAACAGCAGCTCAAAATCAATAAGCTAGACAGTGAAATGCAGGCAGGCTTCACAACGGGTAGAAGGGTGGAGGACAATCTGCTAATCTTAAAATATTGTATAGACACCAGCTGGGTAAATAAAACACCTTTCATCATTGCAGCCGTGGATTTCTCAAAAGCATACGACTCCATTAAAAGAGAAAATTATAGAGGCACTAAAGGAAGTAAAGGTCGATGAGAATATAACAGACAGCATCAGTAGCATATACCATGGAGACAAAACAATGATAAATTTAAGCAAAGACATAAAATATGAGAAATCACTAGTGGAAACAGGCAGGGATGCACAGGATCAACAACACTTTTCAAATTAATAACTTTCGTGATATTAAACCACCTTGAAAGTGCAGGCCTTGGCTATAGAGATAACAGAGTTGAAATCAACACCTTGTTTTTTGCTGATGATGGCCTACAATTCTCACAGTCAATGACTGAGGCCAAAGCTAATATTAGAGGTTAATAAATATTAGTAAAACCTGTGGACTTGAAATAAAGCAAAAATTAATTTATTATATTCAATATGAAGGAGGAACCAACAGAAATAGAGGGTATAGAAGTGGTAAATTCAATTAAGTATTTGGGAGTAACAATAGTGGATTCTAAAGACTGCTTTAAAGAACATAAAAGAACACATCATTACGAAAGCACAAAGTTAGCAAACTTAACCTACTCTGTTATGGCTAGGAGCTGCAATAAAATTCTAATTGGTAAAACTTTTTGGAAGAGCCTAGCATTCCCTGGGGTTCTATATGCTGCAGGAGTACCGGTAAGTGATTTTAATAAAGAAGAAATAGACAAACTACAGAAAATAGAAAATGGGGTGTACAGAACAATGCTGGAAGGTAATATGAGCACTGCAGTAGGCTGCCTGAGGGGTGAAGTAGAAGCCTCACTAATGGAAACAAAATAAAGCGTGCTAAGCTTCAATATCTGCAAGGAATTTTAAAGGGAAGAAATAATGCACTATTAATTGAAATTATAGAAGAACTGAGGGAAAGAAAGAGCAAGTGCATGAGGGAATGTGAGAGTGCACTAAAAGATCTTGACCTAAATACAGAAGAGTTAAAAAATATAACAAAAGATGAACTAATCAGGAAAATATATGATGAGGACACAGAAAGATGGAAAAAAAGACATGGAAAATAAATCAGGCTTAGCAGTATATAAAAAATGGAAGAAAGAATTAGGTGTAGATGAAACATATGATAATACACCAGCCTCCATAATTCTGTTGAAATGCAGATCTAATACACTAAATTTAGCAAATAGAAATAGATTCAAGGGAACTGAGACAAAATGGTCAATGTGTAATGCACAGACAGAAGACTTGGTACATTTTTTATTAGACTGCACAGGATATATGGAAGAAAGAACACAACTGGTAGAATTACAACAGCCATATATAAAGGAAAGAATTAGTATACTTGGGAACCTCCCATTTAATACAAGTGATATTGAAAAAAAGAAATTAATTATATTCAAATGCTGGAAAAAAAGAGAAAGGAAAGTGAAGGAGCTCAGAAATTCAGGCGACTGATTATGGCTTACACGTAGTAAGAGAAGAGGAGGTGTGACCACAGAAAGGCACAGAAGAAAGAGAAAAGAGAAAGAATTCGTTTAGAGGTGCCGTTGTAAAGGCAACACCTCAACAACACATCACACATGTCAGACGACCATACAGAGCTTTTCTGTGATATTCTGATTATTTTATGGTCTTGTATATAGATATTTGAACAAATTCCCAATATCCCCAACTTGAGCTCAAATATCTTTGTGTGCTGGTGCAGCCCCTTGTTTTAGGATGCAGGGCTATTTTTAAGGTAATTTTTGTGGAAAAAAGGTGCGTCCTATGACACTGGAAGCATATATATATATATATATATATATATATATATATATATATATATATATATATATATATATTGTTACGTCTCAGTCCCCACACTGCCACAGGCTCCAACAGCAGTAGTGCAGTACAGGAAGGACGTTGCCCACCGAGTTGTTGTTCTTACAGTCAGCCTTTAGGTGTGCAGTACACAAGATCAGCTGAGGCGAAAATAAACACTGGCTCCTTAAAGTTCACTCTCTTTATTTTCCAAATAATTCCACTTAATGCTTTTCAACTTCACTGTTCTCACAAGCACTGGAGCTATACACACTTTATAGACTGCAGTTACACTTAATGTTTAACAACACTTCACAGTTAGTACACTTAATGCTTGCTAACACTTTACTTATTACACAAGTCCTGAAAAACTTCACTGTCTTCTCAAGTTCCACTGATATACAAACTTCAATAACCCGTCCCTGCTTTCACAAGTACTAAATATATACAACCTTCACCAAAACTGACTGCACCTCAATCAAACTGACTTGACACCCGACTAAACTCCAAACTGACTAACTAAGCTCTTCCCCATCCTTATATAAGCTTGCAATGTTCTAGAAACGTCCACTTCTCCAACATTCTAGGACATACTGTCTTGCATCAGCCCCTAGCAACAACAGTTACCAACTACGAGACATCAAAACATGCTAGAGTTCTCACATTACATAACACTCTAAATCATTAACCATACGAACTTAAAATAAAAAATTTAACAAGCAATTACTTAAATAAAACATTATAAAGAATGAGCATAAAAATAAATGTTAAACTTACGAAATAACTACACTTATAAACACCAGACAAACTGGCAACTCTGACGACTCGTACCGAAACTTACGGAACCAGAAACGTCTCGAAGGTACGAAACTACCTAACTGGCAAATCCACCTTCATAACACTACCCCCTCCCTAGTTCTTTGTCGTCCCGACAATACTACACAGTATATACAAACATAAACATAAACCCTAATTCTAATGAAACATTTAACTATACACAAGATAATCTTTCAACTTATCAGGTCTTCTATGCCGCTTCCGACGATGTCCTTGCTCCTCCACACAGTTCACTCCTCCTGGAAGGTCTTGGTCCTCTTCTTCACACAGCACACATCACAGGTCCGACACCACTGTTCAACATCCTGACGCATGCCAATCCAGTAGAACTTGTGTCGAAGCCGGCTTCCCAGGTGCCCACTAGTGGTCTGGTTATAGGACTTATCCAAGATCTCAGACCTCATCTTCTTCAGAACCACCAGTTGCCAACACTCTCTGAGGCCATTGGGCGTCTCCCACTGACGCTCCAGTAGTCCACTGCAACGAAGAAGGTCCCACTGACTCCACCAGCTTCCGGTCGCAGGGCCCAACCTGGAAACTCCTCCCCATGATGGTCGCACTGCACTCCGCTGCAGCCACTCCAGCACCGACTGCAAATCTGCACCCTCCATCTGCATCCTACCCAGGTCTTCTCCGTCCGACACCGGCCCCATCACTACAGTACAGCAGCATTTCTTCCTGTGATTCCCATTCCTACTACACTGCATGTCGTCTGTCCTTCTGTCTTCTCGCTCACTATTCATCAAGGTTCTTTTGCATTTCTTCAGTGGTGGGTCTTCTGCAGCCTTCTTCTTATCATCCCAACCATTCTGATCCGCAAGTAACTCAAACTGTGCATGGTAAGCTTCCCAAGGTACACTACCATCACTTTCTTGAGGTTTCTTCTTAACTGAATCCCCATTATAGCCATGCACTTCATTGGTTTGGGGCCTAATAACTGAGGCATCATAATTAAGTCCAGGACTTACAACTCCTGCATTCTGATTATTCAGCCCTGTAATGCCATCTGCAGATGCCCGGGATCCGTCAAGATTCACCATACGCTGTCCATTCCCTTCATACGCTCCCTGTACACTAACCTGAGGCTCAGCAGTGCAATATTTCTCTACGGCCTCAAATTTCTCACTAATTATCTTCTCATGATTGACTACATGCTTCAACTGGTTATCTACATGCTGTCTGCACTCCATCACTATTTCCTCACTAATTGACTTCAACTGGTCGTCTACATGCTGTCTGCACTCCGCCACTATTCCCTCACTAATCTTCAGCTGGTTGTCCACATGCTGTCTGCATTCTGTCACTATTCCCTCGCTAATCTCCAGCTGATTTTCCACATGCTGTCTGCACTCTGTCACTAGTCCTTCGCTAATCTTCAGCTGGTTTTCCACATGCTGTTTGCACTCCGTCACTATTTCCTCATTAACTGTCTTCAATTGTTCATCTACATGCTGTTTACACTCTGTCACATTATTGCTTACCTCATACTTCTGCTGCTCTAGCTCGGCATCTACTTCCTCCTTAAGCTGTTGCTGTTCTTCCTTGATTTCCCCCATGAATGCATCTAGCTGCCCTTGCATCCTCGGTTGTACTTTCTTCTGTTGTTCCTCTGATGCCTCTTGAAGTTGCTCATATCGTTCTTTTTGTTCTTCACATTGTGCCTCAAGTTGTTCCCTTTGTGCCTTCACTAGTAGAGTTCGTGCCTCTATTAGTTCTTTGAGTTCTTTCTCTCCTTCAATCATTGCCAGTAGTTGGACACTTCGTGCTTCTAATAGCTACATGATTGCAACCAATGTCACATTGTCTTCCTGCCCTGCTCGGCCTTTTGTCTGGACACCTTGCTCCATGTCGAAGATTAGACTCACTGCAGCCCTGAAATAATAATCCACACTCCTGACACCAGTGTAACGTCCCAAGTCCCCACACTGCCACAGGCTCCAACTGCAGTGGTACAGTACAGGAAGGACGTTGCCCACTGAGTTGTTGTTCTTATGGTCAGCCTTTAGGTGTGCAGTATACAAGATCAGCTGAGGCGAAAATAAACACTGGCTCCTTAAAGTTCACTCTCTTTATTTTCCAAATAATACCACTTAATGCTTTTCAACTTCACTGTTTTCACAAGCACTGGAGCTATACACACTTTATAGATTGCAGTTACACTTAATGTTTAACAACACTTCACAGTTAGTACACTTAATGCTTGCTAACACTTCACTTACTACACAAGTACTGAAAATAATCTTCACTGACAGTAATTACACTTAATACACTTCACTGTCTTCTCAAGTTCCACTGATATTCAAACTTCAATAACCCGTCACTGTTTGGCACTGTTTTCACAAGTACTAAAAATATACAACCTTCGCCAAAACTGACTGCACTTCACTCAAACTGACTTGACATCCGACTCAACTCCAAACTGACTAACTAAGTTCTTCCCCATCCTTATATAAGCTTGCATTGTTCTAGAAACGTCCACTTCTCCAACATTCTAAGACATACTGTCTTGCATCAGCCCCTATCAACAGCAATTACCAACTATGAGACATCAAAACATGCTAGAGTTCTCACATTACATAACACTAAATCATTAACCATACGAACTTAAATTACATAATTTAACAAGCAATTACTTAAATAAAACATTATAAAGAATGAACATAAAAATAAATGTTTAACTTACGAAATAACTACACTTATAAACACCAGACAAACTGGCAACTCTGACGACTCGTACCGAACCTTACGGAACCAGAAACGTCTCGAAGGTACGAGACTACCTAACTGGCAAATCCACCTTTATAACAATATATATATCACTAATATCTGAAGATATCAAGAACTTGGCAGAGGATTTCACACCAGAAATAAAGGCTTTTACATATGAATTGTGTAGTGAATGTAAAGTGAAATTTTTTATGTAGAATGTGATATAATTCTCAATAAAAAAAAAATAAAAAAAAAAAAAACAGTTCGGTGAGTTGTGACAAATTTGAACGTGTGCATTCGTTTCTGTGTGTGATAACTTTGGAAAAAAAAAAAAAGATAATTGTTTTTGTTATGTTTATGATTCTCTTTCCCTTGATGGAAAGTGTAGTGAATGAAAAATGTTCAACTTTATCTGTGAAGGGAATGGAACCTCAAATCAAGTGCAATTAGATATACTTCTGTTCACTAAATGTAAGAAAAATTTGAAACAACTGAGCATTATTGGAATGTATAAAAATAAAAGAAATTAACAATGCCTGTTAGCGATATAAAACTTGTGTGCGAGTAGGAAATCAGCCATTAATCCACCAAAATATTTTTGGCCTAGTTTTACATTGTAAATATATGACCATTAAGATATAAGTTATCAAATAGTATATCATGCCAACAATGTTTTGGTAGGATTAATAGCTGATAACTCTTGCTTGTGATTTCACCTAAGTATAAATGCAGTTCACTCTAGTATTTGTGTTGGGAAAAATAAAAATAGTTTGTATGAGTGCTGAAAAAACTGATCTTTGTTCTAATGGAGCACATCTCTCCCATATCTCCCTTCCAAAAGGCAGCCCAGCAGTGAAATCTTTGCAGACTGCTGTCTGAGGTATTGGTGAGTACCCCAAGAAGTGTCTTCTTAAAACATGTTTTTCATAGAGCAAAACTGAGCCTTTCAAGGCAACATAGTATAATGTGAAGTTAAAAAATGAGGTATATACTATGACTTATTTCTACATCTACTTTATATACTTTTATAGCAATAAACTTTTCATTCAGCACTTACGTTGTAAATATGATGGTGAAGGAGATGGGTTAGGTTAGGTTAGGTTAGGATAAATCTGGTTGTTATCCTAAAATTGGTTACAGTATCCTGAAATAAGTTAGGATAAAAAAGACTGGGTTGAATTACCAAAAATTATGTTAGGTTAGGGTAAATGAGCACTGATAAACGGTAATTTTTGACGAAAAATGGCATTCTATGATGGCATTCGTCAGTCTCCGCACACAGGTTAGGATAAGTTCGGTTAGGTTAGCATAAAATTGGTTAGGTTAGTCAATAATGGGTTAGGTAAGGTTAGGATAAATAAGTTTGGGTTGTTACAAATATTTAGGTTAGGTTGGATAAGTAGGCACCGCAAGGGTAATAATTAAGAATTGTATTATAAGAAAATGAAAAACAGTTTTCAGTGCCTGGTATTAAAATGCAATGATGATCTGATGCTGCCCGAGGCCCATAAACTCCTGGGTTTATGGGCCTTGATGCTGCCACAGGCCCACAGAGCTTCATAGTTTGGACTACGAGCAAAGAACAGTACCTCTTTCATTATATACATTAACGTATATTATTACCCGTAGCGCTGACTGAACGTTCTATATTTACATGCTTAACATACAAAAGTGGTTAATAAATGTCAATTTTAGGATTATGCCTACTGTTAACTATTATAAAAAATGACAGTGCATGTCACCACAAACAGCAGGGACGGGCAAGAGCTCGACCTACTGCTCCAGTGCTCGGTAAGGTACAGCCCGCGTGTTTTAATAACCATCTGTTCAGTTCCATACAATGTGTGCATTGCATTTTTAGCAAAATATTTTTTATATAAATTATTTACATTATTCTATGCTTTATGGAGGTACAGAGTTACTTTGTTATGAATAATAAAATATAGGGTTTGCGAAAGCCATATGCCACAGAGCTACATACTAGACTGCGCGCGGGGGCCCCCCCCCCCGAGGTGTCGCGACCAGAAGTGAGTTGGCGGCCATCTTACTATGACCACTTGCCCCGTCGGTCAGAGAGCGCTCAGCTTTTGTAGGTAAGTTGTCTGTCTCATTTCTCAGCTTTTTTTTTTTTTTTTTTTTTTTTTTACATGGGATATTTACTACGTCGCAGTGATATACAAATACTCATTAAATGCTTCCTTAAGCGATATTTTGATGAATGACTACCAGAAATCATATAAATTCTGTTTAATAAAAAGTAAGTACAGGTACACAGAGCAAATTTTTAAACATCAAAGTATCCTACTACTGTATATAAAATTCCCGAATCTTTAAATCAGTCTTTTATGGTTTTCCTGCACTGATTCTATAGTAATGTTGAGTACTGATTATATAGGTACGTATTTTAAAGTAAGAATATTGCCTAATTTTAAATAATATTGTTATTCTCGGTGTGGAGCGAGATGCCACACTGCGCTGCCTGGACGTGTCGCAATCACTCGGATCTTCACGGGAAGAAAAATGGCAAATCTTTTCACTCGTAGTGTGTTTCATTATAACTAACATGATCTCGTCGGTACAATTTGATATATACTGGACAAAATAAGTTAGGGATCCAGGGCATTTTAATTTGCTAAGGTTGTGGGGAATAATGTGTAGTGAAATACCACATATGTATGGACTGAACACACATTTTGTGACTTGACTCCGGTTCACTGTATGCTTCACCACGATTTGCACGTGCTCATGAGCCGCACGATACAAATGTGGTAAACTCTGGGTGGTAGTGTGACGCAGACAGTCAGTCGGCAGACATCACCACGTTATCGTGAAGGTGAACAGCGATTGAATGTGACTTTAGTAAAGGCATGCCACCACAAAGACGTCATTTACAGGCAAATGAGCGCAATCAAGCAGTCGGAATGCTTCAGGCTGGACAAAACCAGCGTGATGTTGCTTTCCATTTCGGTGTGTCCCAGAGTGTCATCTCTAGACTCTGGACACGATTTCAGGGGACTGGTACAGTCAATGAGAGGCCTAGGAGTGGCAGACCCCGTGCCACAACGCAACGCCAAGACCGGTACATCGTCACGTTGGCCCGGAGACAGCGGTTTCAACCTGCTCCAAGACTTACTACTCAGTTTAATGTTGCCACAGGCCTGCACATTACGCCCCAGACTTTGAGAAACAGACTGCATGCTGCTAATCTCAGGGCTTACAGGCCAGTACTGCGTCCCAGACTTCTCCCACATCATCGACAACGACGCTTGGAATTCGCACGTCAACATGTGAATTGGGATAGACGACGTTGGGAGCCGGTACTGTTCACATATGAGTCCCGATTCTGCCTGGACTTCCACGATGGTCGTAGGCGTGTGTGGAGAGAGGCCAGACAGAGATACAGCCAGGCATTGGTGGCTGAACACAATCGGTTTGGGGGCGGCTCTGTGATGATTTGGGGTGGGATCTCTCTGAGGGGTCGCACTGACATGGTAGCCATCAGGAACGGCACACTGACTGCTCTCCGGTACAGGGATGAAATTCTTCACTCAGTCGTCAGGTTGTTTGCAGGTGCAATAGGACCTGATTTCATTCTCATGGACGATAACGCCCGTCCCCATCGTGCTCGTGTGGTTCAGGAGTACCTGCAGAGGGAAGGTATCGAGCGTATGGAGTGGCCTGCTGTCTCACCGGACCTGAATCCCATCGAGCATGTGTGGGATCATCTTCAGCATCAACTTTCCCACCGTCCAAACCAACCACAGACCCATGATGACCTTGAGAACGCGCTGAGAGAGGAATGGAACAATCTCCCACAACAGAACATTGTGAATCTCATCATGAGTATGCAACGCCGATGCCAGGCTGTTCTGAGAGCAAACGGAGGTCACACCGAGTATTGATGAGCCTCTGGGTCAGTTTTGGACATGTTCTGTGAAGGTCAAGTTGTCTTTCATGCCAGAGATCTTCACGTCATTCAGTGACATGTTTTTTTGTGCACTATGACCAACAAATCAATAAATGAATTCGGAAGTTCTGATTAACTATTGATGAAAAATGATGTCTGCGTTTGCGTTTCATATATTCTGCCATGTACGTACAAAGGTTTAGTTTGAATGACTGACATAGTCCATGATCCCTAACTTATTTTGTCCAGTATATAATTAACGTCATTTCATATATATTCATGAGTCTGTGTATTTGGCATTAAGAATTGGACAAACGAATAAGAAATCAACATTATACAGTATTTACCCACCAAGCTATATAGCTCTTTACACATACCATGACAAGGCTTGAAGCTTATTTTAATTATGCCATATTACTTATGCTACAAGCCCTACAAGGTGAAACTGGCTCCACAGACACTAAGTTCTAGTGTAGCTGATGCATTGCTTTTTTTGTAGGGATTCATTACATCTCCCACAGTGCAGTGATTATCAGGGTACAATTTATTTTTTGAAAACTTCTGATAAACTTTTCGAGAATTCAAGAAACAAATTTGCAAGAGGGATGAAAGCAGCACTGAAGCCTCATACAGAAGCTGAGTCTATGGCCTTCTTGTCTGACGCTTATGAATATTTCAAGTCTATTAAGAACTCTGAGGATAAACCAATAATCAAAACTTCCAGAAAGACGCCCTTCATAGGATTCCTGGCTGCAGTTAAGAGCACGTGGCACTTTATAAACAGTATGTTGGACAAGACAAACCACTACAGTACCTTTTAACATACAAACTGTCGTAAGACCACCTAGAACTGTTTTTCTGTGCCATTCGTGCATATGGAGGCTTTAGGAGCAACTCTACAGCCCTACAGTTTATGTCAGCCTACAAGAGACTCCTTTTGCGACATGAGATCAGGTCAACAAAAGGGAATGTCTCTGCGCAAGAAATCACGAAAGTCCTCACATCAGCTACAACAAGCAGCATTTTGAAGAGGGCCGTAAAGGATAAAACAGAAGACATTGTGGTTGCTAGGCGATATGAACTGATTCCTCGTAGTCCTGCACATGATCATGATTATGCAGACTGCCCAAGTTTTTCAGATCTATCTGCTTATAAAGAGGCTGCAGTTAGTTACATTAACGGGTACGTGGTGAGAATGGTAAAAAGAAACATTGCATGTCCAGAGTGTGTGTCTGCATTAACAACCAATCTTGCAGAAACAAAGGACATTGATGAAAGTTATGCATTAAGGATGAAGGTGGTTTGATAAAGCCATCCAGATATGTGAAAATCTGTAGAGCAAGTGAGAAAATCATTCAGAAAATGCTGAAAACTAATGAGAAACTGTTGTATCACATGCCAAGATTTCCATCTGCAGTTGCATACTCTGTTTTAAAAGAATTTGGTACCACTGCTTTTCCAAAACGATTCACCTCTGATTGAGAACCTGATGACAACATTTGTTTTCTTTGATTAAAGCAGTGGTATTTGCATATTGTAAAATACGTATGCATCACATAGCAAAAAAAAAAAAAGTTCAGAAATAAAAAGTCATTATGTTAGGAAAACACTGTCCAAGTTGATATTGTTTAAGAACCAGTAAATCTTTTTCATACATGATTTATGAATAAAATGCTAAGGTTTTTTAGTAATTGTATTGTGTGTGTCTGTGTCTTTGTGTGTGTGTGTGTGTGTGTGTGTGTGTGTGTGTGTGAAAGAGAGAGAGAGGGGGGTAGGGGGGTGGGGAGGGAGGGAGGTTAACTGGCTTATACTCTGGCTCAATAAACTATTGGAATAATTTTGTATCATTATCCAACCATATTCCACAGGCTACAATGCCAACCGTATTCCACAGGCTACAATTCTACACTACAAGAAACGCCGGTAAATGTGGATAGAAATCACCGTAAACATATGTAACGGGAGTTCAAGGTGCGCGCCAGAGTGCGTGCCAGTGGTCACACTAAGATGGCTGCCGGGCAAGGCTCGCTAGTGGTGACATCCCTCACCCGCCTTAGAACACAGGGACGTGCACTCTATATGTATAACTCTGTGTATCATGCCCCCCGTAAAGAAATATTGGAACAATCCCTACAAATTGAGGGAAGTCTTTCTCTACTTAGCTTTTAGCATACCATTTTGATATAGGGCCCTCAGGAAAGGCCCTACGTGAGCTGTAGGCATAAAGCCGTTAGCCATTTTGCGGGTGATTAGTTTTTAAAAAGTTTTTGGTTCCACGACACATCGGCTTTTCTCCTCTTTTCCCTCCCACTGTGTGCTCCAAAATAGTGTATTCATAGCTTATTTTCACCACCCAAACATTTTTAACTTTTCCCTGAAGTCCAATTAATTTTGAGGCTGTAAGTGCATATGTACGAGGAGGATGGAAAGGTTTAAAGAGGATGGAAAAAACACAGAGTATAAAGGAGAAGTGTAGGAACAATTGGGTCAATATGGATTGGAGCAGATAGGGGATGTAGGAATATGGAATGAAACAAACCTGAAATTTAGAGACCTAAACCAGATGGGAGGCTTGGAAAAAATATCCCAATATTAGGACAAGGGACTGACATTAATATGGGAGAAGGGGATACGAGCTGTGAACAAGGCACTGAAATGCCATTGGACAGGGCAACATGGAGGCGATTTGTTTGTGGCCATTTCTTACAGGATAGAGTCATCAGCAGTAGTTAGATACTGGTAGATATTCTTGTTTTGGAACTGTTAGATACTGATAGATATTCTTGTTTTGGAACCAATTAATTTAGGTAGATCTGGGTGATTCGATGAGACATAATGAGCATGAAGACAGTGGTTGGGGAGAGAGTAGACAGAAGGAATGGGTGTGCCAGTATGGATATGCAAACAGGTAGACAATACAGAGTTGGAACAGGTGAGGAATAAGTAGAGGTGTGGGTTGTGTAATGAAATAATATAGGTTTCAGATACGATTTACTTTCCTCAGTATAGCAGGGGAGGGCAATGATGGTTCAGACCTTTAAAAAAAAAAAAACATAATTCAGGTTTAAGCAGTAGAGTAACCTGGTTTATGTTAAAATGTTGCCAACTTATTTGGCTCTTTAGGCTGATAATATGAAACTCCTAGCTCTTTTCAGCTTTCAGCTATAGTAAACACAAGTGACAAAATCGTCCAAACCACTGCCCTCCCCTAAATGTTTGCAGAAAATGGTGCCTATGTTCTAGGTTAGATACCAGGTAAAGGCACATAAGAAGGTTTGCTTCGCAAAGCAGTAACGCATTTTTCGTTTGACACACATTGTCATTTTATATTTTTATTTTTCGGTCACCTTTTGACATCGGCGTATCGGTTCATACTGAATGAATTTTTTTCTCGTTTGGAAAGATTGCCAGCGAAGCCCAGCTAACCAAGGCTTCCAGCAGCACAAGGACAGCCAACTGACTTGTAGGTGGGGTAAAAAAAAAAAAAAAAAAAAAAAAAAAAAGTTTTTTTCCTATGATGCAGATGTTCAGAACTTAATTGAGGTATCTCCGGGAACAGATTTTCATTTCTGAGAATAGATCACATCTTGGTTCATGTTGAAACGACCTAAAGCCTTGTACAGCCTATTTTAGTAGTCTCATGCATACATTCAAGCCAGAAATCTTGGTTTTTAGTAAATGTTTATGTAAGTAAAGGATATGCATATGTTCGTGTCCATATGTCTTTTTCTTGAGGGGCTGGGGGAATTTGTGTGATGAACCAATATTTGTCCTTTATTTTACAACAGCTTCCACCTACCCGATCACTGTCTACTGCCATAGAGGGAGATCTTGAGGTAGCAGTCATTTTATTCAATTTTACATTACTGGACAGTTGCAGTTAAATACTGGAACATAACCCTTAGTAAATACTGGAACATGACCCTTCATCAATCTTGGTTTTATGCAATATTGGCTAGGGTGAGAATTAACAAGTCAGCTTTGTTGATAGATTACAATATCTGTAACCTGTAATTTTATTGTTGCCTCCTCTTCACCCCGCCCCTCAACCTCTACAAAGAGGAAGCACGTTGCTGGCCAAGCTAAGAAAACCATTGGAAAAGACATGAAAAAGTTACTGTGCCTGTACGAGGAGAAGAAGAGAGTGAAAGAGCGAGCAGCAGAAGAAATACAGGGAATCCAAGAGGCCAGTGAGAAAGAGGCCAAGATGCTGATGGCCATGAGGAGATCGATGAAGGCAAGAGCCAACCAGGCTACAAAAAAATAGTGCGACAAGGAGACGACTGAAAAAGAGCAGCAGTGGGAGAAAACAAATCAACTGCCCCTTCCCCACCTGTACTTCCCAGGTGGTCAACCTTCGCCAGCACATCAGAGCTATGCACCCTGCTCTGGAGAAGGAGGAAGTCAAGGCACTAGTTCAGCGGGATCTCGGGAAGGAAAAGCAGTAGGAGGGACCTGACCAAGAAGTGGGGGAAGACAGTGGAGGAAGGGCAGAAAGGGAGGGTGATGTGAGTAATGGGGACACTGGGGAACAACCCTGCAAATCTGCTGAGGCTGAGCGTCTGTCATTCCCATTGCTGCAGTCCTATGCAAAAAAGATCCAAAGAAATATTCAGTCATCTGTGCCCAAAAAAGAAGTTGAGTGCCATCTGTGTGATAAGGTGAGCATATTATTCTTTAAAAAAATGGTGGACAATATTTTTCAGAGAGTGGTAAGCATAATATTCTGTGGCGAGAAAGGTGACTGTGTAAACCATTATCATTCTAATATTAACCCATAAAATGACCTACCACATCTTTTCAGGTCATCCGCCAGATCGAACACCATTTGGCAAAAGTGCAGGGGATGTCACGGGGGACACTGCAGTTTTATAAACACAGCGATCTTATGAGGAAGAAGAGGGGACCACAGGGCCGGAAGCGCCTCCCATACATCGGAGGGAAGAATAGCCTTTTGGGCAAGAATTAAGAACAATTCAAAAAATTCTTAAAGAGTGCCAATGGGGGACGACACAGGCCCCTGATCGGGAGGTCGGGCAAGGATCAGTTCTACTCAACGCACTGTGTCTGCAATTAAATCAGACAGACATAACCACAGCAGAACTACTTAGCAACTATTCTTCATTATCGAGCGAGGGAGGCTTCCTGCATGCATCGAAGGGTCTCAGAAAATCGTCCACCTTAATGCGTTATATTCAGAGCTTTGTGCTCTATTTGCACTTCATAAGTTTACATGTGATGATGAAGTGCTAGAGCAATAAAAGCAAAAATCATTGCCCAGAACTGGTAATATATAAATATATGTATAATCTTTCTCTCACTCTCTTTATATATATATATATATATATATATATATATATATATATATATATATATATATATATATGTATATATCCCTACGTGTCACGTGGGTTGGTGGAGGATTAGTGCCCCTCCCTATAAAACAAATAACTCTAAGCCCTTGGCCACCCCGTTTGGGATTATGGCATCTGGCAATGAATGAAAAAATGAATATATATATATATATATATATATATATATATATATATATATAATATATATATATATATATATATATATATATATATATATTTATAGTGTGTGTGTGTGTGTGTGTGTGTGTGTGTACAAAATCTGATATAGTGTTTTATACTGAAGCCAAACATAAATACTTCGTCATTCTAAGAATATTAACTTTTAAAAAATACTACTTGGACAGGATAAAATCACAGACGAGAGGAGGGTCCTGAGGCTGCCTCACTGGCAGCTAGAAAACAAAAAGTTATGCCGGCGTCGGAATACTGGGCGTTCTTCAAGAGCTCGTACTACAAAAAGCTTCTGAGGGAGGCAGTGCAATTGGGTGACGAGTTGGTGACAGTGGGGAGGGCATCCCTCCTCCGCAATCTCCTCATGGTGGCAGCGGCATTGAAGGAGCTTATAACCTTTTCCCTTCTGGAGGCCTCCTCGCCCACTGAGACAGAGGAGGAGGGAATGGTGGCATGAGTACTTTGCCTTGATGATTTCCTTAAAATATTACATATGAGTAAACAAACAGTGGTGAGACTGAGCATTATCTTATTAATGGTTATTGCACATGATTTGGTATCATTCCTTGATGGATATTCTTTTTTCAGCTACCTCGTCTCAGAACACAAGATGGCACGTAGTGGCAGTCAGTGCTATCTTGTGTTCTCAAAGGAAGAAAAGACTGCACTGACATCGCACTTGACAAAGCACAGGAAACTCCTGACACTTGGTAACGCTGAATGGGAGCAGGACCCAATTTTTCCAGTGACAGTGCTGATGGCCACGGGGAAGGTGGATCTTGACGGGCCGCGATTGTGCCTCTCGTTCACCGGAGTGAATAAAATCCTGGGAAGGACCTTTAAGTCTGCCTGCCCATAGATCAAGAAAACATTGTCCTCAAGAGTGGCACGATACAGCGTAAGGACCAACATCACCCTCATGGGTGTCACTCATGAGAAGTTAGATGACGTTTCAGCTGCCACGTCGCACACCCTGGGGACAGCGGAGAATACTACAATCAAGCAGTGCAACTCCCACGGATCATGAAGGGGATGAAGGTCATTGCCAAATCGCAGGAAGAAGACTCTTCTCGTCAAGAAGGTGCTGCTTCTGGCAAGTCATCGGATGCCACCCACTATGACCCACCCCCCATGAACGTCTCAGAAGACCTTTTTGTTAGTATTTTTTGTCTGACTATGAATTATATGACTACATATATTTGAGCTTAAAGTGTTTATTATGAAGACCTTTTTGTTAGTATTTTTTGTCTGACTATAAATTATATTGCTACATACATTTGTGCTTAAAATGTTTATTATGAAATTACTTTCAGGCTAAGCCAATTAAATTTTATTCCTTCAGCCATCCAACACTGAGGAACCTGCGGGAGTTGCCGAACCCCTTTTCCCCGCCCAGGCCACCAGGGAGACAGTGATGACCTGGCCTCAGAGAGGGGCCCTAGTCCACCTCTCACGTTTACATGGCCAACTGAGAGACCAGGAGAGCCAACCTCTCCAGCTCCCATGGTGAATGATTTTATACTGTGTTCAGTGGATTGCAAAATACAGACAAATCTTGTGCTTGGATACAGCAAATAATCAATCACCTCTCCTTTAAGAAATACCCACCATGAAAGCACCATCCACAGTCTCTCATGTAGAATAGGGGACTGCGTACTAACATGATTCTGTTGCATTTGCTTATGTCTAATTTCATTTACCCCTTTCTTCCATCCACAGCCCTCGCCTCATCTGTCACCATTACCAGCAATGGAGGGAGGACCACAAGACCCCAGCCCACCAGCAGTGTGGGTCAGCCCCAAAGCACCAGCTACACCACAGGCAGAAATGGAGTTCCTGCCAGAGGGCTGGGGAGTCTGCCTCCCCATTGCACTCTGTGAGTATTCTGTATTTTTTAATTAAATCGATTTCATTCCATGTGATTTCACCAACTCCTCCTTTGCACCCACAGCCCTCGCCTCAGCTGGAAGGACCTGTGTTGATGGAGGGAGGACCACAAGACCCTGGCCCAGCAGCAGTAGGGGTCAGCCCCGAAGTGCCAGCTGCCCCACAGGCAGAAATGGAGATCCTGCCAGAGGGCCGGGGAGAATCTGCCTCCCCATCGCACTCAGTGAGTTTTCTAAATTTTTTAATTGAAATAATGATATATATCGACTTGGATTTCTTTCCCCGTAATTTCACTAACTTCTCCCTTGCACCCACAGCCCTCGCCTCAGCTGGAAGACCCTGTGTTGATGGAGGGAGGACCACAAGACCCCGGCCCAGCTGCAGCAGATGTCAGCCCCGAAGTGCCAGCTGCCCCACAGGCAGAATTGGAGATCCTGCCAGAGGGCCAGGGAGAGTCTGCCTCCCCATTGCACTCACTGAGTTTTCTAAACTTTTTTAGCTGAATCAACCCCTTAAGCGCAGGCATGTCGGAGGTGGTCTGTGCACCTCACGCGGGGATATTCGCCCTCAGACTGACTTTTTAAAAATATTTGCCAAAAATCAGTTATTAGTCCTAGAATATTATAATTAAATATGCCTATGGCACATAGGTTCAGCTTTCTTCTGGGATGTTTGTTGAGCCTTCGTCAATTGCTGTAGGACTTGTGGAGACTTCTGAAGTTGGGTAACGAAGTCTCCACTTTACACTTCCCGACACCCCTTAATATGATTACCACAGCCTTATATTATCACTAGAAACACTATTCTATGATTTTCAAGTAGTTTGGAATCCATACACCAAAAAAAAAAAAAAAAAACTGTGAAAGCAATGTAAATTATAAGCGCGTACCAGCTTCCCACCCGCGTTTGTTCCCCGCTGGTATACTGTCATTTATTATTCATTAACACAGTCACACTTTATATTCCTAGTAAATTATTACATATATATATATATATATATATATATATACAGTATTTATCTATAAGTTTCCTTCAGTAATAGTAGATTATTTTCACTCCAGGCATTAACTTTCTCGTTCAGTGAACTAGCACAGAGAGCAAAGCTTTCACTGTCATTACTCCAAGTATTTGTACTCATATTCTTATATTAGTAATTATTTACATTTCTATTTTATTTACACTATGCTATACACTGTCACTTCCAGTAACTAAGGGCTCCTTTCCCTTGGAGCCAGGATGAACTTGGGACATTGAAGTACTCGTAGTTTATCCCCATTTCCTCCACTGGCTCATCACACGATTCACCAGAAAGATTGTAGTCACTGTCCATCATCATCATGGATAAATTAGCCAGTTCACACTCCACAGCAGAGTCACTTAGTCCTTTACCCCTTCCCACACGAGGTTTAGTAGGGGTAGAGGTCACAGGGCCCTCTGGAAGCGGCGGAAATGGAGAGGCGCGAGTGCTAGTGCTTTCATCTCAAGAGACAACACTGAACTGAATGACGAGGTGATTATGGGGCCGCCAAGGGCTGACAACGCCAGCAAGGTGACAGCTGCTAATTTATATGCTGTGAAATGATTGACAGAAAATCTAGACAATACATAACAAATTAGGCAGTTCCAGGTGAAAGTAAATATCACTTAGGCTTCTCCCTTCCTTTCTTATAAACTGTATATTTTTATTATGAGAACAGGTCATACAGCATATTTTAAGGGAAAATAAACAGAGAAAATTAGCGAACGAGTGCACGTGGGGTGTTGCCAGGTGATAATTAGCCAATTCCAGGTGTATGGCACTATCAATTAACTTTTTTCTTTTTTATATCCCGGTATATTATTTTGTGTAAGATTAAAGCATAGGGCTCATTACAGTGGATGAAATGAATGGAAAAATCTGGGCAAGATTTGCCTAGTGTGGCACAGCTGGGACAGGAGGAAGGAGAGGGTTATGGAGGGGAGGTAGGGAGCGGAGTCAAGAACGGGAAGAAATGGCTAAATTGTCATCAATGGATGGGAGTGCAGATGACAATAGCAGCACTGACTATTGTTAGACACTGGCAGTACTGACAGATGATACAAGCAACCACTTCAAAACCCGGGCGAATTCAAAATAACACAATCGCAAAATAAACGCCCCACGGTATGATCCATTGCACCCGAGCGTCACGAAAGTGACTCCCTGCAGTTAAAGGGTTAATGATATTTATGGACTTGGATTTCTTTCCACGTAATTTCACTAACTTCTCCCTTGCACCCACAGCCCTCGCCTCAGCCAGAAGACCCTGTGTTGACGGAGGGAGGACCACAAGACCCCAGCCCAGCAGCAGCAGGGGTCAGCCCCGAAGTGCCAGCTGCCCCACAGGCAGAAATGGAGATCCTGCCAAAGGACCGGGGAGAGTCTGCCTCTCCATTGCACTCAGTGAGTTTTCTCTATATTTTGAATAGATTTACTAAAAATTTTTGTTTGATTTTCTTTCATCTATATTTCATTTACCCCTCTTATCATCGACAGCTCCCTACCCCATTATCAGTGAGATGGATGAAGGAACAGGACTGAGGAGAGCCATCAAACTTGGTGGTACAATCTGCTACTTATTTTCCCTCTCCCTGTCTCCATCAGAGAGTTATTTAACCAATTATGTTCTCTCTTCCTGAAAATCTTGATCATGTCCATACACCAGCCTCAATAGCTCTCAATTTTTTTTTTCAAGACCGGCCTTCAACACCTGATTCAGCAATGCCACCACCATAGGAGGTGCCAATAAAAACGTCACCAACCATTTCCACAATAAGTATTGCATCATCTCTGGTGCAAGGGCACAGTTCAACTGCTTCAGAGTTTGTGAGTTACTCTCTGTTGCTATTTAAACAATTGGTCTGTTTAATGAATTTTGGTTATATGTTACTTGCTTTTTGGAAATGATCGTTTACTAACTTGATCACTTTTCTCTTTTTCTTTCTTTTCAGTCCGAGTCCTATGCTTCAGCCAGCAATCCTCTGTAAGTTTTTCCCTCCAGTCTTGTCTGGATAATATCAAAGGAACAAAGATATATTACATTTACCAATTAAATTTATTTCGACTCAAATTTCTTCATTACAGGTGTCAGGTGAACCGTCGAGAAAGCAGCCGAAAATGTCCTTGAGTGATTCCCACATGAACATCCTAACACGGACAGTGAAAACAATGGTTAAAACCATGAGAAGAGGAGAATATGTGGAAAGCAAAAAAGGATCCATTGACATTGTTGTAATCAGAAAACTCCTGAACAATTCAGAATTTGATATATATACACACAATTTCTTCAGATATAAAGTTAGAAAAATTATGCAAATACTAAAGTGCCTCAGTAAGAGTTAATGGGAATGGGTCCCTCTTCATGGCCTTAAGTCTAATATTTCCCCTAAGTCTATCACTTTCTTTTTCTGCCTTCATCCTTTCCTATATATCCTCTTACTAAAACATTTTCCTCTTACCTCCCACATGAAGCCGTGACGTGGCTGGGGGGCTCAGTTTGCCTTCTGCAATCAAAGGTTGTAGATAGCGGATGACCAAAGATGCTTCAACCTTTCTTTTAAAATTCCTTCCTTTAACCATTACAGTTATCAGGTTAATAACTAGTGTGATATTTTTGCCCCAGTTCATGATAAAATATTTCTTCCTCAATGACTGATTTCAATCCTCTATGCAAGGAATGGATAATTTTCTTCTCAGCATTAATAATATCTTGTTCTTTTATTAACATTCTGATTATTTTGTTTCCATTTATGATAAAACAACTTCAAAAACATTTCTCACAAGTGACTGACTTCACTTCTATATACCTGGAATGGATCATTTTCTTTTCAGCATCAAAATTATCTGGTTCTTTTTTATGGTGGCATTTATTCCAATATATGATAAAACAACCTAAAAAAATATTTCTTCTTCAATGACTGTTCTCACACATATATGCCCTGAATCGATCATTTTCTTTTCAGCATTGAGATTATCTGGTTTCTTTTTACTTGTTTGATTTTATTACAATTTTATTTTAAAAGAATGTCAAAAGAATCTCTGCCTCAATGACTGATTTTAGGAAATGACACAGATTCATGCATCTGAAGAAAAGTTTGCTAAACTATTATCTATAAAACTGAGCCAAACTTTGAATTCAGAAAATATAAAGACCTGAGTAAGTTGCTGTTAATCAAATGCACATGAAATACCTTAGTATTTTGTTGGAAGTACTAAGAATTGTCATTCCCAAAAAAAAAAAAAAAAAAAAAAAAAAAAAAATGTAGCCAAGACGGTTTCAGAATGATACATTACATTGCTAGGATTCACCTTATGTAGCCGTGGCTGTTTCGTTCTGATACATTACATTACCAAGATACATTAGGATTTTTAGTTGTGACTTGACACATGGATTCTGATACATAAGAATCTGTCAAGTCCCAAGCCATGAAAAAATTTAGACATGTTACATAAGACACTTTTCATGCGACATAAGACATGTTCA
>NC_136960.1:15870270-15898793 GCF_032717465.1 Coenobita brevimanus | reverse complement strand
CTTCGTCCATCATCATGGTCAAGGCAAGCCACACAAATAAATCCCCACCTCCACTGGAACCCAGTCCTTCATTTTGTGTACTCTCACTGGCCGAAACCTCCAAGCAGCGCACACTTATGGCCTGGTGATAGGTTTATCTCGGCATCCAGGTACTGCATTATGACAGTGGTAAAGACTGTACTTGAAAAAGGATATCATAGTCCTGGATCCAGGCAACAGTTCACCAAACTGCACACCCTGCCCCTTCTGCATCAAATGTAGGCACAAAGGGCTTGAATCCTGTCCCCTCCTCCCACACGAAGACATCCACACTTTCACAACACCTGGTAGGAGCCTTGGCCATGATTACTGGCTAGAACATCTTTCCACACCCCGTGCAGCCCGCCCCCGCCCACTTGCACGCCCACCGGGACAACCACGGGCAGGAGGGGGAAGGTGAAGGAGAGGCAGAGGTGGGGGAGTACATGGGTGATGACTCTCCTGACGTCAGCCATCCCTGAGGGAGATGATGGCGACCCAGTCACACCACGTGAGGGCTTGGTGTGGAAATTTCCACAGGTAAAAAGGGTCAGGTTGGGCCACACGTGAAGGGCCAGGTTGGGAGATAATGCCCTCAAAGTGCTGGGTTGTGGTGATGAGGGACGTTGAAGGTAGAGACTGTGGCGAACTGGCCGCGTGAGTGGTGGCGAGATGCGGTGGCAGTGTATGTGTAGGTGATGATTGTCACCATCTCCCTCGAATTCTCCGAGGGTCACGGTCATCCAACTCCTCCTCTGACGTGAATTCGTGACTCTCATAGGCCCTGCCCATCCTCCTGTAGCAATTTGTAGTTGCTTTTCAGGCGTTTCAGGGCAGGTTGGGGACGGAGGGCGAGATACTTCACCTTCTACATGGTAGCTTCCCCCTCCTTTGGAGGAAGTCTCACTACTCATGCTCATGGAAGACAGTTTCCTCCAGGGTACGTTCTATGGCTCTGTTACCTAGCCCTTTCCCTGCCAGTAAGGGCAGAACTTTGGCAGGGGTTGATGATGCAATTGGCCCTGCTCGTGAGGGGATGGAATCGGATGAGGAGTCTGAGGAAGACACCGCACTGCTCTATCACAAGGCCGTGGACAAATGAACCGCACATCAGTGGGGCACATTAGGTAGGCCCTACCCTGTAATGAGAAAAAGTGGTCGCAGGTTCAAACGGTAGAGGGAAGACGCTTGCGTTTATACCTGCTACCCAACAACCCTGTAGCAGTCTGATTGTAACGTGTATACTGTACATGTTACCCGGCAGATAGGGGTTAATCATTAATATTAAATTTATAACGTTTAAGCACAATACATCCACCCTGCCCCATGTGTTACACCAAAGCAAAGTGGCTGAATCAGTGTTTATACCGGTACTGTTTCGACATAATTATAGAATATGTTACCCTTCCCCATATGTTACACTGAAAGACCCTGGTTTCGTTGTTTTATATTTGTTGATACAGAAATGTAAGGGTACAAGTTAAGGTAATGGCCGTTATTCTTGTCTGGTAAGGAAGCTCCCTAACACCTCTTCCTATGTGATTTATTTGGCTTATTACACTTTGCATCCCATTCTGTAATACTTAAATCCTTCCAGCACCGCCATATTCTGCATAAATGACGTACAAAAAACTGTATTAACCAGCTGTATCCAGAAATAAATAACTAAGGAAGAGTGTTTGGGAGCTTCCTTACCCAGCGAGAAAACGATCTGGTGTCGAGGTGTAAGTGTAGTACCTAAGTCTCTCATTCTACCTGGTTTGATGCCAGCCTTTTCTCTGCATGGCAATATTACACTATACCCTCTTTACTCTAACTTGTCCTAAAATTACAATCTTTATCTTGAATGCAGAGTTATAACAATAAATTTACACTAAGGTATGATGCCAGTCACGAAGATGTGGTATGAAAAGGGTGTAGAGCCATAGCACTGACTCCTTTTCCCAGCGAGCTACATGAAATAAGCTACAAAGGGAAGAAAATATGGACCAAGTTAGAGTGAAAATGGTTTAGTTACGGCTCTTCTAAGCTCTGCCAACCTTCCTTCCCCGTTACAGAGGGCACGCAGCATTCATGCTGTCACACTCGCTGATGCTAATACTAACCAGTGTTCTGTGTCCTTTCTCTAAGCAATTGGTTAAGCAGAGAGGTGCAGCTGTCTTCCCCTCTCTCTCTCTCTCTCTTTCTCTCTCTCAACTCCATTAAACTACTTGCAGTGTACTAAGTCATATTGAACAGATCTTACTCATGTCCTTATTGCTCCTGCTTCCCTATTTCCTACGTCTCACAAATATACTTTTCCCATACTCTCCCATTTCTGCTTTCCCTTCTTTTCCTTTTTCTGTCCTTCCTTCCCCTGGCGTTATATAAGTGATGAATGACTAGACAAACAGACAGGTGAGGACGGCAGGTAGGTAGGTAGGTGCATCATTAACATCTGCCTGGTTCTGCTACAACCGTGAACACCAAGGTGGATCTCACGGTCATTAGTGTGTATCACCTGATTATAATCCTCAGGTGTGCACACGCCAACACCACCAGACACGTTTTCCTAGACTCACTGTTGATGGATGGGTGGATGGTTGTGAGGGCTGTTGGAGGTTGGAGTACTGTTCAGACATGTAAGATTTTTGTCTTAAATCTATTATTGTTGATGGATGGGAGGATGAAGGGGTTCTTAGAGGTTAAAGAAATGTTTATGCCTCTCTCTCTCTCTCTCTCTCTCTCTCTCTCTCTCTCTATTTATTAATCTTATTATCTATAACCTCCGACAGAGGAATTGGAGGAGAGTATATATTCATTCATGTTTGTATGTTAGTTCGTTTCTCCACATGGTATCTGAAAAGTTATTGATGGATTTCGGTAAATTTTTGTGGATATGTGAATCATGGCACAAGGAAGTGTGTTAAATTTTGGTGGTGATCTGAATTGTCTGATGTAGGCACTGACGGAGTAATGAGATCTCCTTGCGCTGCATTCTTGTTTATTTCTGTATTTTGGTGGGGAGATACACAAATGCATCCGAACCCGAAGAATTAAAATTATTTAATTGTGTTTTCTCGTCGTGTTCATTGGTTTTTCGTTCAGATACCGTAAAACCCTTGGAGCAATAAGTCTGGGAACATAATATCATGGTGGAACCCCTTTATGGATATCCAAACACTTCTCAGAAATCAGAGAACCAGTATTTCCTAAATCAGTTATGTTCACTATGACGACGTGGGATTTTTTGCTTTACTATTTGCTTTGACCCTGACTGTTTTGTTCCAGGTACGGAAGATCTCTTTTAAATAATGGAGTTGGAGACGAGGTCCAAATTTTAACTTTTCCTTACAGTAATGGCTTTTTAAATGTATTCCATTCCTATTCACTTATTATATATCTACAGTATTGAGCTATGTAAAGGCCTCTTGTACAAAAGAATTAACGCGCCGAGGGACATAATGATGGTCGTGGTGTTAGAATATAAAGTTGCTAGATTAAGGAAAAAGGTAACAGTGCATTCTGCCAACGAAAGCTCCATTCTTGTTGTTCATCTTGCATTTTATTTTAACTCCACGCCAGTCGTTGCATAGTGTTTTTCTAGTGAGGAAAAAAAAAATGGATTTGACCGGTACACGATGGCGTCACGCCACAAAAATCCTTGTGCGCCATCAGTCTTTCCTAAACCCATGTGCAGCGGAGACTAAACGCGGCTTTAACGAGGATAATAGAGCTGCTAGTCAGTGTCAGGAAGGTGAAGGAGGAGGGAGGGTGTTTGGAAGGGTAAGGATTAAAGGGGATGATAGAACTGAAAATGGGCGAGAAGGGAAGAGCGAGGTGAAGGAAAAGTACATTACAAGAACAACAATAGGATACGTGTAACAGGAGTTGATAAATGGTACAGGTGATTTACTGAGCCGAGTGATACAGGTCTGAGGTCTAGTCTTGGCTGCTACTATGCCGAAAGAGGGGCAAATAGCCTAGCTCAAAGCCGGCCAGGTTGTTCTGTGCTTGCCAAATATTCTGATATAGCCAAAGCAGATTTCGGTTACATTGGCTGCATTCCTTGCCAACTACATCCCATACGACCACCTATACACCAAAAGGCATATACATTACATATCACTGTCTCCCTTTTGAAAATATCCTTATTGATAACCATGCACAATAATTTTGGGTGCTGCTGGACTTTTAACTCCACCTTCTCAGAGCTTATGTTAAATAGATGCTCCTAAATCCGTTTCTTCCTTTGCGATCTTCAGTTCAGTTTCGTCTAGTGGTTTCCTTCTATTGCTCCATCATAGAAGTTTAAACTCAGTCTCCCTTTTTACTTTCCATGCCTCCACCCACCTACAGTGCAGGGCGGCTGAATAACATTCAGTCCTTACTGTCCTCGCCTTCTCTAATTTCTCTCTCTCTCTCTCTTTTGTTGATTTCATTCCCTCTTCTCATGAAAAATTTAAGTGCACCTTTCCTGTCGACTGGCTTTACTCCCAGCTTATTAAAATTTAGCAACTGGTTCTCGTCTGTTGACATTCAAGATAAATATGACGTTTCAGGTCGCATAGTAGATCTTCACTCATTCACTAACTCACCCACTCATTCATTCACTCACTAACTTCCTCACTCACTCACGGCACAAGTGGTACTGGTTTCTGCAAAACAGAAATGTACAGATTTTACGCGTGATTTTTTTTCTCATGTTAGATGAATCGACTGTTGTGGTATAAGGGACTGGAGTAGTTTGTGTGAACTAGGTGTTCAAGCGACAGACAGACAGATAAGCAGAGTGAGAAATTTAGGATTTAACATATACAGAGGCAAGCAGACAAATGTACAAAAAGTCAGTAAAGCGAGCACCAGAAGTAGTCTAAACACACATAACAAGACAGAGAATGACAAACAGCGGTAGACAGATAAAGATACATGTCGTTTGGATATTCTGACGCGCTGTCGCACCCAGGGTCACACATATGAGGTGTGGCCTGTTAGTCCTGTTACTGTTGCCTGTTGGCGACACTGGGTGCCATTCTGAGGTGGTCTGCTAATCCTGCTTTGATGACCTAGCAGCGTTGCTGCTACCATTTGGGCGTCACAGTCTGACAGCCCCTCTTTTTGGCCGAATCTACCTTATATCAATGCTTACTGGCTCAGGAGGTTGTGGCCAGGACTCAAAGAAGTTCTCACCTGCACCCACCTGTGTCCAATAGGGCCACGTATGTGCATTAATGTGATGCAAAGCTCGTGCCCGCATCCACCTGTGCCAGCAACCATTTGGCATTGAGGCGGCCAAAAGGGTGGGGAGGGGTTTATTATTAACCATTGAGTGACTGCCACATTTTAATGATATTGTTGCAGCTTAACTGTTACACTGACTCTCTGCTGAATTTCTCACAGTATCACCACCACCACCGCGACCACCATTACCGACACAGCTTTTGTCAACACAAGCAATACCATCACCAAAATAACCTCACTGTTGGGTTTCACAGCTGTACCAGCATTTCATAAAGCTAACTACTTTACCAATACCACCTCCACTACTGCAGCACCAGGCAATAGTGGTGTTATAATCACAGCCTAGTCCAGCACTTAGCCTGGCATCATTACCATTCAACCACATTTACACCTACAGTACCACCACACTACCACAGCCACCACCACCATTCTGCTACAAGTGTTTGCTTCATAAGATCACCATAGCTGTTGCCATCGTCATTTTGTTATTATTCATAATACCGCTGCCACCACCATCACCATCTCCCACCCATTTCTTATGCACACACACACACACACACACACACACACACACACACACACACACACACACACACACACACACACACACACACACACACACACACACACACACACACACACACACACACACACACACACACACACACACACACACACACACACACACACCTTCCACTGAACCTTTATATGTTGTTTTGTTATCTGTTTTGTGTGTCTATGTTTGCTGAGGGGGAGGTGAACTTCCCTGACATCACCTTGCCGTCACCTCAGCCACACCGACACTCCACAACACAGGGTGGGTCCAGTCAGCTCAGTGTAACTGGCCTGGTGTACAGGAGTGCCTGTGTAGTGGGGAGAGAAGATAGACAGTTCACACCAGCTCCCAATAAACAGGGGCATCAGTAAAACCTTAAATATTAGTCGTGCCAGTATCCATATTTATCTCAACTGGTAAAAGGCAGATTATTTTTAAAACAAAAAATTCGTACAAAAACTTTTAACTTAATGGTGAGGTACTTGCCCGGGCGATCGAAGCCACTGCCAGGTACTCGAGCCCCGTGAGGGACCGGGGGGCTTGCGGTGATTTGGCCCCTGTGCTGTCCTCCTCTTCTCATCGACAGCCTCTGGGGGGTAAACCCACGACGGAGACGCCACCGCTCCAGGTCATCGTTAACAACCTCAAGCACTCATCTGCCTGTGGACCAGACAACATAAGCAACATTCACCTGAAACACCTTGGACCACAAGGCATACAAGCATTCACCAACATATCAAACTACAGCTACTCACACAACATAATACCCAACATCTGGACGCATGGCATTGTCATCACTATCCCTAAACCCAACAAAGACCCTGGGTTACCCTCCTCACACCGCCCCATCACACTCCTCTGCACCCCCTCTAAAGTCACTGAACGACTGGTACTACAACTAGTAACACCTCACATTCCCCTAGCCCGGTCACAACATGGCTTTAGGCCACTACACTCCACAAACACCCTTCTTACAGACCTTACACAGAGAGTTTTGGATGGCATGAATTCAGCTAGGCCACCACACAGAACACTCCTAATCACACTAGACATTAGCAAAGCTTTTGATTCCATCCCCTGCCACAACCTCACAAACAAAATACTCAACACAAACATGCACAATAACACAAAAAGATGGCTGGCAAACTACTTAGCAGGCAGATGTGCACACGTTAACATTTGCCGGTCAGTCTTCTAACATCAGAAACTTCACAAACGGCATCCCCCAAGGATCTGTTTTGTCCCCTACACTCCTTAACCTATACATGCACGACATACCCACACCCCACACGCCACAGATACACATAGCTTCCTATGCAGATGATATAACACTTACATGTACGCAACAAAATGCAGACACAGCTGCACACATTATTCAACCTTACCTCAACACACTACACGAATGGTTCACCACAAACAGGCTCAAAATAGCCCCAGCCAAATCCACAGTGACCCTTCTCACAAACTGGACAGCAGAACACAGTCACATCCCACACCTCACCATAAACAACACTCCCCTACCACACACACACACACACACACCCAAAATCCTTGGTGTAACATACAATACATCAATGTCATTTAAACAACACATCACAAACATTGAAAATAAAATTACACCAAGACTCAATGCTTTGAGGTCACTTGTCCATACAACATTCGGACACAACAAGAAAACCACCACCACAGTATACAAACAATACATACGTTCAGTGATGAATTATGCAAGCCCTGCCTGAGCTTCTATCCTCACCAAAACACACTACAACACTCTACAGACCATACAGAACAAGGCCCTAAGAATAATCACAGGCTGCACAGCTACTACACCTACAGACCATCTACATCAAGAAACCAAAGTCCTCAAAGTCAAGGATCACCTACAGTAGACATGAGAGGCACCCAGTTTCTTGCTGCAGCCTCCACAAACCCACAACATCCATTATATTACATGGCAGCATATCCACCCACACCAAGGAACATCAAAACAACACCCAGCACACGATACCATACACAAATACTGTCATCTCTCCCCCCTCGCCCACCTCAGACCAGCTTCCAGAAGCATATCCACACTCAGATCACTCGCCGCTCTATTCAGTCATTTAAAGGCAACACACAGCTGCATGCACGGCCTCCTGACATCCACCCTTCTGAATCCTATCGCCCTCGTGAGGACAGGGTCCACCTGGCCAGGCTGAGATGTGGGCTTCATCCAGCCCTCTTAAGCTACCAGAAGAGGCTGGATGACTCCGTTGCTGATGCCTGCCTAGGATGCAACACAGCACCTCATACTATTAAGCACATCATGGAAGACTGCATTGCACACAATCACCTACGCCAACAACACAACATACACTCTTTGAGAGCTCTGTGGGAAAGCCCGGTCTCGGCCATGGCCTTCCTAAGGGACTCGGGGATGTTCGGCCAGACTGCCTAGGGAATAACTACTACTACTACTACTTAATGGTGAGCTTTGGATGTCATGATTTTGCTAAGAAGCCACAGTAGCTGGTTAATTACGCATCAGAAACCATTAACAGTGAGAGAATTGACTTTTGATGAATCGTAGTGTTCCTAAGCTGAAGATACTTATTGGTCATTAACTAGGATTAATTACTAAAACCCAACGTCACCCTTAAAATGTTTGATCGAGGAATAGAGAGTTCCCTAAGTCGAGTATATTGGTCTGGAGTGGTTCAGAATAATATATAAAAATGCGAAACCGCTCTTGAATGGGTAGAAAAGAAACTCTGTTGGTCATTCCACAGGAATGGTGATGTGTTTCGTGTGTTATTCTGGCAACCATCTGGCAGTTCCATTCAGCTTTGGTGAAACCTCTCTGACATAAATTGTTAATAACAGTTATTAAATATTGGTGCACTAATATGGGAATCGATTTAATACTATACTTCTTTTCCACTATGCAAAATTGCTGTGGCCCAGGGAGGTGTTTTTTTTTTTTTTTTTTTTTTTTTTTTTTAGAGAGAGAGAGAGATAATCTCACAAAAGTTACACTAGTTATCAAGGGCAGCCGTTCTCAAGCTTTCTTATCATGTACCTGTTGAGTTATCAGATCATTGACCAGCACTCTCCGTACTGAGGTACTAAATAAGGAATGGTACTGCGACACTAACTCATTACAGAATAGAAACACACTAGCTGTTGTAAAATTATTAAAATGGTACTTGTTTTGTCACACAAGGAAGCGTAAATACACCGGTACAACAATTTGCTAATTTAAGCGTAATTTTAGTTATGACAGTCAGTATTATGGTTGGGTGTGCATGGTGTGAATATCTTATGGCAACTAGTTTCTCAGTTCTCAGTATCGCCTCAAGCTTTATGCTCGAAAATTGATATACTCTATATTAATTTTTCACCAGCGCTTAAAGAACCCCCTGGAAACTCTCGCACACCTTTCATCCTCCATTCATGCTATCCCAAAAATAGTTAGGCTATATTCAATTTAAGAAATGCTTGTTGGTGACACGGATAAGGGAAATAAAGAGGAAGTAAAGGTGAGTGGTAAAGGAGATGGGGAAAGAACGACACAGTGGCAGCAGTTGGTTGAGACAGCCTGGGTTCTACTCGTTTGCTGACCATCAGGTATAAGTCGGTCCCAGCAGGTTCAGTGCGGCTCCCTGCTGTACCGGGGCCCTCGTGCTGGCTAGGAGGGGGGGGGGAGGTTACACAAAGTGGGGAGGGGATGAAAGGAGTAGAAACGATACGGGGAGGGGAGGATTAATAGGAAGAATTTGATGATGATGATGATGATAATGGCAGGAATATGATGAAGATGATGATGGCAGGAATTTGATGATGATGGCAGCGAATTGATTGACTGATGATGAATATGATGGCGGTGGATTGATTGATTGATTGATTAATTGATGATGATGATGATGATGATGATGATGATGATGATGATGATGATGATGATGATGAGGTGGAGGAGGAGGAGGTGGAGGAGGAGGAGGAGGAGGAGGAAGAGGAGAAGGAGGAGGAGGAGGAGGAACAGAAGCAGGAGCAGGAGAAAGATGAGGAGGAAGATGTGAAATGCTGGAGGACCAGGATGTTTTTCTTGCTGCTGTTATTATTACTGCTCCAGGATCGTCTGGACGCAACCCGGTGGACTGCAGGCTGAAACTGCTGTTTTCTTGTCGTCCACCGTGTTTCTTTAGGCAGATAGGAGGGAAGTAGAGGTGCGTTTATATAATCGGGAAGCGAAGCTCTCTGGTTATATCGGTGCAACCACGTGAAGGCACCTCTCTCCTTCAGCTGACAGAAACACAAGAGTCAACCTCTCATCTGCCAGTGGCCAGTGTCACTGTCCCGTCACCGCCGTACGGACTGGAGCAGGGTGAAAGATTTGAATATTGTATACCCGAGTACTAAAACGTGTGTCTGTGTTGAGGAGACAGGGTTCAGCATATGGTTTTAATTCATCCGTTTGAATAATCTTGGCTGAAGTCAATACTATACACGAGAAGTTATGGGTAAGAATCACACGAAGGAACTGTGTGTGTGTGTGTGTGTGTGTGTGTGTGTGTGTGTGTGTGTGTGTGTGTGTGTGTGTGGAGTTACTTTACGTTGTGTTGTGTTGTAATGCACTGCATTATTCCGTGTATTGTATGTGTCTTGGCGCTTTGCATATACAGTATGTGTGTTGGATGGAGGTGGGAGGGGGAGGTGATGGTTCAGTTGTATATGGAGAGTTTACCGTTTAATTCTTTTAATGTGTAATTAGGCGAGGTATGTGTTCCCGCCTCACTGAACAAAGCCATGGTATTTACTGGTTTTACTTGAAGATTCATGCGATCTGAATATATTTAACTGAATTCGGTATTATTGATGGGTATATTTGCATACAAAGTTCGTTACTTTTAAATTTAATTTAATGTTAATCTGCAGAATCAGTACTTGATAGTGAAATGGATGGAGGTCGAGAGGTAGACCAAAAAATCAGGTAGCTAAAAAAACAAACCATTTGATTCTTATGATGGTCTAGTATTTGTGAATGGTATCTGTTCTGTTTGAATCAGAATACAACAAGAAAAAAGCAAACAGGATAACCATGCCGTATTTAAGATCTGCCATGATAATTTTCAAGTAAGAAAGGAGAAGTTTATTTTGTTTTATAATGGAATAGAATTACCGGCATCTGTCGAAAGGTAAAAGAGTATATACAGGGTGGGACAAGAACCAGGGCATGTTTTATAGGTGTCATGATATTTCAAACTGTATCCTGACTGTTGACCCACCCTGTTTATGCCGGTAGGTGGATAAGGATGGGGTGAAGATTTACATTTCCGTTTGAGAGATTGCTTAATGGAAAGTGAATTGAGGTGAGACAATGGACTGCAGTTAAATCAAAGCCCCAGCAATTATAAAACACAAAGTTACCTAACACTGATTCATTTAGTCCTCATCACAATCCCTCACCACACACACCATAACCATACATTCATACTCACTCTGCCACAACCACAGTCAACCAAACAGTGAAGCTTTCACCACCTACAACCACTAAACTTTACTACCTCCACAACAGCCACAGTCAACCACAAACTGAAACACCATCGCAAGTTGCCTGACTTTACCACCACCACCATAGCCGCAAATATCACTAACTTTCTCATACTTACCAAACAACCACCACACCTTCAAGTACTTCACGCTGACAGATATTTAACTCTTGTAACCCATCCCTTTCACATGTTTCTTCCTCGTATCTCACTTTCTATATATTTTCGATATTTTTTTTTTCCAGTATAAAGTCCCATATTATAGCTTCCATTCACACGTATCTTTAGTGTTCTTCCCTATTCAGAGCAGCTAATACGACCGAGGAACAAGTGGATGGGAGAGTTTTCTTCTTTTGTTCTCTCATTTCCTCACATATGTAATCTAGTTCTTTGTCACATTTAGGTTACTGGAGTCCATAATTTCATAACAGAAAATTACACAGTCTTTATTGCACGTCTCTAATTGTTTTTTTCTCTCGATTCTTCGCTTCTCCACCCTAGCTCTTCCTCAGTTTATATACACCTTATACATTTGCCTCTCTTCCTCCTTGTTCCTCCACTCACTGCCTAATTACCCTGCGCAGTTCTTCCCTCTATGACACTTACTTCCGCCCTTCTTTCTACTCTTTTCTCTCCCTCCTCCTCCTCCCCCAGCTCCCTCACTTACTATCTCCCTGCCATACCTCACTCTCCCCCTACCCTTTTTCCTTCAAGCTCCGTTTTCACTTCTTCATCCTCATCCCTCAAACAGTAGCTAAATAATCTTTGGTCAGGAGAGGCACGCAAAGGCAATGAGACTGTCTACCGTAATGACCAGTTGGCCACTTGAAGCTCCATAAATTAGTCTCCTGTGTATCTGAGGTGCGTATAAGGTAGTGTTCGATTACCTGTATATGAATGGCCGTGGAAGCTCCGGGATACCGTTTTCTTTATGGTTCAGTTGTCACGAGCCGGAACTTAATGCTCACCTGTTGGCTGACGGTGAAGCGTGGTGTTGGTAGAAGGAAAAACTTATGAGCACACACACACACACACACACACACACACACACACACACACACACACACACACACACACACACAGAATTTTGGTGTCCCCTCTCCCTCTTTCATCACATCCACAACCAAACCTCTCCATTATAAACTGTCACTGCCAACTACCTTCTTCTCGTCACTGTCTCTCAGTTTCCTTCATTTCTTCATAGCCACTAACACCCGTCCTCTCATTCCTCCTCCACTCCTTTCCTCCTTCAGACATGCTTTCCACCTCGCCCTTCTCTTTTACTCCACACCTGTCCTTCTCTGCCACCCATCCATCCAATCTCCCTCCTACCCTACCCATCTGTCCATTAATCCATCCATCATCCAGACTTATATTATCTCTTCAGAAGCATAGGGAATCGGATCTAGGTTACTAACTCTATACAGTTAAGCCGAGTGACCAGTCTCCCCTCTCGAAGAATTACATGAGTAGTAAGCCCAAACCTTTCCTTGAATTGGTCAGAGTGGGGTCAGAGTATGATACCTAACCCACTACACCACCAGACATCCATTTGTTTGTTAAATGGTTACTACCCATCGTAGTAAGTGGTATCTTGTGTTACAGAAAACCATTTGGCCTGTCTCTTTGTCTATAGTCACCTGAAGATAGCGATATATTGAGTGAATGTATGGTGAGTGCCTCCACTTAAACTTATTACCTTACATAATTTCTCTTATCCTATCTCCTCTCTTCCTTGCGAATTTCCTCCTCTCTCCGACATTCCTATCACTCTTCTTGCCTACCCTTCCCCCTTTCCCCCCTTCCCCCTTCCTAAGGACCAGTCCAGCCCGGGGCAAGAGGCAGGCTGTGTCCATGTACGGCCAAGCAGCTGGTCTTGCCTCATAAGGTATACGTTCTGGTTCGCTGCTCGCCACACCGGTCTGCCACCTCACCACACCCAGTATCAGTAGGCCTACTAACCACACATTTTGGGCTGCCATTTTGTACGTGTTTGCCGTTAAATATCAACATTCCGTAGAAGCATACATGAACATGAAAACATAAGACTACCTTACGTAAGACAGATTAAGTAAGAACAGATGCTGTACTACGAGCCAGCCAACAGTCCGTAGATTCAGACCTTCTCCCAACTGTCACTTTTATTTTGATACATTTTCTTCCTACTGATCAAATAGTGGTCTGCGTCACGCAGTATGTTGATATATATTCGTTAATTTCAACCACACTTTCCTTGAGTCTTGGGTGGTGACTGAGAAGGTGCAGTTCTAAGAGCAAGTTGGCTGGCGCGGAATATAGGGAACATCCCATATCAGTGAGAATATGGCACTTGGGACGGACTTTATTTGGTGGTTGAGAGGTGAGGATGAAAGAGCCGGGAGGGGTGATGGTGTGTCTTGGGCTGGGGAGGAGACGGCGTGGAAGAAGGGGATGTGGGGGCGGGGAGAAAAGGGTAAGAAAACCAGGAGGGGTGCTAGAAATGAGTCTTTGGTTGGGGAGGGAGGAGGGTAGGAATGGTGTTGGGAGGGTTAGGGTGGGAAGGGGAAAATGAGAGAGCCTGGCGGGGTGCTGGAGGAGTGTTTGGAAAGGAGAGACTAGGGGCTGGGAGGGGTAAGGGTGGGGAGAGGAGAATGAGAGAACCTGGCGGGGTGCTAGAGGCGTGTCTTGGACAGGGTGGACACTAGGGGTTGTGCTGCGGGATGAGAGTGGGGAGGGGAGGGTGAGAGAGCCGAGGGGGGTAGGGGTACTGGAGGAGTAATGATGGTGTTGGGAGGGGCTAAGAATCATAGATGGAGGAGGGTGGGTGGGTGTGATAGAATGAAAGGAATAAATGGATGGAATGCTGATGGGTACAGACAATGTGAGGGTAGATGCTGCGTGAAGTTGGAAGGTCGTAGATGGAGCTGGGTTGCTGTGGGTGAGTGGGGGTGCTTGTTGAGGCTGTGGTTTGGTGGTAGAAGTAGTGGTTATTTATGGTTGCTACAGGTTGCCAATATGATGTAGAAATACCTTTTGGAGTTATTTCAATTTGTTACAGATAGCTGGAGGTGTTTTATATTTAATTCGGAGTATTTATGGACGAAAAAAAGTAGTAATGCGAGTCGGGGATGGGGGGGATGGCTGAAGGGGATGGGTAGGTTAGTGGGCGTTGGTATTCATTGCCTACGTGGGCATGTGGATAGAGACCTGAGAAGGCGAGAAGCATGATAGGGACTGTGGGAAGTAAGAGAAGGGAGAGAGAATGTGACAGAAGAGATGAGGGAGACATTGTAGCAGAGAAGAAAAGGAGAAAGATAAAATGCAAATATAATAGAAAGCTGAGAAGAAGGGAAAGGAAAGGAACAAAACAAAGGACACCTTTGATAGCTTCATCCACTCCTGCAGTATTATAAGAAGAAGGTAATACTTATCAAAGGATAAGGAACGACCTCCAAGGGTTCCACCTGGCTAAAACCTAGTCCAGATGGATGTCTAGCTCCTTGCATAATTTCGTGTTACAAAGGGGAAAACGAAATACTTCGTTGACATCCGTGGGAACCGCCTTCCCGATATAGGAGCGGGGGAGTCCCACCCTGATTAAAATCTGGTTCTGGTGAAGTTCTGCTACTGTGTAAAATTTCGTGTTCTTAGGTAAGAAACTATGACTTTGCATAACGGCTTTGGCCGGGAATCCCGGTGGCCACCTCTGGGGGTTAGCAAGGGACTCACTTTTCCTAAACCTGACCTGAGTGAAGGTCTACCATTGTGCAAAGTTTGGCTTTCCCAACACCTCCACCCCTCCCCCCCCAGTTAAGCCTGAACTCCATCCTTTAAGATTGTACGGTAACTTAATGAGTGAGTGAGTGAATAACACAGTTAGGGAGAAACACTGCATTTGGCCGCCCCTGTGGGTGCAACAAAACTGTGGAGATTAATCGAGTACTGATAAGGAGGAGGAGTACGAGGAGATAATGTCTAAAAGATGAGGAAGCGTAAAATGAAGAAGAAGAAGAAGAAGAAGAAGAAAGGATAGCGAGGAATAAAATGGAATTCAGTCAGTAATACACACACATACATGTAGGGAAGAGGAAGTTAAGAAGAAAATATACATGATGATTTACGGCCGCTCTCGTGTGGGGATATTGCGTTAGTGAATATTTATGCATTACCGTATATGTGTAGCTACCTTGGTTACACGCAGTTTGGTTTAATTTATTTCCTCGTTTTTCTCTCAGCACCTGATTTCTTTGGTATGACAACTGATCATTGTTTACACTTACACGCTCCTGATGTTCACAGTCAAAATATAGTTGCATTCAAACTCCATTTACTTAACTCGAGGCTTAAGAGTCTAGTGCCGCGTGAATGGATGCTGACCACTCTTGCATCTTTTAATTGCTTAATCTCAACCATCGCTTGTTTTACTGAAGACAGCTTGACGTTGCTTAAATATACCGAACTCGAAGTCCTTCCATTAAAGAAATATCTACGGTAAATACATTAACACACGAGCCTAGTTCTCTTTGTCTGGTTAAAGTGATATCGATACCAGGTTACGGGTTGGCAACGGGATGGACATTGGACCCTGTGGCCGGTTTTCTCGTAGGGTAAGGAGGCTTTCTTGCATCTCTTACTAAACGATTTGATTTCCAAACTACCCATTAATATTCTCTTTCTTGCTTCTTATACTTTTAATATAGACATAAATTGCATGAATAACACAAGAATATAGTAAAGGAGCAGAATCAGAAATAAACCGTTTAGGAAGACGTTGTTAGTAAGCTTCCTAATCGCACGAGAAGACCGCCCCTTGACTGTGACGGAGTATTTGTGAAAGTATTTTTTTTTTTTTTTTTACGTATCCGACTCTGGGCAAAGGCTTCAGGGCCTATTCCCAAGTCCCAGTAGTCTTCCCTTCCATTCCGCCACCCACCCAGTCTCTCCAGCCGCAGAGTCAGGAAACAGCGTGAAGGAGCACAATGATGTAAAGGAAAATTTACATGAAAACGTTTGAAGACAAGATATTTTCTTAAGGAATGCTTGCAGTTGCACTCTGGAGCGTAATGGCTTCAGAGAACAGAACACGATATTATTTAGTCACATTCAGTTCCTCAGCTGTCGTATGCAGTGATCTATGGACTCTACGCTTGACAGTTTTAAGTCACTCACAACCAGATCCCGGTGATCCACAGTTTATTGCAGTTGCTTTATTTCTTGCTTGTTACAGATCGTTGACAGCGATTCATAACATCTTGAATTTGGTTGATTTTTTTTTTCCTTGGAGTGAACAGTTTGAGGGCTTTGGCCTTTGGTTCCTTCTTCCTTGAAAAAAATAATAAACCAGTCCACTTCAGTTCAGTATACTCTGTTCCATCACTAGTTACCAAGTGAGAGTTTGAGTATCGTGTGGTTCCATGGTAAAGGATTGCAACAAAGACTGAATGGTTGATGTGTATGTCAGCATTGTTTTAACCCGTTGCCTGCAGTGGATTCTCGTGAACTACAGTAATTCTCTGGCGCTAAGTGTGATAAAGCATAAAGTTTTTAAATCACGGTAACAACGATAATTGAAATGAATTTTAAGCTTGTTGCCGCCACGAGTTTCCTTATACGAAATATAAACGTTTGACGATAACTAAAGCAAAACAGAAACTCTGTACATGGCTGCCCAAGGGTGAAATTTGAATAGGGTGACTGAGAGCACTGCAACCACGACTTTGTTGACTATCAGTATTGGGGCCTGACCTTCCACCATCTCTTTTTACCTTTCCCTCTCCCTCCCTCCATCTGCGTATCTTTCTATCTGTATTCCCATATCCTTTCCATGGCATTCGTGTCTTCCCTCTCTTCCACCCACCCCATCTCACTAGATTATTTTATTCCTCTTAGGTATAGTCTCACATTTTGATTAAGCTAAAAACAATATCCATTAACCAGTATAGCATAAGGTATTAGTCATTAAATACATTAATTCTATCGCCAGATATTGATTATGGCATGCAGGAGGACTCTGTTAGTAAAGGAGTTAACTTAGAGACGACATGATCCCAAAGCTGAATATAATCGTTTTGACGGTGGCAAGAATAAATTATGCTCCTTATACTCAAACATGATCTAGATTTTTTTTTCCTCTTACAACTTATTTCACGTAACTTTGTGGCTGAAAAAAAGATGATACTACAGCTTAGTATTCTTTTTATAACACTTCTCCGTGATTAGCTCAATATTCTAGTTTCATTCCTTTGCTAAAACTCATCATTCAAGATGGAGAGATGTCAACTTTAGGTCAATTTAGAATAAAAGGAGTATAGTTAAGATTTCTCTCGTGACCAGAGAACTGGTGAGACTCCTTAACTTTTAGACAGTGGGAACCCACTCCTAAGATAAATAACATTGTCTGATGATAGCAAGAATAATGTAATTTCATCGTCGTAAGGAAAGGGATAATGTGCCCAAGGTGAACAGTCGGCATCAAGTGTTCTGTCGCCTTTCCTTCATTCTTTCCATGCGCCCTGGAATTCAGTGTGGTCAGTCCGCAACCACTACACTGATGACTTCATTTGGCTTCAGATCATTGTTGTAAGCGTCGTTTGCCGCAGGTCCATTACAATGATCTAAGTCCGTGGAAAGAGAGGCAGGAGAGGCGACAGGACTTTTGATGTTGCCTGTACATCTGAGTGCTGACGTTATCATCATCTACCAGGTAGCAATGGGTGGTAGTCTTATGGTCATCAGATGCTAAACAGGAGGCCTTGTTAACCATTCCAGCAGCATCCAACCCTCCTCAGTGATAACAGCAGTCATATGGCCATGAATTACCTTCATTTCTCCATAAGCGCATGTATTAAGCACCGTAGCATTCTCAAAAGCGTTGATAATACTTTTAACTCATTGCTTGCTTCGGATTTTTTTGCATTGGACTGAATCGTCAGGTATTTATTAAAATCAATTTCCAAATTTTTTACAACGTTGTGAGAGTTATGAACACCTCATCCAATTCTTCACTGCCCTATTAGGCCCAGGAATAGGCTTATTCCCAAAGGCGAGAGTGACCAGTCGCCTACTGTTGGGTGCCAATATGTGAGCGGTAAACCATACTCTCCTCATAGAATTAAGTCCTTAGCGGCCACATCCTGTTGGAGCGCCTAACCCACAAGACCACTAGGCGTCTGTGGCTTTATGGTTATTACCCAACATAGTAAACGATTTTCTAAGTCATAGGAAACGAGTCATACCAGTTGATTATTATATTCCATCTTTGACTTCTCCCTGCTGAAGAAAATCGTCTGCAGAGCGTCAGAACGAACCAAGTCTGCGTATTGTACTCGAAGAGTTGATTGTATATGTTGGAAGTTATGTAGTGATGAACAGTAGTGCTGGTCCTAGTTAATCCATTGGTATCCAGACACCTTAGTGAGAAATAACGGGAAGTATATTCATAAACACATCATCTGTGCAGGAAAGAGCACACAGTAGCTTGAATGACAATGAAAGATCAAATACGATTAATGATCTTTGTGGATAGTAATGTGATCAGATCTTTGTGGACAGTAATGTGATCAGTCTTGATGCCGCAGAACACGACCCAGTTTCCAGCAAAACAGAAGTCAGTTCTTCATGATAGTGGCTGGTCATATAGTTCCAAATAAATTCCCATCCCTGTAAATGCACGTGGAAAGCGATAGGTGTAATCTAATGAGAGATCAGAAAGCCGCTGATGAGATCACTTACCAGAAGTGCATCGTTGTTCAGGTAGTCTCCAGATTATAATCCTAGCCTCACACTCACAATGGCCCCATCTTATAACACGCTGGACAAACTTATGCCTTGGTGGATGATAAACCACATCACAGCTTAATAAAATCTTATGGTGGTAGCCACAATAGGCCTTTTTCCAAGTCCTAAAAGGGTTAGTGTTTAGGTTACGAAATGTCCAACAACAGGAAAGGTGAACGTCTGATACGATACATGATCCGGTATTTTGCAGCGTTCCTCTGAAGCTTCGAGCAAAGAACAACACTTGAATCAGTTACATAACTTTTTTGTGGATCACAGCATCACACTGCACTAAATGATATTAGCGTTGTCACTTTCATTTTATTGCTGTCCACTGAAATTTCGGACCACAGTGTAATCCATGTGAATCTAGTTTCGCGTTTCTGTTTAACATAGAGAAAGTGAGTTGTACAATGAAGTACTTTACAAGTGTAATGGGCATTTTGTTGTTGCTGTTCGATTGCATCGCTGAAACTTAGAGCAGTGGAAACAAAGAAAACACATTTGTCAGAATGTGTTTACGTCGGTTGTCACGGTGCGACATTGCTACTCAGAAATTTCGTGTTACTGTTGAGAAACATATATTTTGATAAATTCCACGCCATACTGTCAGACTCCTGTATGTACTATTGCGGCCAGGAGTTGTTAGCCTCCCTCATCCAGCCAACCCGTGTATGTGGCAACGTCGCATTCACGAGCACAAGTTGCCTTCGATGCATTTCTGTCGAAAAATATCCCTTCAGCTTTGGGCTTGTACTAATGGATAAAGCAATAGTAATATTTACTCTGATGGTTTGACTCTGATAACACGAATATATAATTTATTATTTAGTAACTATTTTTTGTCATACAGTACCAAGCAAGTGACTTAAGTATGTTTCTTGGATTTCACTCCACGACTTCCTGTACCGTAGGTTTGAATCACCGAACACAAAGAGTGAGCAAGTTCTAAGCGTGTATGGTGAGCGCCTGTGAATTTTGGAGAAATGAGGTAGAGGCAGACTGGCGCAGAGAAATGCAAGGGATCAGAATCCCTAGATTCCTGTGCTCCATTGAAAACTGGCCAGTGTGAATATTTCTTGCATCAGTCACTAGAACTTGCCTTGCTTTGTGAGTCTTTTTTTTTTTTTTTTTTTTTTAAGGATTACTATCGGAGGAATAATGAATTAGGAGATAAATGCTGTTGATTTAACAAAAAGCTGTGCTTAAGAAAGTAATTTGACTCTGTCCAGAAAGGGATATCAAGTTAATGAGAAAAATACTCATGAGTTTGCCACAAATATACAGGTGCCAACCACCAGAGGAAAAAAATGCGAACCTAAGGCATTTAACAGAAATTACGCGGCCTGCCTAATAATTTGACCAAATCAACTGACGTTACCCAGAATAAAATCCATCTTTCATTTATCCTGGGATAAATAAACTTCTTCGTCATCAGCTACAGGAAAAACTCCCTGTTTAGCTCGAGCACGTTATTTACTCGTATCGCATAAAATCATGTGTATGTAGCCGGAATGAAGCTCATTATCTACGGCCTGGCAACTTCCCTGTAGAGTCCTTTTTTCTACCGACAGACTGAGTTAAGAGGTGAGATTCATCTTTCGTGTAAGCAAATCCGCCCCGCCTCTGTGTAATTCACCGGGTCGGTCAGGATCACTTGATGGTCGTGATAGTCAGCATTTTACCCTCCCGGAAGGGAGCTGAGAGCTCATATAGTCCGATCTAAGGGCAAGGCTGTGACCTTCACACACCCACACACCCGTCCCCTTGCTCAAGGGGGACAGTAACCACCCACTTCATCAGTGAAACTTTTCGCAACCTGAGCGAGGCGCGAACTCCCGTCTACCAGATGGCAAGCGAGAACGTTACCACTGCGCCAGCGAGCGGTGTGTGTGTGTGTGTGTGTGTGTGTGTGTGTGTGTGTGTGTGTGTGTGTGTGTGTGTGTGTGTGTGTGTGTGTGTGTGTGTGTGTGTGTGTGTGTGTGTGTGTGTGTGTGTGTGTGTGTGTGTGTGTGTGTGTGTGTGTGTGTGTGTGTGTGTGTGTGTGTGTGTGTGTGTGTGTGTGTGTGTGTGTGTGTGTGTGTGTGTGTGTGTGTGTGTGTGTGTGTGTGTGTGTGTGTGTGTGTGTGTGTGTGTGTGTGTGTGTGTGTGTGTGTGTGTGTGTGTGTGTGTGTGTGTGTGTGTGTGTGTGTGTGTGTGTGTGTGTGTGTGTGTGTGTGTGTGTGTGTGTGTGTGTGTGTGTGTGTGTGTGTGTGTGTGTGTGTGTGTGTGTGTTGAATTGCGAGTCATCTGACTTGTGGAGCGTGGTATGCGGGTTGGTAGGTTGGTGATTGACTGGGTGGGTGGATTGATTAGTGTAGGCTGGTGGCTTCACAGGCGGATTAGGTGGAGTGGGTGGACGAGAGGGAGGGAAAGGGTTGTTGGGCTGGTTCAGTGGGGTGGAGTGGGGTTCGTGCATTAAGTGGGGTGGGTGGTGGGGCTAATTATATGACAAGGCAAAAGACGGGTTTACGTCGTCCTATTTTTGAGACATACTATACTGAGTAAGGCTGTGGGCATGAGCGTTGATGGGTGGGTGTGTAGGTGAATGGACGGGTTGTGGGAAAACAGGCCTCTGGGAATAGGTCGAGTGAATTCGTCCGAGTTGGGATATAGATCAGTGTGCGGGAAATCGGTCCACAGGGGATACTATTCTGGAATCATGCTGAAGTAGGCATATATACTGTATATCCAGTGGGTTACAGCAGATCTATAGTGCAATACGTCTGTTGGTTAAGAAGTCTGTGTTTCAACTGCATACATCAGTGGGTGATATAACCACGTCGGATAACAGGTTAATGGGGAAAATAGGTTCATTGTGAAAAATATGTCCATGGGTATACGTCCATGTAGACTAGGAAACCTGCATCCATGGAGAGATTCAAGGTCGACGGAAAAATTGGTCCGATGGGAGAAAATGGATCAGTGGGAAAATAGGTTTACGTAGAAAAGTAGGCGTCTTTGAAAAAAAAAAAAAAAAGTCATTAAGGAAAATAGGTCCATGGGGGATTTTGCTCCGAGTGGTGAAAATGTCCGTTGAGAAAAATATTCATGGGGTGAAAATAGGTCCATGGGGGCATACACGTACTGTAAACATACATGGAGATATTTACAATACAGGTAAATGGGACTTACAATATCCAACTTTTAACAGCGACCGTTGCCTGGAATTAGGCTTACCTCTGCACACCTTGGACCAAACAACTATTAGCCAGACCTTATTACCACTTCGTCATCCAGTTATTATATTTCATAATTTATCTTCATTTAGTCATTTAGGCATAGAATGCCAACCGAAACGAAAGGAAAATCTCTGTTTAACTGTGTTGAGCACCTCATTTCTCCACCTCATTCCTTTAAAATTCACTGGCATCCACTACTCTCTCTCTCTCTCTCTCTCTCTCTCTCTCTCTCTCTCTCTCTCCTGGTAACAAATGAATGCTTCGAACTTGTTCACTCTATGTTCGCTGGTTCAGACCTACAGGAAGTCGTGGAGTGGACCCAAATATACATATATGTCACTTGCTTGGCTCTATACATACACGGGTTGGCTGGAGGAGGGTGGCTAACAACTCCTGGCCGCAATAGGTACGTCAAGAAATAGAACAAAGGTGTGTACCAGTAAGTACCATATGACTTGCAGTAGGTCTTAGCTATAGCAACTAGCGCTGTTGGTTTGATGGGATAAAACAGGAATATCGTGCCTTTTGTTAACCTAATATTATTGCATTACAACGAGGCGTTGTGGTGTAGCGCCTGGTGGTGTGACAGGGTGAGTAATTTAGAGTAGTTACTGAAACGCACCTGCATGTTTATGCGGCAACTGAGGCAACAGAGGGGGAGGTAGTATGATGGAGCAATGGGGTGTGATGTGGTGGGGTGGAGTGTGATGTGGTGTAGTGTTGTTTTGTGTGATATGGTTTAGGCTACTGTGATGTGTGGTGCTGTATGGTGTATGGTGTGGTATGGTGTGTGGTGTGGTGTGGTGTAGTGTGCTGTAGTGGTGTGGTGTCGTGGGATGTGATGTGACAGGAGGTGGTGTTTTGTGGTGCAGTGCGGTGTGTTGTGGTGTGCTGTGGTGTGGTGTGGCTGGGTTAATGGTACTGAGCCACGCTTGTTTTTATATGGTCAAGCTGGGGCAGCTGAGAGAGAGAGCGCAGTGGCTCTTGCGTTAATCTTTCCCAAATCTTCAGGCTGGCTCTGACCTGGCAGGAAATGTTATAACCCCTGCACTCTGTCAGGGTCCATCCATTACCCTCCATCACGGGTTATCAGTAAATGGATTATAGCGTGAAGGATAATCGCACCTTCCGTGTGATGACTCTGGCTTTTGGTAGCTCAGTTTGGTCGTGACCCAGCAGGGGAGTGAAGGAGGGAGGGATACTGAGCACATGATTGGAAGGTGCTGAGTGATTGGCTGTGGGTAATTTCTCCATATTGATACTGTAATTGTCATTTTAAAATTGCTCCAGTAAACAAACAAACAAAATATAGGTGGGGCGGCCACCACCCCCTCATGCAAGGTAGTGTAACCTTCATGTGACGCTACAATGAGTGACGAGCCAGATGGTTCCTGTTATCCAGGAAACCATTTGTTTTGCTGAATGGTAAACCTATAACTTGATTGACGCCTGGTGGTGTATGGGGTTAAGGTGCTCCTACCGTTTAGGGCCCGTAAGGATTAGCATATGATGGATGATTGAGGTGTAGCTACTGCTCACACAATGCTACTCAGAGATTAACGAGATCGGTCACACTTGCCTTGAATTTCGGAACTGAGTAGGGTAACCTGGGCCCCTGCGCCCCTGATGGGGCGCAAAAGGATTGGATAATATAAATAACATTGAAGTCGAACATCATGTAAAAAAAATAATAAGATATACCACGGTTCTGCAGTGAAATGTTAACCGATATGTTTGACGTGATGGACTACAATAAAAAAAATCACCATCATTACCACACCCATTAACCGACTTCCTTTTCTGCCACCATCACTACGAATGTCAGCAATCACTGACACGTCTACCTCTACCATTACCAAAACACCCTTTCATCATCACCACCTTCCTAATGACCCACCTGTAGTATAATTCCTTATCCCACCATCAACCGCCCTCACCATCTCAAACCTGTACCACCACCACGACCGTCATCATCAACGACCCCCACTTTATCACTGCATTTCACGCCACCACGACCATCATCATCAACGACCCCCACTTTATCACTGCATTTCACACCACCACGACCATCATCATCAACGACCTCCACTATCCACAACATAGCGTACCACCACCATCACAACTACCACAACACAGTACTGCTACAAAAAGCTAGTCTCCATCCCCCCGCTTCTACCACTCCATCATCAGCCATCCTACCTGCATCCCTACCATCTTTCCTGTCTTTCGGCAAGACAGTAACGCACACCTGATTCTTAATTATGCTACCTGCGTGCCTCTCCTCTTACCGCTCTGCCGGTTTTCCTGCCTGCATACCTACCTGCCCCTACCACCCTCCTTGCCTGCCTGCTTCATGAGGTAGCCAGTGACCTTGCTGGAAATGTTAATACAGGCAAAGCTGGTGCTTAGCAGCGACAGTCGTCTTTTACTATAGCATTTACATGACAGTTCTTGCATAGTACGTCTTTTTCACTTGTGCCGCTGGATATGACTGGAGAGATTGTTGATTGAGAGGGTGAAAGTGTGGGTGAGATTGCTTTCGACTATTCAGAAATCACGCTACTTTATTTCTAAGCAGCATTTACACCCCTACCACCCAACCCACCCACAGCAGTATCAAACCACCAGCCATCAACACAGTGCAGGTGGGTGGAGTGCGATGTGGTAACGGGACCTGCACTGGCCGCGGGGTGGGTAAGGTGGAAGGGAACTGAGGTGAGGGTGAATGTGATATACCCTTCCCGTCCAAGCGTTTATAATTTTTTGTCTGTTTTTGTACGTGAATGTGTAATTTTTTTCCTAGGTACAGGTCTGTGTCAATTTGTGAATTTTGTTTTCCTATCCTACCCTATATCTGTTTGATTGTCCACGGAAACATAGGGGAAAAATACACCTACATTCCTTGTGGGTCGATGTAGTACATCGCTTATCAGTCTTCGTACGAGCATCCTTGTACTTCCTACTATACAGGGATTGGTGCCTTGAATCACCCTACCCAGTATGAACTTGGAAAAAAGATTAGAATAATCTTGATATATACCATTATTGGACATATTTCAAAATATTTGTTGCATTTAGATATGCTTTTCATTGGTTTTGTTTATGTTCGATTTTTATACTGATGAACTGAACTCACCTCCCTCCAGTCTATATTCGTGGCATGTGTCAGATCATTTGTGAGCTCCCCGTCAAGGTCACATAACTGGCCCCATCATATATTCCATAAGTAAAACAAAATGTGTGGTGGAATATCAGAGACTGGCGTATTCTCAGTGTATGTGAAAAAGCACACACGTAAGTTTGATTACACAACAAACACACACGTAGGATAAAGAAGCAACATAAGAGTGCATCCACACGCTTGCTGGAACATGTGCTGGCAGCATGTAAACAACACAGTAACAAACACGTGGCAAACATGCTCGGAACAGCAGCGTTCAAATCATGTTGGGAACATCATGATAAAGTCTCAGCTGCCTCGTACAGACACACTTACCGCATCACCTTTGCTGCCAGTAATTTCAAAGCTGCATTGAAACGTGTTTGCATACATCTGTCTAAATAGCCTACTGCTGAATACATGTATCCAAACATGTTGCCAGCTGTGTTTTAAACACATGTTCGAGGACGCGTGTGGACTTACCCTGAAAGATAACGTAATCGCATATCATTTAGGGCAACAGACATGTATAGTTACCATCACACACACACACACACACACACACACACACACACACACACACACACACACACACATTAGTGACAAAAACATCTCATCATCTCTCCATTAACTGACTCTGAATCTCTCTTTCCTCACGCCCCACTGCCACCTGACTCACGGGGTGAGGCAGGCACGAGAGAGAGAGAGAGAGAGAGAGAGAGAGAGAGAGAGAGAGAGAGAGAGAGAGAGAGTACTAAATAAAGTCAAAGAAAGGATGATATAGTAGAAGGAGAAGATGGAGGTAGATGAATGGATAGAGTTAAAATTCAAGACTTCTTAAGTACTAAACATTGATACAGTATAACATCAAAATGGCCAGGAAAGTAACGCTATTGAGCAGTTAACTCTCTTGTGAATGCTTGGTTTTATTCTGGTGACTTTTTCTAATACGTTTTCTCTTGTATAACCTGAAGATACCCAGCATAGGCTACAGTTATACGGGTTGAGAAATACATGTGTACAATTGTTTACCACACACGGATCAGGCATTAGAACAGTAACTTAGTCTTATGTGATGTGGTGTGTGTTGGCTGTATTGCTGGTGGCAGTGCACGGTGAAACTATGAAGATATGTTTCTCTGAGCAGCGCTTAACAGTACAGTCAGTCCATATGTCAAGTCAGGGATTCATCATCATCATCATCATCATCATCATCATCACCATCGTCGTCATCGTCGTCGTCGTCGTCAATTATCCGTCATCACCAACCATCATCATTATTATTATCGATTATCATCATCATCATCATCCTGCCCCGTTTTCCACTTGCAGGAGAGTCCAGTGATCCAGCAAAAGGAGAAAATATGATAGTGAAAGAACTAATCAAGAGTGGGCATGTAAAGTGGTGAAACATTTTCGAGTAAAATTTCACATCTCATTATCGTTTCTGGAAAACTGTTGAAAGACTCAGGTTTGTGTTTAATAGAGGGTGGGGTTCTTTTTCATTTATTTTGTTCTGCCTTCTATTCCGTTCTCCCCTTTGGGGCTAAGATGCAAATGAATGTGTTTGAATGGATGAGTAAATGGAGAGTGAGTCGTCCTGTCTCGGCTACCTCCCTTTCCTTGGGGGAAGCAGCCTAGGTATATAGATAGATAGATAGCCTTCTATGCTTTCACGCCTTTCCTCTGTTTCCCTCAGTATTATACCTCCACTCAAACTTCTTTCTCTTTTTCGTACTTCCTTTTTCTCCCTTTTCCTGTATTCATTTTTTTTTTTTCTCTCGTGGCCATACGCTTCATAAGAAAATCCTTGTCTTGAGTCTTCTTCTTTACTCCATCCTTTTTCCTCACTTCTCTTACAGTGCTCCTCTTCCTGTCACACTTCTTATTCATCTACTTACCGTACCATGCCTTGCATCAATCATGTGATGGCGAGTACCACACCTTCACCCCGCCTTGCCTGGCCTCCTACCTCCCACTTCTGCTTCGCTCCACAGCGGGCATACGAGTATACGGTAAATAGATTGCAGCCACGCTGATGAGAGGCGGCTTGCAGTCCTAGTGGACCCAGATACGAATTCCGGGTGGGGAAGGGAACAGTTTAAGGATTTGAATTTCATAAAAGCAGAGTTTCCTGGTCTACCAGAAGACCCGCCGACATGTTGTAAAAGTACCCTCGCTAATAACAGTACACCAATCCTATATGAGACAGCCCTAGCATGTATTCAATATGGACGGTGGGTGTTAGCGCCAAAGTGGTGACATGTGGAGGTGTAGGAGGACTACTGGGCTTTGGGATAGGCAACTGCCCCAGAGAAATAGGCCCTGATGCCTTTGCCCAGAGTCGGACACATTAAAAACAAAATACATTATTTCTTACTACCGAGTTTAAAATGCCACTCCATCATTCTTAGAAAAAGAAAAAAAAAAAAAAAAACTATATCTCGCGTTAACTCAGTTTCATAAAGGATAAGTTTATTGAGATATAATCCTGGGTTGAAAACCAGTATCTGATGCGGGTGTTGACACGAGTTGAAGGTGGTGAAGGAAAAGGGATGGGAGAAGAGTGTGATGTGGTCATATTACCGGGCAACAGGAGTTGGCAGGGTAGCTAGCTGGCCGGGGAGATGAGTGGGTGCGTGGAGGTCAGGGGGTAAATACTGGACCCTGCCACTATCTATCACCACCGACCTCTGCACCGCCTCCACTGCCTTACCTGGTGGCGAAGACAGGTACAGTCAAATACAAAGATGCTTCAGTGAGACCAAAGTGCAGAATCACTATCAGAAGGAGGATCATGTGCATTTCACTACGTCATATTCGAGCGTCTTTGAATCCAGCGGAGAAAGAGAGGCAGGAGAGGCGAACGGACTTTTCTATTTGACTGTACACTCGAGATAAAGGTTTAAACCCCAAGACAAAGAAGGGGCAGCATAAGGTGTGTAAATAATCGCAAGAGCAGACCAAATGTAACCTGGTATATTTTCTTTACCGTTTCCTTCTCCAATTCCATTCTTTCTTGCTCTTCCTAGTTCTTTTTCTTCTTTTTCTGTGATCGTCTTCCA
>NC_136960.1:15767770-15867770 GCF_032717465.1 Coenobita brevimanus | reverse complement strand
TTTTCCGTACTGTTGTAAATTTCTTCATCTTTTTATTTGTCAACATCCCCCTATATTTCTGGTCACCTTTGGCGTTACCTTGCTCTGCTCCATCTTCATTCCTTTCTATTCTTATTAATTTCAGCGTCCCTCATTTTAGACGCGGGATTAGTTATAGGAGCAGCCTTGTCCGAGGTTGTCTGCTAGTAAAAATGCTGATACTACCAAGATGTAACCACCGTGTAAGAGAAAATGATAGAAAAAAAAAAAAAAATCTCCCACCCACCACACCAGCTGGTAAAACCAGCAGGAAAAGGATAGAAAATATAAACACCATGCTTATATGAAAGAAGAAACATGGAAGTTTTATAGAGAGAGAGAGAGAGAGAGAGAGAGAGAGAGAGAGAGAGAGAGAGAGAGAAGCGTGAGGGGTTATGATTTTACTTGGTTATGGTTAATATTCAGGATTCTGTGACTCACTCTCAGCGAAATGAACGGCGTTAACTGGAATAGAATACTAGAATTGTTCCTACCATGAGAGGGGTATTGGCAAGTGCTGCTTTGACTCACTTGGTCAAAATCATACGGCTTTAGCTGCAGTGCATAGAATATTAGAGCCGTCTCGATCACTAGAGGGTTAAAGGAAGTTACAGTCTATTTGATTGACCTGTGCACCGGAGATGTATGGGGCAAGCAGGGTGTGTTTGTTTCGCGGCTGCTGATTGGTCGCCGATGATGTTGAAGTAAATGCAGCCGTGTATTGTAGTGCAACATGCGGACATAGGTGTACACCCTGGGTGGATATTATAGTGCAACATGTGGACGTAGCGGTACACCGCGGATGGATGTAGTGAAACCATGCGGACGTGGGTGTACGGCGTGGGTGGATAATTTGCTCCAAACATCACTCATCGTTTTATAAAACTTTATAATCGTTTTATTTTCTTTGATAACAGTAAACTTTTATAGCTAATTTTGACCTCTTCACTTTCGGAAATTATGCCATATTTAATCTAGCTGCTTGTATTGAAGGCAGTTTAAAAATATAAATATATATGTGTTAAAATAAGAAAAGGTGTAGATTCAAAACATCGGCGGCCAATCAGCAGCCGCGATTCAAACACACCCTGCTCACCCCATACATCTCAGCTGCACAGGTCAAACAGGGTATATTAAGGTACAAAGTGCTCCGCTTAACATCATCCACCAATTGTTTCATCCGATGCCGGCTGGAAATAACAAGAAGAATTATCATGCCGTAATGAGAATATATCATTGAGGTTTTATGATAAGATTTGAGCACAAATAATATATAGGCTCTAATTAGTGTGAATGAAAGAGTATAATAGGAGAAAATTTGCCCGGGGACTCATTAAGTTACAATTTGGGTTTGCTTCTAAAACAATGTCAGGACACTTGATACGCTTAAAGGTGGATTATGATGAGATATTAAACTGCAGCTGATCCGAGAGAGAGAAATTATGTGCTGTAATCCGCCACCCTTCCCTCCTCCCATCTCTTCCCCTCTCTCCACCATCTCACACTTCCTCATCCTCCAAGCAGTAGCAAATTAATACTTTGTCAGCGACGGCACGAAAAGGCGATGAAAACTGTTTGCACTGAACTTCCCTTGTAGCCTTTGTGAGCCGCGTATAAGGCAGTGTTTAATTACCTGTCTGACCATGAGGATCCCAGGCCTTTGTGTTCAGTATTGTTCAGTGTTTACCAAGTGGAGGGTGAGTCATAAGTGGTACAGAGCTACAAAGGGGTGCATGTTGTGGGGCAAAGGGACCTGACATTGTGAAGGGGAGGGGGGGATTATTATTATTTTTTTTTTTCGGGGGTCTTGATGCCCAGTTTAATACGATTAAGGAACGTGTTCACACACACACACACACACACACACACACACACACACACACACACACACACACACACACACACACACACACACACACACACACACACACACACACACACACACACACACACACACACACAGTTGACTTTGCATCCACACTCTTAATTGCTGAAAGTAAATCCATTGCCTGGCCTTCTTAAATTAACCAAGCTACGAAGTCTGCTTTGAAGAAGAAAAATCAGTATTCTCTGGACTTAGTTTTCTTTTTCTCTGTTTTCTTTCTTTTTCTGTTTTCTTAATTTTTCTGTCTGTTTTCCTTTCTTTCACTTTTTCTTAGGGGAGCGGGGAGTAATACCAGGATGAAGGACAATTATTCCTCTGGAATCCATTTAAACTGAAGCCCATGTTTTGTTCGGCCTTTGGAGGGACAGCTTGACGTTGTCTAAATATTTGCACAAGTTCGATGTTTGTGGTCGAAAAATGTGTATGTACCCAAGATTGATTGTGGGGACTTCTTTGTTAACAGCCATTTGATATCTGCTGGGATGTGATGCTGCCTCCAGTCTCCTAATTGCTTACAACCCATCCGGCAGTATTGACTTTGGTGGGGACAGACTGACGTTGCTTAAATTTACCCAGCCTCGTACGCAGAAGTAAACACACACGGTAAATACTCAAGACTGATTACTAAACACGTGGGTAGAACTTTGTCAATATCCGCTTCGAGCCTGGTTTAGCCTTCAGATTCTTGTACAGGTATGCTAATCTGAAACGCATTTAGTAATTAATCTTGTTAGGGACAGATAGATATTGCTCAAATTAGAGTAAACTCTTAATATAACATTGAAAATATATATGGCATTTACTCTCAGGCTTTGGGATGGGTATAAGTGCCTGGATACGAGGTTGTGGAATGGCTAATGGCTGGAGATTGTGGCTCTGGCTTTGTATTTGTGAGGCTGGCAAAAGCACGCAGGGAATGGAAAGGTGTATTGAGTTCAAGGGGGAAGTGAGAAACACACACACACACACACACACACACACACACACACACACACACACACACACACACACACATCCATTTTCTCCACCAGGCCATTATCACACCTCAGGATTATAGGGCAAACCTGTCTGGCTTTCCTACTGTGCCAGTTTCTCGAGAAACTGGCACATCTGGTTTTCATAGTTCCATTGGTTTGTCTTTGTTGTTCACCCTCCCTTCTTTCTTTCTCTCCGTTCTCCCTCTTGTTTAGTCCTTTCTATTCTCCTTTCCTTTCTATGTCTGTTTCTCATCTTTTTTCTTCCCATTCCGTAACAATTCTTTGGTCCTTTCATTTCATTCTTCATCTCCCTCTCTATCCCTCTCTTCCTTTCTTTCCCCCCCTGTCTCTGCAGCTTCTCTTCTCTTCTCTTTCCTTTCGCTTCTGTCACCCTCTTCCTCTGTTTCCCTCTCTCCTACGCTTTCCATTTCCTCTTTCCCTTCTGCCCTTCTTCCTTGTCCTCTCCACTTCTGTCCTTTCTGTGTCCCATTTCCTATCCCATCTTTCTCTTCTCTCACTTTAGGCTACACGTCAACAGATCCACTTCCTTCCCCACCTTTTTTTTTTTTACATGTTTCTCTGCATCGTCTGAAAGGTTCATAAATTCTCCACGCTGATTACACTCTCGCCACAGATCAGCTCCTGGTTTCTTTCAGTGTACCTTATTTTTATTTATTATTTATTTTTTTTTTTCAGTCCAGAAGTCTCAGTAATTCCCTGATACCCCGAGCTGATTGCGTTGCCCAGGTGAGATAAACAGTATCTCTGGCTTGTGTTTCTGTCGCATTATATCACTTTTTTAGTTACCTTCCGTGGGTCTACTGTATTTATGGGTTTTGAGGCGGTGGTTGGAGGCTGCAGGCGTGACCCAACCCAACTACTTTCGGGAGTCGTATAGTTTGTGTCGATCCGGGGCGCAGTGGTAATTTTTAGCTGTATGTTACACCAGGCCATACTACACCAGCTATTGCACATTCTCTGCATCATCATCATCATCATCAGTCGCTTGTTGCACTAGACTTTACCACACGAAGTACTGCGCTCTGTTTTCCTGCCTCAACACAGCAGCATCATTATCATCGTCGACATTATTTTCATATCAATCATCATTGTCTATAATTTCAACAATACACTGGCTGGGTCTCTAACACCCTTAGTCTCGCTCCGTTTGCTCTTGACTTGCCTTTCATTTGTTCCTTAATTTGTGATCTGTAATTGCTTATGTCTGCAAATGTTGCTTATGATTCTCTCTCTCTCTCTCTCTCTCTCTCTCTCTCTCTCTCTCTCTCTCTCTCTCTCTCTCCTCTACTTACCTTTCCCCTTACCTAAGTTTTTTCTCCATTTCTCTTGCTGTTTCTTTTCGTTTCCCATCGTTCCATTGGCTTGTTATTCATCCGCATGCTTCTGCCTATTTTCTCGTTCCTTTCTGTTATTCTTCTCTCATCACTTTTATATCTTCGTCTCTCTTTCTTCATTCCTTCTGTACTTTTCTCCTCTCGTATCGTTGTTTTTATTTTCTCGTTATCCTGCTTCTGCCTCTTCGTCTTTCACATCAGCTGTTTCCACCCCAGTTCTCCCTACTTCACTGTCTCCTTTTCCGTCTTTCCTGAATGACGAAAAGTGCGAATGACAAATTAGAATGTGGGTTGAGCTTGAGAAACCAAAGTGAATTGTGACAGTGTCCGGTGTGTGTGTGTGTGTGTGTGTGTGTGTGTGTGTGTGTGTGTGTGTGTGTGTGTGTGTGTGTGTGTTTGAGAGAGAGAGAGAGAGAGAGAGAGAGAGAGAGAGAGAGAGAGAGAGAGAGAGAGAGAGAGAGAGAGATGAGGACTGGAGGTAAAGGAGAGAGTTGAAAATGGGTGATATACTGCAGGTTAGAATTATGGATGACATGAGAATGGAAGGGAAGGGAAGGCTATGGTAATAAAAAAAAATAATAAAATACGACTGAGTAAAACAAAGATACAAAGGAGTACAAAGAGTACAAAGGAAAGCAAACAGCAACTGACCTTATGGTCCTTTCGAGGCTCTTTGTTACAGAGTAGAATATGACAACGAGATCGAACTTTACATGCTGAAGGATAAGGTTAGTAAAGCAAGAAGGCTCCCCCCGCCTCCAAACCCTCCACTTAAAACTGGCAAAAAAGAGTGAGAAAAACTACCATGCAGCATGAAAAGACTGACATGGGAATTTCATAGGAAAGACTGAAAAGGAAAAGCTATCTATCTATCTATATACCTAGGCTGCGTCTCCCAAGGAAAGGGAGGTAGCCGAGGCAGGACGACACACTCCCCATTTACTCATCCATTCAAACACATTCATTCGCATCTTAGCTCCAAAGGGGAGAAGGGATAGATCCTCACCGCACCACACCGCACAAGGGTCAACTGATCAGTGCAATCAGTGACATCCGCAGCAGGGCCCAACAGCAGAGCTGGTTTACCCTGCCACATCATAATAGACCCATCCCCTTACCCGCACCTGACCTGACTAGCTGATCAGACCAAATGCGGGAGAATATCCCCTCAGGGCTGCGTCATCATTTATTCATTCACAATTTCTCTCCATTTATTTCTGTCACGCACAGCCATTCTTCCCTTATTCATTCACAATTTCTCTCCATTTATTTCTGTCACGCACAGCCATTCTTCCCTGCTCAACAGACATCCCTCTCACATCCAGCGCTTTCTTCACACTGTCCATCCATCCTGTTCGTGGTCTTCCTCTCAGCTACATTCTATAATATATTATCTATAAGCTACCAATACGAATAACCTGAAAGAAAAAGTAGTACAGTAAAATGAATAATCGAATAAATAAATAATGCATGACACTATGTACGGATACGTCGATTTAACAGAGCATCTGCAGACACAGCGTGAAAATTGCACAGTGCCCAGTGTGGATGTTCAGTGGTGGTGTGGCAGCCTTGCCTGGCATTATTAAAGTAGGCAGCAGTCAATCAGGCCCCAGCTCCATTCATTCCACTGATACTAGGAACTTTCCCATGCGGGACAAGCACACAAGTCACCTCCTGAAGCAGTGACCCCTGGTACATTAATAAAAAATCCCGATGGTGGTCACTTAACCAACAGTGACCCTCAGTGATCCTCATCCCATCACAGGTCGAAAGTATGTGTAGTGACCGTTAACTCAGGGCTTTCTGTGCATATCCTTGTCTGTTCATATACTATATTTGCATTTAATAAATTGATCCAATCTCGAAAAAAAAAAAAAAATAAAATAAAATAAATTATAAATATACAAGTGTTTTATTCAGGAGTAAACATATTAAGCTGGAGGTTAGACGACAAGTACTTATCCAGGCGACCTTTAAAGATCAGTACTATATTACAATTTACTACATTGGAGGGCAATTTATTCCATATATTTACGACTCTAATAAAGAAGAAATGCTTGACTTCACGCGACTGGAATCGTTTGCCAATTATTTTATGCCCATTGCCTAAAGTATAATTCGAGTGATCAACAGTGAAGTATTTATCGACAGCCATGTTACCATGTCCTTTGAATATTTTGAATACTTTAATTAGATCTCCTCGTAACCTCCGTTTAGTTAGGGTAAATAGATTCAGGGCTTCTAAAGGTTCCTCGTACGGTTTATTTCTCAGTCTAGGTATCATCTTTGTCATCCTTCGCTGCACTCTATCAAGCTTTTCCATGTCCTTTTTATAATACGGTGACCAAAACTGAAAGCAATACTTCAAGTGCGGGCGTACTAAAGAGTTATACAAAGTGAGGAAGAAAGGAACTATATAAAGTGAGGACGAAGGAATTATACAAGGAAGCAAGTGTGAGAGGGGAATGGGAGAGGTGAGACTGCGTATAGAGGCGGAGGGTGGAGTAGAATGAGGTGGAGTTTGAATGGGTGGAATGGTGAGGGTGGAAGAGAAAGGAGTGCCATTTCCTGAGAGTGGTGGTGGTGAGTGGAGTGGCCAAGATGGAGAAGGAAGGTGTGTCTGTTCTCCCTGGTGGTAATGGTGATGGTGGTCGTGAAGAGGGAGGAAATGGAGTATAACTAAGTAGAGTGGCCAGCATGTGGAGGTGGAAAGAGTGTTGGGAGTGGTGTATAACATGGTCGAGTGAAAAGGGTGGAGTAAGAGCGCCTATTCTGCCTGATAGTCGTAGTGGTGGGTGGAGTGTGACTGGGTAGGGGTGGCGAGGGTGGAGGTGGAGGGAGTGTCTATTCTGCCTAATGGTGATGGTGGGTGGGGGTCATGAACTGAGCTGACACTAAGAGAAATTTATACCGAGCTGTTGTGCTGTAGATCCTGAAAATCTTGATCTCACAGAATGCAGAGTACTCTTTTATGGAAAGAAGAAACAACCTGTGATTAGAAACTGGAAGGATAACTTTTTTATGCAAAGAAGAAAAAATCTAAAACTAGAGACTGGAAAGAATTTTTTTTTTTTTCTCTCAAGGAAAAACGAACAAAAGGGACCTTCATTGAAGGTTTGGTCATCTGAGATGCCTGGGTACATTGCATTTACAAGATTGGAAGTTATTGGCAGAAGGAAATACAGACTGAAGAAGGCAGGTCCAGAGGTGACCTATTGCATACATAAACGATTGAGAGTTATCGGTTAATTCTTGCATGTGTGTGTGTGTGTGTGTGTGTGTGTGTGTGTGTGTGTGTGTGTGTGTGTGTGTGTTCAGTGACCCCAGCCTGTGCACTCCCCTCCTCGCTAAATTACTACTGAATTAAATTACAGTAATTGACGAGGGGTCGTGGGAGACAGCGGGGAGGGGAGACACACACACACAGACACACACACACACATATATATATATATATATATATATATATATATATATATATATATATATACTGTATATATATATATATATATATATATATATAGGAGAGAGAGAGAGACTTTAAGTAGCTCATGAATTTAGAGAAACTTTTTGAACTCTACGAGGGATGGCATAGCAGGACATTTTATTCTGACTCCAGTACTCACGCAGCCGTGTTAATAGCCTACCAGTTGTTAACCTTAGAGATCACTGATAAAATATGAAATATATCTAAGCGTATTTCGGGAAGCGGGAGTGTGATGTTCTTCCCCGTGATGGGAATCCCTTTCAGGTTGAGTATATATAATTTTTATTTTATTGCTCTGCTACCATTTTATTATTTTCTCCCTTTGAAAACACCCTTGTAGTGAAGATTTGAATGAAGGCTGTCTATAACTGTCACGGGGGGATGTGAAATTATGATTTAAGAATGCTAGATGTTACTTAAAAATAGAGACAAGGAACTGACTTGTGAAAATCAAGCAGTAAGTTTTACTTTATGCCGGCTTACTTCGCCGATTCTCTAAAAACGAGAATTTATAAACTTTCTTAACAGTACACAGCAGAGACTAATTACTCACGAGTGCTGTTTGTAGTACTGTTAGCCTCTCGAGAAAGTGACTCCACCCCTGACAATCAATAACTAATGCTAATAATAATAAACATGTTCTTGCAGGTGCTTAACTCCTGGCAGGCACAACGGTTTTAAATTTGATACAAAAGAATTGGCCTAAGTACCAGTTATGAATATTGTAAAGAGTGTGTGCAAACTAGGAGCGGCAACTAAAATAAGCTTAATGTGGAGAAATAAAGCATGCGTCTAATTACATTAAGCTCAAGGAAAAGAACTGTAAATTTATTGATTACAATAAAATAAATTTACGTTACATGAATCTCAAAATGAATTCATGAGAATACACTCACTTGCTCATTCAAAACCTAATCAGACATAAGCCTAGAAAAAAAACGAACAAAAATACTGGTCAGTGAAGGGGAGCCGAACGAGTAGTCTGGGCGCCTGTGATGAACATCAAAACGCTGCTATTCGCTGAGCCCACTTCGCCAATTCACCGTCTAGGTGGAGATTCAGGAACTCGCTGTACAATGGAGGCGCTGCTCTACGCTGGGCACAAACGGTCCTATCCTCGAGGCGACTCAAAGCTGACTAAATTCAAACAGGGAAAAGAGGTAAGGGCTGGCTGTGTTTGCCGGATGTAGGTGTGGCATAACTCAACGGTCAACGGAAAGAGGGCGAACAATATAGGCTCACAATAAATCACTCAGTGAAAGCACTAATGTCGTGGGTAAGAATGGTCACTTGTGAAACAGTGACAAATGTTCTGAAAAACATCCTGATCGAAGTGAATACGAGGACAGTTGAACTGAGTGATGCCCAGTGGGAATTCCACTCGAGTTTGTGGTTTTCTCACTAAAGTACAATGTCACGAATTGTATGAATACACTTGCGCAAATTCGTGACAATAACCCATACAGTTCAAAGAGAAAACTAAATGTAATGGATTCTTGGTTTCTGTAATGAATTAAGACATCCATGACCTGTAAGGGGTGAATTGCCCCTGTATACTGACAACCAACGATCGTTATTATCTCGTCGTTGAGCCTGGCCCCAGCAACCTAACTGACATCACTTGCCATCACCTCGTCGTTGATCCTTCTAGGTGTTGATATCACTTGTCATCATCTTGTCCTTAACCCGCCCCGTCCCGACCACTTTTTCACCACTGGTACCCCCCAATCCCGACCATTTTTCGACCCTTTTTTTTTTTTGTTAAAACTTTCGCTTTTGGTCAGAAACAATGGTCAGTGGCAAAGAAATTGTTCCCCGGGGTCCATAATTACCTTAAAATATGCCTTGGTCCCACCTGGCCCCGTGTTCTCTGTAGGCGGTCTGAGCCTCTAACGTTTTCTATGGTATTATAAGTCTGGGAAACCAATGAAAGTAAGTAGATATGTATTTATTACAAACATAAAAACATGTGATAAAAGAGTATATTGGATTTTATACAAAAATTGAGCAGAAATAAGCATTGTACCATCGTGCGAAACGAGCAAAATTGGGCAACTTGGTCACGATGAATCGCTAACATTCGAAAATCATGATACATATCATTTTTTTTACTTACGTAATACTTCTACAATAACATTATACCATTTTACATTTTATTGAACTGTTTTTACGTATTCACAGGCCTTTTGATAACATTTAGCGTAATGTTAGCGCTTATTTACGTAGTGAGTGAACTCGCTGTGACTGTTGTTTCAACTCATATTGTGTTTTTTCTACTTACATAATACTTTTCTAATAACATTATACACTTTTCAACTTTATAGAACTGTTTTGAGATAATTTCAGGCCTTACGTAAATATATAGCGTAATAATAGCGCATAATAACACACACGGTGAAGTCGCTATGACTACTATTTCAACTTACAACCTATTTTTGTACTTATATAATAATTCTCCACTAACATTGCACATGTTTACACTTGATATAATTGATATCACATAATTTCAGAACTTACGATGCAACTGAGCGTCATATTAGCACGTACTTACACAGGGAGTGTTATCGCGATATCATTTGTTTCATCTTACACTAGTATTCAACTTATAAAATACCTTACTACTAACATTACAACAAATTCCACTTTATATAATTCCTATCACATACTTACTGACCAGAATGTGGGTGTACTCGTGACATCAATTATTACAACTTACACTATTGTTCAACTTATACGTTTTATTCATGCTAACATTACACCCATTTCCACTTTATATTCTTGCTGTCACATATTTACTGACCAGAGTGTTATACTGAGCGTCATATTTTCGCAGATTTAAACAGTGGGTGTACTCATGACATCAATTATTACAACTTACACTATTTTTCAACTTATACGTTTTATTCATGCTAACATTACACCCGTTTCCACTTTATATTCTTGCTATCACATATTTGCTGACCAGAGTGTTATACTGAGCGTCATATTTTCACAGATTTATACAGTGGGTGTAGTTTTCATATCACTTCATTCAGCTTACACTATTTCTCAACTTATACATTACTTTCCTGCAAACATTACACCCGTTTCAAGTTTATATAAGACTTGGCACATACTGACTGGCCTTACCATTATACTGAGCGTCATATCGCCATCCCACACAGTTTCAGTAGTGTAGGAAGTTATGGTACTCTCTGAAACATGGCTGAAGGCACAACGCAACATTGGTGGTGGTGGGGGAGGTGGAGAGCGGCGCCTTTCATCACTCGCACTTCTCTTCCCTCTCCCTTTTCCTTTACCCTTTCCCTTCCCTTTCCTTCCTTTCCCCACATCCTGGGGCTGTGTGGAGGAAGTTTGGGAATATTGTATGGCGAAAGACGTGCTGGGGAGTGGTTCCACCTCCTCTCCCCTAGGCCTACGTGCACCATGTGCTTGTGCTGCCTCCCTCACACCACTTCCCTTTCACCCCTCACTCCCACCACACCACTTTCGCCTTCCCCAGACAAAACACTAGGCCATACTTTATTTGCCTTCTCGCCCCACCTTCTGATCCTCGGGGTGAGATTTTTTCCTTCCCCAACCACGAGGCAACATCACGTCCTAAGCCGCCGTCATCGTCATCGTCCTCATCTTCGTCCTCATCAGAATCTCTCTCTAGGGGATGGAGAGAGGTCCATGCAGGTGTTTTGGGTGCAGGCTGGCCTTCCCTTGCCTTACGATACGTGACATACCGCTTTTTCCGGGGCGAAGGGACCTCCTCATCACTGCTTGTTATTTCCTCCTCAGGCTGCACATAATCTCGATCCACCACATTATCATCAAGTGGAGAACCACTATCTCCAGTGAAGGCATCCAGGGCGGATTGTATTTCGTCGTCTGAGAGACCTTTACGTGCCATGTCTGACCTGGGTCACTGCTAACAGGTGAGTGACCGAGACAAGGGTGAGCACAGGTCACGCGGGGTCTGGGACGCTGCCCGCCTGGGGGCAGGTAGGGGAGGCTTGGGTACGTGGACGAATCGAAAATCTCGCGCGAATTTTGAAAATTTTGGAAATTTTGAACCTTGCAATTGCAGGACGTTGAAGTACGTCAACGGGATTGGCAGTGACATAACGTCAGGACGTGGAAGTACGTCGACGGGACGCCGCGGGTTATGCCTGACCCCTTCATCCTGGCTGACGAGCTTGCCATTATCTGTTCATGAGCTTGACCTCTGAAGGTTGCGGCATTCACGGATGGATTTACAAATTTTATTTTGTAAAATTTACGTAGTAAAAAAAAATATATATATACAAATGGCCCACCCCATAGTAACACATACGTTGGGTGGATTGCCTTGATGGAGTGAAGCAATGCATTATACATTTGATAAGGTTTTAGTGGCCCACCCCCTGGTAACACACACGTAGGGTGGTATGAATGGAGTGCATTATGATTAATTCTGTTGGTTATACACACACACACACACACACACACACACACACACACACACATAATATACAGTATCACAGTGCTGGAGGGTCAGATTGTAATAATGGAGAGAGGCAAAAGAAGTTGAGAGAGAGAGAGAGAGAGAGAGAGAGAGAGAGAGAGAGAGAGAGAGAGAGAGAGAGAGAGAGAGATGTATTAGGTATATACTTTCATACTAATACAATACATAGTAATCTGCATAGCTAATAGGTACAATGATATCAAACTGGCAGACACATTGGAATCAGAATAAGTATCAGTGTAATACGAATATTAATTGAAAATATGCTGTTAACAAGGATGTGATCTTTCTTGAGGCAGTGCATAATATGGCATCATATGGGTATAAATTTGGTGTGCATGTCTGTGCACATAATACATTTTACAGCAGTAATTACAACACAATACAAGGTAAAAATAGACATATATAGAGATTTAGTAATAGCTGACTTGCACTGGCATATCATATAGGCTATAACACATATATAGCAATGACAGATAGTTGCAGGTATCAGTATCGGGAACCTGAAACTTTGATAACATCAGTCATAGTGACATGGATAGGAATGTGGTAGCCATCTGTAGACACATTTTTAGCTGGAAATAATAAATGTACCAATACTAGTCAACTTATTCGCATAGGCCTAAACATATTTTATAAAAACTAAATTGTGGTTAATATTGAAGTCTGAATAAGAAATGAAGTAGGCTGACCCCGTGAGAAAGACAGGTATATAAACAGAGGTGATGGGGAGACATACATGAATTGTGTTGCACTGCACAAGCAAAACCCGGGAATTCATTGATCACCTTTTAAAGGATAGAGGGCTGAAGAAAGTGTACCAATAAATCATCTCTGTTATTTGAGGAACATAAATCTCTATATGGTTAAACATTTGGACACAACAATGTAATGTTCTAGGTTGTGCTTTCCGTTCTCTCCACATACTCTGCAGTTTCTTATATTATTACTTGACTGACTTACTTCCCAGAGATATCTATACAGCATTCTGATTCTGCTATAGGTTGTTTGCTGCCTTCTGGTAGTTAGCCAACATTAACATAATCAGGTGCCTTGTGCTTTGATATTGATACATAATTTCTGAACGTTTCGTGAGCATTTCTTATCACCTCTAGGTGCTGGCTGTACTGTTGTATGACACTAAAGCCTATTTTAGCTTGGATCCCACTTACAGGTAGAGTGAGTTTATAGTCCACACTACCCTTTAGTGCCTCTTCTTTCGCTAGAGCGACTGCATGTTCATTTCCTTTCATACCACAATGAGAAGGTGCCAATATGAAATCAACTGATTTACAATTTTTCTCTACTTATATATCTGTACCCGTATTCTGTCAACCAGTAGTTGGTGCTCAGGTGATTTTGCGTGCAGAGCCTGTAGTGCTCCGAGACTGTCAGACGCTATAGTAACGTCTTCATCTCACACTGTGTGACTGAGCTCCCATCACTGAGACGCATCGATATTGCGCCAGCCTCTTCTTGCTTCTCTCCATATCATACGATCCCTGAGCCTGCTCTTCTATCTTCCAAGAGGGACCCGTCGGTGTAGTAGATCGTAGAACTCCCTGGGAGGCTACTGAGTATGTGTAGGAAATCCTGCCTGAGGACAGGGGCAGGCGTATCAGCTTTCTTGTGCTAGAGATTCTTTAGGGAGAAGCTTAATTCAGGGATTTGCCATGATGGGAGGGGTGTTACACTGTACCGCCGGTTATCAATATAGTCATGGACATTAGATTCACCAAACTGTCTTAACTGCCCTAATCCACTTATTATTTGAGTGTACTCTGCTTGAGTGAAATACTGCATTATAAAATGTATTATCATCATCATCCCTTGTGTTAAGTGAGTTGATGATCTATGTGGTGGCTATACTGACTACTCTATGTTCGATCGTTGTGAATCCCTCCTCTAACCTGATTTATTCTCGTCTAGCCGACATGGGGGAACCCAATGTAGCTCTTATGGCTTTGTTCTGGGTGACTTCAAGTCGTCTGACGCTGGTCTTAGTGAGTGGGAGGAAAGAACTGGCACTGTAGTCTATGACTGATCTTACCATGGTGACGTACAATTGTCTTACAAGTGGTACTGTGAACCCAACACTGCCTCTAGCAACCTTTTTAGGAAGTGCTAATCTTGGCTTTATTTTCTGCGATATCCTACTTATTTTATCACTGTGCTGGTTGGTCTTACCTAGTAGTATATCCATGTACTGATAGGTTCCAACTTCCTCAAGGATTTTTCCTTGTATTCTAACCTTTCCCATGTTCTTTCTCCTCATGTGTAGTACTTTGGTCTTCTCTTGTGCTATTATCAGTCCTATACTATTACATGTTCTAGAGAACTCCTTAAGAGCTCTTGTGATCAGGGTATGGGTGTTGGCCTGTATGACTATGTCATCAGCGTATATAGTGATGGTAGCTCCCTTGATGTTTATCTTTCCGATTGTATTCATAATGATGTTAAAGAGGGTTGGTGAGAGGACTCCTTCTTGTGGTGTACCTAGCTGCATTTTCTCCCATCTTGAGTACACCCCTTCAAAGTATACACAGCTGTGTCTGTCAGTTAAGTAGTCCTGTACGATTCGAAAAAGTGTCCCATGTGTCATGTATGCTAGCTCAGTATTAAATCTGGATTAGCTCTATCAAAGGCCCCTTCAAGATCTACAGAAACCGTGTACTTTTGTGTGATACCCGCTGTAACCCTGTGTATACATTGGTGTGTTCCCCTCCCAGGCAAAAATCCGTAGAGACACTTAGCTAGTTTGAGTTTCACGAGGTACAGGAGCCTGCTGAGGCATTTACGGTCATACCGTATTAGCGTCGCACGGCCTTACTGTTATTGCAATTAATCTTTAAGGCAAGTATAACTGGAGACAGAACACACTTACTCCTCCACTCTAATGTAATGTAATCAGCCTCGAAGACTGCTGCGATATTGTTTAGATTCCGGAAGGGGTTGTGTAAAGTGTGTATGCTCCCATATTAGCCTACTCTTTATACACCTGTTTTTATATTAAAAGATGGATGAAGCATTTACGGAGATCAAGGAGAGGAGAGTGGAAGGGGGGGGGGGAGTAGAAGGGCTGGCTTGACACTGGAAGGAAGAGAGTAGAAAATAACCCCTTCAGTGTAATGACGAATCTGTCTATATTCATGCTACCTCCAGACGATTTATTCAGCTTAGGGGAGATGTCTTGTAGTGGAATGTGTGCTTAAGGCCGTATCGTACTCCTTTCCGTCAGCAGAGTCTTTCATGATCTAAAATCTAGCGTATGATGGAAGAAGGAAACGAACTGAGTCAAAGGTTTGAAGGGGTTAAGTACCGTATTCTCGTCTTCACAGAATATTCCCTCCTCCTCCATCTCCACTTTCCTGTTACCCTTTCACTCTTTTCTTCATGCTGGTTCATATCTGTGTGTTTTAATATCAATTGCCGTGCATGTCGTGAGCCAGTTATCACATTTCCCAGTTAAAAGTGAATGCATTGTCCCTTCTCTCTCCTAAGTAGTTTTCAATCTTCCCCTCCCCCATTACCTTCTCATCTATTAACCCCTTCCATCATTAACACTGAGAGGTCTCTCCCAAGCTGAATAAAAAGTCTTCCATGGTGTTAGTATGAAGTACCGTAATAAGACCCCATCGAATTTTTTTATAACCAAAAGATATTACTGAAGTTAGGACAACGGTTGGTGATACGGGTAGTAAGAGGAGACAACATTGACAGCATAGAGGAAGAGAGGGTGGGGGGGGGGGAAGCATAAAAAAGTATGCATAACGTCAGTCAGATTAAACTAACCCGCTCACACTCACATAACATTACGTACACATAATCTTTCCCACCCTCTCCTTATTTATCCCCACCTTACCCTGATAGAGCAGTAATCAAGAAAACTAATCCTCGAGACGTGAACAGAATTTATGATGAGAAAATATGTACTGGATTCTGAGATCAAATATTTCTCAACATTTAAACATTTAGCAAACACACCTGTACAAGCAACAGTGCGACTAGAGAAGAAAAACGAATACACAAAATCAGGCAGTGGAATCCATACACGATATTGGACACAGTTATTAGGAAGCCTAAACACGCGGACATGCCAATGAACACGTACACGAACACGAATAGGAAATACACACACACACACACACACACACACACACACACACACACACACACACACACACACACACACACACACAGAACGTGGATAAATGAGTGTGTGTGCCTATGACTGACTTACAGAGGTCAATTATACTGTGATTTAAGGAGAGAGTAATGTTTTGGTGGCCCTATGTGTAGGTCACTCTAATTTTCTTTCATTTGCTTTTGTTTTTTTTTTTGTCTTGTACATTTTCCTCTCTCCCTCCTTCCATTCGTGTACTTTTACCTATCCTCTCATATCTTTCCCTTCACCTTTTTGTCTTCTGTCATCATTCCTCGCCTTTTCTCTCCCGTATCATTTCTTCTTAAATTAGGTCTTGGATTGACGTACAGTAGTCAGATGTGGATAATGTTTGTGTCACGAATCAATTCGCGACATTTCCGTTTTGTGAGAAGCCACGAACTATTAGTGGAAAACTCACTGTGTATCGCTCAGTTAACCGTTTCTCTCTCCATTTCGGAGTATACTTTTCAAAACATTCGTCACCGTTTTCAGGGGTGACCGATTTAATGCACGTCACTAAGTGCTGTACTGAGCGATACTATTGTTTTTTTATTGTTCGCCCTTGCTCACTCGACCGTTAGAATAATGCGGCCTACTGCTGTCCCTTTTGTTCCCACGACTTACTCAGTCTAGTGTTTGTTGTGACGGAGGAAGGTCCTGTGCTCCAAGAAGTGTGAGAGGTCGCTAGCACCCAAGCTCCACTGAGACAGTTAATCCAGTCCTCCCACCCCTCGGGTGATACATAGCATTCATCGACCGGTATTTCCTTTTGTATTTTGTAGTCATAAGAGTTTAGTTAAGGTGTTTTTTCCTAGGCATAAGTATTTAGCTTTTGTGTGAGTGAGTGAGTGCGTCTCATTTAATTTGATTTGAATTGTAACGTTAAATTTATTTTTTTGTGATTAATAAATTTAACAGTTCCTTTCTTGAGCTTAATGTAAAGTAAAATTTTGTTTCATTTAATCCAAATTAAGCTTATTTTCCATACAGCTCCTAGCTTGCATAAACGTTTGCTTTCATAACTGGTACTTAGACCAGTCTTGTTGTATTAACTTAAAATCCGTTGTGGCAGATAGGAGTTAATGCATCAGCAAGAACCTGATGTTATTATTATTAGTATTAGTTATTTATTGTCAGGGGTGAAGTAACTTTCTCCAGAGGCTAACAGTACTAATTCAGCATTTGTGAGTAATTAGTCTCTGTTGTGTACTGTTGAGAAAGTTTTTAAATTCTCGTTCTCAGAGAATCGTGCACAAGCCAGCGTAGAGTAATCGTTGCTTGATGTAGCAAGACAATCATTGTCTTTGCTCTTCAATATTATTGAACATTAATATCAATTTAAATAATATTTAACCATTTATATTTCAAAATTACCGTGATATTATGAAAACCCCGTGACAATTGGCGACCTCATTCCAGGATATTAACTCCTAGCTCTAAAGCTATTCACGAGATAGTGCTCACTCATTCATATTTAGGTATTTATCATTAAAGTTTATAGACACAAGCTTACTGGTGTTTACCCTTAATTTAGCAAGTGAATTTTGCTTTATTAATCAATAGAATACTTAACTCTAGTTTATTTTTGGTAACGCCAGACGATTTTATTCGCTCCTGGGAAGTCGCCGTACCCATTGTGTTTATTATTGAGTCTTCCCAGTCATTTACATTTTTGATTTATTCTTTGCCAGTTAACTAGATAAGACTGGTCACCACTAGCTTGTGTCTGTATTCTTTATTTGTATATTAGCATTCGTTTGCGAAGCAGTCAGTGCTCAGTTTCGTTTGCTTAATAAATTAGCGCCATGGCAGCCAGTGCTTATGTACAGGAAGCCAAAGATATGGGTCTCACTGACCCAGAGAAAATACAGAGTTATGTTCTCTCACGGTTTAATTACGAGCAAGAACGTGAGAAAGACGCTCGTGAACGTGAGCGACAACAACGCGAATACGAGCGAGAACAGCGCGAATATGAGCGAGAACAGCGCGAATATGAGCGACAACAGCGCGAACACGAGCTAGTACAAGAGCGAGAACAGCGCGAATACGAGCGTGAACAACGAGACAAAGAACGAGAACATGAACTTGAAGTGCTGAAGCTCAAGCCAGATTCCTTGGCTTCAGACACGTCCGGTGCAGTTGGTCCAAGCTCCACGAGCGTTCTCCCTGCACATGTCCTGGCGACCCCACGCATCAAGCTTCCTTCATACAAGGAAAGCGAGCGAATCGAGCCGTACATAGCTCATTTTGAGGACATGGCAGACTTATATCAACTGGATGAGGCAGCTAAGCGGCTTCAGTTTCTTAGCCTATTTGAGGGCCCTGCCCTCGATATTCTCCACAGAATTCGTGGAGACAATCTCACATATGAGATGATGAAAGCTGCACTCATTAAGGCGTATGGTCTCACAGTAGACGACGCCAAAGTTCAGTTCATGCGAGCTCGCCTCTAAGACAAGGAGACAGCTGTTCAGTTCTTTGATCGTCTCACAGCTTACTTAAATGTGTGGACAGAGAAAGATGAAACTCCTTCCACGCGTGAGGGGATAATTGACCTTATGCTGCGTACACAGCTAGAGAGGTCGTGGCCTGCTGAGCTCATAGCACAGCTTAAGATCTGCCAGGTGAAAGATGCCAGCCAAATGGCAGAAAAGGCTGACGCATTCTTTACTGCATACGGGTATCAAGCTCGTAAGCAAAACACCTGGAGCAGAAAAGATACTGCCAAGTCTGGGAAGCCGTCTCAGACTGAACCCCAGCAAGAAGGCCATTCTCAGAATAATGGCCAAGGTCCAAAACCGCAGTGGAAGGACCAGGGGCAAAACACTCAGAAACCTGAGTGGAAGAGGTACAACAGGTACCCTAACCAGCAGCAGTATCAGCCACGCAACCGACCGTCGGGACAAACTTTTTCACCACCAGCTCAAAAGAGGCAGGAAGCGAACGCAGCCTTCATTCCTCAGCAGCAGCACGGTGGTCACGTCCCTACCAGTGTGGGTACTTCCCCACAGTTCACTAGTCCCACAGTGACAGTGAACCCCCCTCCACAGATGGCCAATGTTCCATCTTCTCAATATAACCCTCAAGGCACAATGTTTGCCACATCAATTCAGCAGCCTCATGAGTGGCTAGCTGCTTCCTCCACAGGCCCTCCCACAGATGACAGTACCTTCCTTGTTCAGCCAGGGTTTGTGGGAGGCATTCCTGTGAAGGTCCTGAGAGACAATGCTTCCTCAGGTTGCTCTGTTAAGCAGAGTTTAGTTCGGCCTGAGCAGTATACAGGTCGACAGATCCATGCAAATCTTATTGATGGATCAGTGAGATTGTTCCCTGAGGCATGTATCCAGGTGGCATCTCCATTTTATACTGGTACGACACTTGCAGTTGTCATGCCAGAACCCTTATTTGAGCTCATCATCGGCAATATTTCCGGTGTCAAGGATAGTTGCTCCGATGATAATGCTACTCAGACTTCGGCTGCTGCGGTAACACGAGCCATGGCTGAGGCTCCAGATTGTGTCACTCCAGTGATCATTGAATCGCCGCAAGATCTGATGTGTAGCCAACTTGTTGTACAAGAACAACATTCTGACCCGACACTTGCTACTGTGCGGAACAAACAAAAGGGACGAGTGATTAAGTATTCACGGGGAGGTCGAGCCAAGTTCCTTCGCAAACAAGGACGGCTCTACCGTGAGTCACGAACACCCGAGGGCGAGGTTCGATTGCAGTTTGTCGTTCCCGCCAAGTACCGCCTAGCAGTGTTACAATGGGGTCATTGTTCAGCCTCAGGAGGTCACATGGGCAAAAGGAAGACCCAGGGCCGTATCCGAGCTGACTTTTTCTGGCCAGGGATGGGACGAGACATAGATAGTTTTGTCCGTTCCTGCAGTGTGTGCCAAAGTATCACCACTGATCAGGGACATGCCCTTCCTGTGCCATTGTAACCACGCCCGAAATCTCTGAGACAGTTGAGAGACAGGGTAGTGGTGAAGTGGGTGCAGACCTGACGTCTCGCCCATTGGCCCCACAGGACACATTATGTCCAGGGCCTGTACATACATATTATGTACCGTAAGTTAAGGGGGAAGTTGAGAGGCGACTTGAGGCTATGGAAGACCCAAGTTTGCATAAGGATTCTCAGCTTCCCGGTACTAATAGAAGTACTGTAGGTTAAGGGGGAAGTTGAGAGGCGACTTGAGGCTATGGAAGACCCAAGTTTGCACAAGGATTCTCAGCTCCCCGATACTAATATATTGTATTGTAGGTTAAGGGGGAAGTTCGAGAGAGAACTCCGCAGAGGCGACTTGAGGCTATGGAAGACCCAAGTTTGCACAAGGATTCTCAGCTTCCCGGTTCTAAAATAAGTATTGTACTGTAGGTTAAGGGGGAAGTTCGAGAGAGAACTCCGCAGAGGCGACTTGAGGCTATGGAAGACCCAAGTTTGCACAAGGATTCTCAGCTTCCCGGTACTAATATAAGTATTGTATTGTAGGTTAAGGGGGAAGTGAGAACTCTGCAGAGGCGACTTGAGGCTATGGAAGACCCAAGTTTGCACAAGGATTCTCAGCTCTCCGATATTAATATAAGAACTGTAGGTTAAGGCACAGGTTGAGGACCCGTGTGCGGTTCGAGGCTATGGAAGACCCGAGTTTGCACAAGGATTCTCAACTTGCCGACCATAATCGTGTGCTATAATTAATGGCGACCTCGAATGTACGTCGTAGCACTGACTGCTAGGCAGAGAGAGTAATTGTAACATGATAAAATTTTGTCTCATTGACACTTTTGATGCTCCACCTCAATTGGTTTTGCAGGTTCAGCAATGGGTGTAGCAGTTTTGCTGTGCGGGCCAGCTGATCGTCTGCCGCACGCTGCCGCCTCTTCTCTGCCTTCGTCATCGCCATATTATTATTTACTGTGTCCTTTTACACGTAGGTACAGTTACACTACAACTGTCACACCTACACCGTGTATTACATACACCACGCTACACAACAATTAGTTGTCAGTGTAAATGTAGCGAATTTTCGCTCAGTTTGACCTGAGTACAGGATTTTCACCGTCGTCACGGAGTTTTTCCCTTAAGCTTGCGTCTATTAACGTAAATACGAGTTTTTTTTCGCTCACTGGCGACTGAGACTTTCTCCTGTAGCAGGATAGCACACACACCACAGTGTGAATCTTGTGTGAATGATTTAGGATGTATACATATATATATATATATATATATATATATATATATATATATATATGTATCCACAAATTTTTTCCCATAAGGAAAAAATTTAATTTTGTAGGGGCGTAATGTCACGAATCAATTCGCGACATTTCCATTTTGTGAGAAGCCACGAACTATTAGTGGAAAACTCACTGTGTATCGCTCAGTTAACCGTTTCTCTCTCCATTTCAGAGTATACTTTTCAAAACATTCGTCACCGTTTTCAGGGGTGACCGATTTAATGCACGTTACTAAGTGCTGTACTGAGCGATACTATTGTTTTTTTATTGTTCGGCCTTGCTCACTCGACCATTAGAATAATGCGGCCTACTGCTGTCCCTTTTGTTCCCACGACTTACTCAGTCTAGTGTTTGTTGTGACGGAGGAAGGTCCTGTGCTCCAAGAAGTGTGAGAGGTCGCTAGCACCCAAGCTCCACTGAGACAGTTAATCCAGTCCTCCCACCCCTCGGGTGATACATAGCATTCATCGACTGGTATTTCCTTTTTGTATTTTGTAGTCATAAGAGTTTAGTTAAGGTGTTTTTTCCTAGGCGTAAGTATTTAGCTTTTGTGTGAGTGAGTGAGTGCGTCTCATTTAATTTGATTTGAATTGTAACGTTAAATTTATTTTTTTGTGATTAATAAATTTAACAGTTCCTTTCTTGAGCTTAATGTAAAGTAAAATTTTGTTTCATTTAATCCAAATTAAGCTTATTTTCCATACAGCTCCTAGCTTGCATAAACGTTTGCTTTCATAACTGGTACTTAGACCAGTCTTGTTGTATTAACTTAAAATCCGTTGTGCCAGATAGGAGTTAATGCATCAGCAAGAACCTGATGTTATTATTATTAGTATTAGTTATTTATTGTCAGGGGTGAAGTAACTTTCTCCAGAGGCTAACAGTACTAATTCAGCATTTGTGAGTTATTAGTCTCTGCTGTGTACTGTTGAGAAAGTTTTTAAATTCTCGTTCTCAGAGAATCGTGCACAAGCCAGCGTAGAGTAATCGTTGCTTGATGTAGCAAGACAATCATTGTCTTTGCTCTTCAATATTATTGAATAATATCAATTTAAATAATATTTAACCATTTATATTTCAAAATTACCGTGATATTATGAAAACCCCGTGACAGTTTGAAGGACAAAAGTGAAGTGTCTGCCCAGTGGAAACATGCAACGATTGATTTACCTGTACTGTAACCTGAAGACATAACACATGATGACGCGAAGATTGCAGTGCAGAGGTCGATGGAGCAGTAGAGAGATAGACTATAGTTTTTTTTTCTCTCTCTCTTTACTGTCTTGGCCTAAAATTTTCATTTCCCACCTCCAACGTTAAGTTACCAGAATGGATGAACACTATCATGATGGTAGTCACGAAGAAGTGCTACGAAAAAGATGTAGAACCACAGTATTGTTTTACTCTGCCACTGAACAGCGTGAAATAATCTGCAAAATGACAAACATCTGGGCCAAGTTAAGGTAATGGGAGCAGCTAGGTATATGAGGAAGTATTGATTGGGAAAAACACAGTGGTAGATAAGGTACGAAGTGCAGAGAGTAGAGGGAGGGGAAATATGTAAGGGAAGATGTATTAGAATGACCGTAAGTGCGCGTCCACACGTGTGCTTGAACAAGAGCTGGCAACATGTATGCAACACAAAAACGAACACGCTGCAAACATGTTGGGAACAGCAGCGTCCAGATCATGTTGGGAACATCATGATGATGTCTCAGCTGCCTGGTGTAGACACTCATATCCCATCGCCTCTGCTGCCAGTGCTCGAAGCTGCACTGAAACATGTTTGCATACATCTGTCCAAATACTGCTGTATACATGTACCCAATCATTTTGCCAACCGTGTTGTTAACATATGTTCGAGGGTATGTGTGGACGTTGTTATGGAACAGAGAAAGATAATGTACATTTTAAGTGAGAATACTAATAATCACTACTGTCCCGTAAAGGTCCAGGTTCAAAGCAAAAGAGTTAGGTAAAATTACAAGTTAAAGTTTAATGCTCAAACTAACAACAAAACATTCAGGACTCATAAGGATAATGTAATGGCAAAAAACAGGTTAAATGTATGGTTAACTGCAATAGCCTCTATTAACACGAAATTAGCAAGAGTAAATTTACCTAAGTCAGCCCTGATAAAATGAAAATACACTGGGTAATGCTCAGTTAATGCAAGATAAATTATTACAGATACAAAATAATATTAAAACTGGCTGACAAAATGAATCCTACGTAAATTACAAAAAAAACTCACTAGGCCTACAAATCAACACCTGATGCTATACAGTACAAGGAGAAAATGCAATAACAGTTATACTCAAATTACACAGCTGCTAGATGGTTGGAGACTTCCGGAGCACTCACAATAATAATAACGGTACAGGGGAGAACAGAGATGTGAACAAAATGAGGAGTAGATCTAAGTGGCAATGATGCAGAGACTGAGCTCATTATATAGGGGCCAGCAGAGCTTGATACAACTTGTAAGAAGGACGCGCAAATGAAGCCATGGGGACAAAGAGTTGACAATCCCGCTCTGAACAACAGAAAGAACGACTTACTCTACTATAACAGTAGAAGGGGGGGACTGAGGCAGAACACGCTCGTGATCGAACATGCAGCATACTGTGCGTTAAAATTACACAAAGGATGATGAAATCATAGGCTATGTAACAACTCCCCACAAAGAAAAAGAAATTTACAAAGGAAATTTCTTATTACTCTTAAAACAATCTGTCTAAAGTCTAGATAAGCAATCTGCAATAACATTTTCTTTCCCCTTGACATGTTGCATGTCTAATGAATACTCCTGAAGAAGTAGACTCCATCTTGTCAATCTCTGATTTTTATCTTTAAACTTACTAAGGAATTTCAGTGGGTTATGATCGGTATAAATGACTATGGGGTCAAAACCAGAACGCAAATAAAATGAAAAATGCTGTAAACCCAAAATCAAGGCCAAAAGCTCTTTCTCAATAGTTGAGTAGTTCTTTTGAGGTGGAGTGAACTTCTTACTGTAATAAGATACAGGGTGTTCAATACCCTGATCATCCTCTTGCAGCAAAACAGCCCCAACCCCTGTATCACTTGCATCAACAGCCATCTTAAAAGGCTTAGCAAAATTTGGAGTAGCGAGCACTGGCTGACTTAATAGAATAGCTTTAAGTTTGTTGAAAGAGGATTCACAGTTATTGGTCCAGACAAATTTAACTCCCTTTTTCAGTAGGTCTGTAAGTGGTGATACAAGAATAGAAAAGTTAAGAACAAATCTCCTGTAATAACCTACCATTCCCAAAAATCTTTGTAGCTCTTTCCTACTTTTAGGTCTGGGAAGATCACTTATAACCTGAACCTTAGCTCCTGGTGGTGCAACATGTCCATCACCAGCTACGTACCCAAGGTACTGAAAATTAGATTGACCAAACTCACACTTTGATAAATTAGCTACAAGATTAGCATGAACCAAATGTTCAAGAAACTTACTGACATGGCATAGGTGATCTTTCCAGTTGTCACTGAAGATTAATACATCATCAATATAAACAACACACCCTGCCAAACCCCCTGTTACAACATTCATGAGCTTCTGAAATGTGGCTGGTGCATTGTTCATACCATATGGCATTACAGAACATGCAAAAGTCTTTCCTAGTGTTACAAAACATGAGATCTCCCTAGCACGTTCAGTCATAGGTACTTGCCAGTATCCCTTTAACAAATCAAACTTACTTATGTACCTAGCCTTTCCGATCTTGTCTATGCAATCTTCCACACGAGGGAGAGGGTAAGTGTCTGTTTTGGTTATCTGATTAACATGTCTGTAGTCGATGCAAACCCGCTGTGACCCACCTGGCTTAGGGACTAGAGTGACAGGAGATCTCCACTCGCTCTGACAGGGCTCAATCATCTTGTGGTCCAACAGATAGCCAAGCTCCTTCTGGATGAGAGGAACTTTCACTGGGTTCACACGGTAAGGAGGCAGTTTAATAGGCTTTGCGTCTCCAACATCGACATCATGCATCAACACAGTGGTTCTTCCTGGAGTAACACGGAACACTTGCCGGTACTCCTGCAGTAATGCCGAAAACTCTTCCCTTTCCTCGGGAGGTAGATGAGAAAGCTTAGTCTGGAGATCATTCATGATATCAGGATTCTTCCCCAAACTATCACTCAGGCTCATACTGCATGGGAGAGCTTCACTTGCAGACTCGGATGGAACAGCTACAGTGCAGACTGGATTATTTTCATCCCGCCTGTGATATAACTTTAGCATGTTGATGTGATATAGTTGCTTGTTCTTTCTACGATCTGGTGTGGCGATGACATAGCTGACATCACTGAGTTTCTTCTCCACGAAATAAGGACCACTAAACTTGGCTTCAAGAGGTTGCCCATGCACTGGTAGCAGAATCAAAACCTGATCTCCTGGCTGAAAGTGGCGTAACCTGGACTTCTTTTCATACCAAGTCTTCATCTTCTCCTGAGCAGCTCCTAAATTCTCTCTCGCCAGCTGTAAAGCAGTGGACAGCCGTTCTTTGAACTTCATCACATACTCCAGCAGGTTGACGTCATCTTCCTCCGACAGCCAACATTCCTTGAGTAGCTTAAGGGGTCCTCTTACTTCATGGCCAAACAGTAGTTCAAAAGGTGAGAAGCCCAGTGATTCATTTGGAGATTCTCTTGCAGCAAACACAACGAATGGAAGACCTTTATCCCAGTCTTTCTGATGTTCCAAACAGTATTTCTTGAGCATCAATTTGAGTGTTTGATGATATCTCTCCAACGCTCCTTGGGTCTGGGGATGGTAAGCTGAAAACGTGATCTGGGTGATGCCCAACTCTTTCAGAGACTGCTTGAAAACATTCGACATGAAATTACTTCCCGGTCTGACTGTACCTCCTTGGGCAGACCAAACTTTGTGAAGAACCCTAGCATTTCCTTAACCACGTTCTTTGCTGAGATATTTCTAAGTGGAATGGCTTCAGGATAACGAGTAGCCATATCAATCAGGGTCAACACATAAGAAAATCCTGAAGAAGTCTTAGGAAGAGGGCCCACAATATCCACCAACACACGGGTGAAAGGCGCCTCAAAAGGAGGAATGGGAACTAGAGGTGCAACCTTTTCAGTCTGATTACACTTCCCCACAACTTGACAGGTGTGACAAGACTTACAATACCAGGAAACATCCCTGAAGATACCTGGCCAGTAGAAGTGCTTCAAAATGCGTGCCACAGTCTTCCTCACTCCAAGGTGTCCTGCCAAACTGGAATCATGAGCCACTCTAATGATATCCTGCCTACAAACACGAGGGATGACAACTTGATGTACAACCTCCCATTCACAGTCGGCTGATGCTGTTGGGGGTCTCCACTTCCTCATAAGTACTCCTGACTTCACATAATAACAAGTAGAAGCACCGGCTGACTCTTCTTCACTGTAAGCAGAGTTAGCTAGACCTTTCAACTCAGGGTCAGCAACCTGCAACTCAACCAACTCTTGACGAGACAAATTATCAACACTACGGGGTACTGCCTCATCTGGTGAGTGGTCCAAATTAGAAAGAAAAGTGTCAGCTAGGATAACATCATCATCATCATTATCCTCTAAATCACCAGTAACTTTAGACTTAGCCCTAGTGACAGCACATGCAGGGAACACATCAGGGACATCACAATCCTAGGTCGCAGCCACTGGCTCACTAGACAACTGAGGAGCTGGACACACTTGACTTCCACCAATATCATTTCCAAGTAAGAAAGTTACACCTGACATTGGGAGTGTCTCAACCAACCCAACCATAACGGAACCATTGACAAAACCAGACTCTAAATTCACTCTGCACAGAGGGACAGAGAAGTAATTATTCCCTACACCTTGTAAGATTACAGTTTCATCAGAGGAATTAACATTAGAGCCTAGAACACTGGTCAGCATAAGGGATTGGCAAGCACTGTATCACAATATATTTGAACTGATTTCCTGTCATTACTGTCCAGAGAACTGACAAAACCATCAGACAGGAAATTAGCACATGACCTCTTGAGAGTGTCACCCACGTTACTGCTCAAAAGAGGAGCTTCATCATGAGAATTTAAGTTACCCCTCAAAGCAGGTTCAGTTAACTCAGTTAAAGAATTCTGGGAACTCTCAAGAGTGGACACTAGACCAATTGACTGAATATTTAAAGACTCCTTTTTGTTCACATCACGCTGTCTCCTGAAACATTTCTCCGTAGTATGACCAAGCTTACTACAATAAGTACATTTACTTTTCTGAAATCTAGAGGTGAAGCTGGTATTTACTTCCTGAGAAACATCATCTTTATTCTCTTTCCTGTTACCTGTACTCTGAGTAGAGGCAACGTACTTACTCTCAGCTTTCCCTTTTTCTTTAGAATATCTCTTGTGAGTGAGAACATATTCATCAGCTAAAACTGCAGCATCAGACAAATTATCTATTCTTTTCTCATCAAGATATAGGCTTACATCTTTATAAATACACCTCTTGAAGTCCTCCAGCAAAATCATCTGCTTAAATTTACCAAAATCAGAATCCACATTCTTAGAATTTAACCACTGCTCTAACAGATCTTCTTTGATTTTTGCATACTCAACATGGGATTGCTTATCATGCTTGTAAGTTGTCCTAAATTTTACTCTATAAGCTTCAGGAACAAGCTCATAGGCCTTAAGAATCAAGCTCTTAACTACATCATAATTAACAGATTGATCCTGAGGGAAAGATGCATAAGTGACTTGAGCTTTACCGGTGAGAACAGTTTGAAGGAGTACTGGCCAATACTTTTTGGGCCAATTAAAACCTGTAGCTACCCTCCCAAACAACTGAAAATACTTTGTTAAATCAGATTCATTAAAAGGAGGGACAAGTTTAACATTTTTAGCCACATCAAAATCATCAGAGCTAGATGATCCAGTTCCACATTGTTTCGTGCGATACTCATGGTCTGCCTGAATCCTAGCAAGTTCAACTTGTGCGTGAAACTCAGCCTCCTTAACACAAGCCTCCTTAGCCTGAGACTCAGCCTCCTTAGCACGTGCTTGAAATTCAGCTTCCTTCACACGAGCCTCCTGCAGGGCTAGCTGTAACTTAGCTAATTCAATCTGCGTTTGCTCATTTGGAGGAGTTACATTAAACAAGCTTTCATTAATCATGTCAACAATTTGATCTTTAGAATGATGAGAGCGAACAGCAATTCCCAATTGTTGAGCAACAAGCTTAAGTTCATTCTTTGTTCTGTTTTCTACATCACACACTGTTTGCACATTTGACAAAAAATCTTTGGCTTCATCAAGTGTAGTAATAGAAGACATCATGAATAAATCACAGTCACAAAATATCAAGCAATATCCTTATGATAATATCCTGAATATCCTGATAAAAGGTCGCCAAATTTATGTTACGGAACAGAGAAAGATAATGTACACTTTAAGTGAGAATACTAATAATCACTACTGTCCCATAAAGGTCCAGGTTCAAAGCAAAAGATTTAGGTAAAATTACAAGTTAAAGTTTAATGCTCAAACTAACAACAAAACATTCAGGACTCATAAGGATAATGTAATGGCAAAAAACAGGTTAAATGTATGGTTAACTGCAATAGACTCTATTAACACGAAATTAGCAGGAGTAAATTTACCTAAGTCAGCCCTGATAAAATGAAAATACACTGGGTAATGCTCAGTTAATGCAAGATAAATTATTACAGATACAGAATAATATTAAAACTGGCTGACAAAATGAATCCTACGTAAATTACAAAAAAAACTCACTAGGCCTACAAATCAATACCTGATGCTATACAGTACAAGGAGAAAATGCAATAACAGTTATACTCAAATTACACAGCTGCTAGATGGTTGGAGACTTCCGGAGCACTCACAATAATAATAACGGTACAGGGGAGAACAGAGATGTGAACAAAATGAGGAGTAGATCTAAGTGGCAATGATGCAGAGACTGAGCTCATTATATAGGGGCCAGCAGAGCTTGATACAACTTGTAAGAAGGACGCGCAAATGAAGCCATGGGGACAAAGAGTTGACAATCCCGCTCTGAACAACAGAAAGAACGACTTACTCTACTATAACAGTAGAAGGGGGGGACTGAGGCAGAACACGCTCGTGATCGAACATGCAGCATACTGTGCGTTAAAATTACACAAAGGATGATGAAATCATAGGCTATGTAACAACTCCCCACAAAGAAAAAGAAATTTACAAAGGAAATTTCTTATTACTCTTAAAACAATCTGTCTAAAGTCTAGATAAGCAATCTGCAATAACATTTTCTTTCCCCTTGACATGTTGCATGTCTAATGAATACTCCTGAAGAAGTAGACTCCATCTTGTCAATCTCTGATTTTTATCTTTAAACTTACTAAGGAATTTCAGTGGGTTATGATCGGTATAAATGACTATGGGGTCAAAACCAGAACGCAAATAAAATGAAAAATGCTGTAAACCCAAAATCAAGGCCAAAAGCTCTTTCTCAATAGTTGAGTAGTTCTTTTGAGGTGGAGTGAACTTCTTACTGTAATAAGATACAGGGTGTTCAATACCCTGATCATCCTCTTGCAGCAAAACAGCCCCAGCCCCTGTATCACTTGCATCAACAGCCATCTTAAAAGGCTTAGCAAAATTTGGAGTAGCGAGCACTGGCTGACTTAATAGAATAGCTTTAAGTTTGTTGAAAGAGGATTCACAGTTATTGGTCCAGACAAATTTAACTCCCTTTTTCAGTAGGTCTGTAAGTGGTGATACAAGAATAGAAAAGTTAAGAACAAATCTCCTGTAATAACCTACCATTCCCAAAAATCTTTGTAGCTCTTTCCTACTTTTAGGTCTGGGAAGATCACTTATAACCTGAACCTTAGCTCCTGGTGGTGCAACATGTCCATCACCAACTACGTACCCAAGGTACTGAAAATTAGATTGACCAAACTCACACTTTGATAAATTAGCTACAAGATTAGCATGAACCAAACGTTCAAGAAACTTACTGACATGGCATAGGTGATCTTTCCAGTTGTCACTGAAGATTAATACATCATCAATATAAACAACACACCCTGCCAAACCCCCTGTTACAACATTCATGAGCTTCTGAAATGTGGCTGGTGCATTGTTCATACCATATGGCATTACAGAACATGCAAAAGTCTTTCCTAGTGTTACAAAACATGAGATCTCCCTAGCACGTTCAGTCATAGGTACTTGCCAGTATCCCTTTAACAAATCAAACTTACTTATGTACCTAGCCTTTCCGATCTTGTCTATGCAATCTTCCACACGAGGGAGAGGGTAAGTGTCTGTTTTGGTTATCTGATTAACATGTCTGTAGTCGATGCAAACCCGCTGTGACCCACCTGGCTTAGGGACTAGAGTGACAGGAGATCTCCACTCGCTCTGACAGGGCTCAATCATTTTGTGGTCCAACAGATAGCCAAGCTCCTTCTGGATGAGAGGAACTTTCACTGGGTTCACACGGTAAGGAGGCAGTTTAATAGGCTTTGCGTCTCCAACATCGACATCATGCATCAACACAGTGGTTCTTCCTGGAGTAACACGGAACACTTGCGGGTACTCCTGTAGTAATGCCGAAAACTCTTCCCTTTCCTCGGGAGGTAGATGAGAAAGCTTAGTCTGGAGATCATTCATGATATCAGGATTCTTCCCCAAACTATCACTCAGGCTCATACTGCATGGGAGAGCTTCACTTGCAGACTCGGATGGAACAGCTACAGTGCAGACTGGATTATTTTCATCCCGCCTGTGATATAACTTTAGCATGTTGATGTGATATAGTTGCTTGTTCTTTCTACGATCTGGTGTGGCGATGACATAGCTGACATCACTGAGTTTCTTCTCCACGAAATAAGGACCACTAAACTTGGCTTCAAGAGGTTGCCCATGCACTGGTAGCAGAATCAAAACCTGATCTCCTGGCTGAAAGTGGCGTAACCTGGACTTCTTTTCATACCAAGTCTTCATCTTCTCCTGAGCAGCTCCTAAATTCTCTCTCGCCAGCTGTAAAGCAGTGGACAGCCGTTCTTTGAACTTCATCACATACTCCAGCAGGTTGACGTCATCTTCCTCCGACAGCCAACATTCCTTGAGTAGCTTAAGGGGTCCTCTTACTTCATGGCCAAACAGTAGTTCAAAAGGTGAGAAGCCCAGTGATTCATTTGGAGATTCTCTTGCAGCAAACACAACGAATGGAAGACCTTTATCCCAGTCTTTCTGATGTTCCAAACAGTATTTCTTGAGCATCAATTTGAGTGTTTGATGATATCTCTCCAACGCTCCTTGGGTCTGGGGATGGTAAGCTGAAAACGTGATCTGGGTGATGCCCAACTCTTTCAGAGACTGCTTGAAAACATTCGACATGAAATTACTTCCCCGGTCTGACTGTACCTCCTTGGGCAGACCAAACTTTGTGAAGAACCCTAGCATTTCCTTAACCACGTTCTTTGCTGAGATATTTCTAAGTGGAATGGCTTCAGGATAACGAGTAGCCATATCAATCAGGGTCAACACATAAGAAAATCCTGAAGAAGTCTTAGGAAGAGGGCCCACAATATCCACCAACACACGGGTGAAAGGCGCCTCAAAAGGAGGAATGGGAACTAGAGGTGCAACCTTTTCAGTCTGATTACACTTCCCCACAACTTGACAGGTCTGACAAGATTTACAATACCAGGAAACATCCCTGAAGATACCTGGCCAGTAGAAGTGTTTCAAAATGCGTGCCACAGTCTTCCTCACTCCAAGGTGTCCTGCCAAACTGGAATCATGAGCCACTCTAATGATATCCTGCCTACAAACACGAGGGATGACAACTTGATGTACAACCTCCCATTCACAGTCGGCTGATGCTGTTGGGGGTCTCCACTTCCTCAAAAGTACTCCTGACTTCACATAATAACAAGTAGAAGCACCGGCTGACTCTTCTTCACTGTAAGCAGAGTTAGCTAGACCTTTCAACTCAGGGTCAGCAACCTGCAACTCAACCAACTCTTGACGAGACAAATTATCAACACTACGGGGTACTGCCTCATCTGGTGAGTGGTCCAAATTAGAAAGAAAAGTGTCAGCTAGGATAACATCATCATCATCATTATCCTCTAAATCACCAGTAACTTTAGACTTAGCCCTAGTGACAGCACATGCAGGGAACACATCAGGGACATCACAATCCTGGGTCGCAGCCACTGGCTCACTAGAGAACTGAGGAGCTGGACACACTTGACTTCCACCAATATCATTTCCAAGTAAGAAAGTTACACCTGACATTGGGAGTGTCTCAACCAACCCAACCATAACGGAACCATTGACAAAACCAGACTCTAAATTCACTCTGCACAGAGGGACAGAGAAGTAATTATTCCCTACACCTTGTAAGATTACAGTTTCATCAGAGGAATTAACATTAGAGCCTAGAACACTGGTTAGCATAAGGGATTGGCAAGCACTGTATCACGATATATTTGAACTGATTTCCTGTCATTACTGTCCAGAGAACTGACAAAACCATCAGACAGGAAATTAGCACATGACCTCTTGAGAGTGTCACCCACGTTACTGCTCAAAAGAGGAGCTTCATCATGAGAATTTAAGTTACCCCTCAAAGCAGGTTCAGTTAACTCAGTTAAAGAATTCTGGGAACTCTCAAGAGTGGACACTAGACCAATTGACTGAATATTTAAAGACTCCTTTTTGTTCACATCACGCTGTCTCCTGAAACATTTCTCCGTAGTATGACCAAGCTTACTACAATAAGTACATTTACTTTTCTGAAATCTAGAGGTGAAGCTGGTATTTACTTCCTGAGAAACATCATCTTTATTCTCTTTCCTGTTACCTGTACTCTGAGTAGAGGCAACGTACTTACTCTCAGCTTTCCCTTTTTCTTTAGAATATCTCTTGTGAGTGAGAACATATTCATCAGCTAAAACTGCAGCATCAGACAAATTGTCTATTCTTTTCTCATCAAGATATAGGCTTACATCTTTATAAATACACCTCTTGAAGTCCTCCAGCAAAATCATCTGCTTAAATTTACCAAAATCAGAATCCACATTCTTAGAATTTAACCACTGCTCTAACAGATCTTCTTTGATTTTTGCATACTCAACATGGGATTGCTTATCATGCTTGTAAGTTGTCCTAAATTTTACTCTATAAGCTTCAGGAACAAGCTCATAGGCCTTAAGAATCAAGCTCTTAACTACATCATAATTAACAGATTGATCCTGAGGGAAAGATGCATAAGTGACTTGAGCTTTACCGGTGAGAACAGTTTGAAGGAGTACTGGCCAATACTTTTTGGGCCAATTAAAACCTGTAGCTACCCTCCCAAACAACTGAAAATACTTTGTTAAATCAGATTCATTAAAAGGAGGGACAAGTTTAACATTTTTAGCCACATCAAAATCATCAGAGCTAGATGATCCAGTTCCACATTGTTTCGTGCGATACTCATGGTCTGCCTGAATCCTAGCAAGTTCAACTTGTGTGTGAAACTCAGCCTCCTTAACACAAGCCTCCTTAGCCTGAGACTCAGCCTCCTTAGCACGTGCTTGAAATTCAGCTTCCTTCACACGAGCCTCCTGCAGGGCTAGCTGTAACTTAGCTAATTCAATCTGCGTTTGCTCATTTGGAGGAGTTACATTAAACAAGCTTTCATTAATCATGTCAACAATTTGATCTTTAGAATGATGAGAGCGAACAGCAATTCCCAATTGTTGAGCAACAAGCTTAAGTTCATTCTTTGTTCTGTTTTCTACATCACACACTGTTTGCACATTTGACAAAAAATCTTTGGCTTCATCAAGTGTAGTAATAGAAGACATCATGAATAAATCACAGTCACAAAATATCAAGCAATATCCTTATGATAATATCCTGAATATCCTGATAAGAGGTCGCCAAATTTATGTTACGGAACAGAGAAAGATAATGTACACTTTAAGTGAGAATACTAATAATCACTACTGTCCCATAAAGGTCCAGGTTCAAAGCAAAAGAGTTAGGTAAAATTACAAGTTAAAGTTTAATGCTCAAACTAACAACAAAACATTCAGGACTCATAAGGATAATGTAATGGCAAAAAACAGGTTAAATATATGGTTAACTGCAATAGCCTCTATTAACACGAAATTAGCAAGAGTAAATTTACCTAAATCAGCCCTGATAAAATGAAAATACACTGGGTAATGCTCAGTTAATGCAAGATAAATTATTACAGATACAAATTAATATTAAAACTGGCTGACAAAATGAATCCTACATAAATTACAAAAAAATCTCACTAGGCCTACAAATCAACACCTTATGCTATACAGTACAAGGAAAAAATGCAATAACAGTTATACTCAAATTACACAGCTGCTAGATGGTTGGAGACTTCAGGAGCACTCACAATAATAATAACGGTACAGGGGAGGACAGAGATGTGAACAAAAAGAGGAGTAGATCTAAGTGGCAATGATGCAGAGACTGAGCTCATTATATAAGGGCCAGCAGAGCTTGATAAAACTTGTAAGAAGGACGCGCAAATGAAGCCATGGGGACAAAGAGTTGACAATCCCGCTCTGAACAACAGAAAGAACGACTTACTCTACTATAACGGTAGAAGGGGGGGACTGAGGCAGAACACGCTCGTGATCGAACATGCAGCATACTGTGCGTTAAAATTACACAAAGGATGATGAAATCATAGGCTATGTAACAACGTGCACTAAGAAAGAGATAGCGAGGGCAAAATGGGTTAGTGCCGGTATTGTATATTGGGTATGAAGGAAAGTTGCATGAATGGTGTAAGAGGGAAGGGAAAAAAAAGTCCACAAACAACGAAGTGAAAGGGCAAGGTAGGGAAGCATATGAGGGAGGATGACTTCTTGAGGTGAGGAAGGTGGGAGAGTAACAGATCACGAATGAGAGTCAAGGACAAGTGCGTGTATTCTCGTCGGGTAAGGATGCTCCCACGCATCTCTTCCTTAGCGATTAATTTTTGGATATGTTTGGTTAATATCCTCTTGTACGTTATTTTTGCAGAGTGTGGAGATATTAGATGGATTTATGAAACACAGAGGAAAACAGTAAGGTGTAACAAGCAAACTAAATTACTTAAGAAGAGGTGTTAGGGAATTTTCCCATACGACAAGGTGTGGGGGACTATGTGAGATAGGCTGATGTGTTGTGGCAGGAGTGATCTTTACTAGGTATGGGCAGAAATACAGTACATGGTGATCCATTTATCGAAGTCACCCTTAATTGGATGTGCTGTCTAGCAATAGAGAGATAGATAGATTGACCGGGATAGATAGATAGATAGTTATAGACAGGGGTAGATATATAGATAGGTTGACTGATTCATAGGCCGGCATAAATAGGTTGATGAAGTCACCCCTGGTTGGATGTGCTGGCATGAAATAGAAAGATAAATAGATAGACCGGAATAGATGGATAGATATATAGATAGTTATAGACCGGGATAGATAGATAGATAGATGGATAGATAGACAGGCTGATTGATTGATTGACTGACTGGCCGGGACTGATAGATAAAGAAGTAGATAGATAGCTAAATAGATAAACCGGTAGACAGGTGCGTTTTAGTAGTCGTGTATAATATGTATTCCATGTATGTATGTATATATGTATGTATGTACTGTATGTGTTGTATTTTTTTTATATGTTTTATATACCTAATTTGTGTTATCAGTAGTAGATTTTTGGTGCATCGTTGTCTCCTTGTATAATGTTCAAAGTCACTGGTAATCATTGTGCTTCGAAATGAATTGGTGTTCGAATCCATGTATGAACACGTAGGTGGAATTCTTCCACCATCCTAAACTCCACCACGACAACGTAATAAGGATTTGTGGTACAAATAGCCTTTGTCTCTTTGACACCATTCGCGTTAGTGACTAGTTTTCCATCTCTGTTAGAATCTCATACGAGGTGTAATTTCTTAGCAGTGAATTTTATATGGTACATCTTAGTATTTCACACTGTGTTTTTTTGAGAGCTATTTATACAACGAGGATATTGTGCATTTGCAGTGAATTTTGAATTTTTTTGTATGTTGTTTTTGAATGCGACTTTAAGAAACAGAGGATGTGCGGCAGTAAGCGGTAGAAGGAACATTAAGATCCTCATTCTTACTCCGTGCAGACCTAGACAAGTAGTTGCAGTTTGCAGTGATTCTTACATAACACTCGCGTGAAATCGGAGTTTGATGTAGAATTCTTTGTGAAAATGGTGTAACGCAGAAATTAAAACGTATATAGAATGTAACAAATTCCAACAAAAGTGCCAGGTAACTTTACCTTTTTCAATATGTTCCACATAAATATGAGAACTTTTAGTATCTGTCGAGAATACCGCACTGAATCAGTAGTTCCCAACCTTCACTAACCCATCTTCACCTATTCTGACACACCTGTGACAGGTGCCACTATTAAAATGCTAATATATTACACATAAACCATGCCATGTCTTCAAAAATGTTCATATATTTTTCCTTCATTGCTGGATTTTGTAGTCGAAAAATTTTCGGCATACGACCCTAGTTTAAAGCAGTTTTGTTGCTGTTGGCTAAAAACAAGCAAAGATTATACACTCATGGTTATATTTTATGAAAGTTACTTACTCAACTTCAGGCAAGAAAAACGTATCAGTAATTGCAAACGAGTTATCATTAAGTACTGCAGAGACTTCAGGAATGGAAAGATTATACAGATGTGTCATGTATACTTGCCCCATTTTTAAAATACAACATATATCTTTTGTGCGTTCTTCTTCTGCCGCTTGTATTTACCGCCTCTTAGAGTCTTTATCGCCAACTGTTTTTCGGTACAGCCTTACCTGAACATCACCTCACGTCGTCTCTAGACCACAGACACTTCAACATCCCAGTCGTTACAAGAATGCTCCACCACAGGCCAGTAATTAGATCAAAATACAGTATCCACCATAATGATCACAATAATTATCATTTTTTAAAAACCATCTCAGTGTAAGCGGTGGGTATGAGTACTAAATTACTCTCATGTTAAGGCATTTGGATAGCTTAGACTGATGGACCGTGGTAAACTACTGCCTAGCTATGTTACAAGGCAAGATTTCCACGTTCACACCCACCCACCTCTATTTCATGTCCTGCATTGGAGAATATTAGTGCTTCATTACCACACCGGCTTTTGCACCGGCTTTTAAGGTGTGAGGTTAGGATGGGAGAGTGTCTCAGTCTATCCTGACTTTTGTCTTTTCCCTTTAACTTCCACCTCCTCTTTTACTTTACATATATATATATATATATATATATATATATATATATATATATATATATATATATATATATATATATAGACTGTTTCCCTTCTTCCCTCTTTTGATGCCCACACTTTCTGCAGTTTTAAAGTTTCTTGTATAATTACCCTTTCTCACAGAGATCTCTTTTTCATTTTGTACCCATACATTCTTTGTTTATTTACTTTTCTTAATTCTTCAGCCCGTGTATATCATCTTCTAACCTCTAAGTGTTTTCACCATTTGCTTTTTTTTTTTTTTTTTTTTTTTAATTAATTCGGCAATAAGACTCATTCGGTTTGTATTCGCGCACAACCTTCTCCTTATCATGAAGTACAGGGTTGGGCCAGCAGCTACCGGTCGGCTATCTTCAGTCTGTAGGTCTGATGCCTCTCTTCTCTGCCATATCCTCAGTCAGAATAGGTTATTCCTCTTACAACCAACCGATTTGTTTTTCATAATTTTATATCGTTTCCTTTCACTTTTCTACTCCCGTTCTTACTGCATCTATTAACCTGCCTCCATTTTGTATTTATCTTTTTTGTCTCTTCATTCGTCCCTGTCATGTATCCAGTTATTTGCTTGTTATTTAACCATGTATCACTGTTCTGCCTTTTCTCTGTTAATTGTATATCTTTCTTTCCCCCCATCCCAGCCAGTCAGCAATAGACATTCCTTGCAATGCCCGCACCTCATGACAACACTTCCCCACATTCGCGTCTTCGCTGATATGTTTTCAATCGCTACTTGCTTGTATTCCATTCTCTTTTCTGCAGCAGAGGTAGATACATGGACCAGATGCAGGTGCTGAAGACTCGGTTTCTTAATATACTGAGCTTGATAATGCAGGTGTGTGTGTGTGTGTGTGTGTGTGTGTGTGTGTGTAGTTCCACCCAGTAACTTTTTTCATGATTATGCCGACGAACAAAATGATGCACAAACAAAACGAATCAGACACATATCCTCCTCGCACTTTAGCTCGAAGGTGAAATAATCCCCCATCCTCTTCCTTGACAATAATATATGTTATATTATTGCTATCACCAGACAATCTGATTAAACCCAGGAAGGACCTCTCCTTGTCAGTCCTCTAGTCTTGTGTGAGATGTCCTTCCTTTTCTCAGTATAAGCAGTTGGCTTAAGTGCGTAATAATGGCTGGTGTATGTATTGCTTGTTGGTATGGCAGTGAATTGATCAGCCTTGAGTACAAACCTTTCCGTCTTTTCATGACGGTGTCTCCCTTGAGCAACGTATAAATCTGCTGGCAGCAGGAATAAAGAAGAACGCCAAAGGAACGTTCCTACTCCCTTTATCACGATGTCTCCCCTAAGGTGAATGCAGTCGTAAGTCGACAAAGAAAAAAATAAAAAGCGCCGTCCTACATGGAGGTTTAAGCCTTTCAGTCTGATGATGTAATAATCCATCTTATTCTTCTTATTTATACAGTTTATTTTTTTTTTCGAACTCAGGAAGGCTTCTCGTAGTGATGAGCAGTTCAGAAAATTTATAACCTGAATTAAATCGTATTGGAGATAGTAATAATAAACGAAGCAATAAGTCAACCCCTAGGGACGTGGTTAACTCAATGCACAGCCGTATGCATGAACAATAAAAAAAAAAAAAAAATTGTGTTGCATTTATGTAAATTCCTTGTCAGAGGAAAAGAAAGAAAAGTCATTTCACTTTCAAGGGACGCCACAAAAAGTAGCTGACACACCATTATACGGGTGTTTGGATGAGGGGCGGGGGCTGGCAGGGGTGAAGAATGGAGGACCGTCATTTAGATGGTATTACTGTACCACCACACGGTCACTAATGTTCAGTCATAAGAAAAACTATCGTTACCCTTCAGAGTTATGCACTATGACACAAGGACGAAGTGTTAGACTATCATAAAAAAAAAAAAAAAAAAAAAACAGTTGATGCCTATAGTTTTAATACTCTCCAAAATAATTTATTTGTTGTATTCTATAGATAAGAAGTGTTGAATAGTAGGAAAACAATAAACCTGCCGAGTTTCATTATTAATCCCCGGCGGGGCGCTCAGGGTAATGCAAACACGTCCTATGTATTTCCCCGCCATACGGCTCATTCTTGCTCATTATTCCAACTCTTGTAATGGCATTGTGATATGGCAACACTAGATAGGGGAGGGGCGAACAGCAAGGACCCGCCCACATAGACTAGCTAACGTTCGTTTAACATCGAACATTCTTGAGGTAACGATACTCTTTCTTATTACTTTACCAGCTCACACCACCTTTTGTCCCAGAGTGCTATTTTTCCGCGGGAACAATGCAGGAGAACGTTTGGGGACGGGGTGGACTGCTAAAGAGTTGGGTTTTGTTACAGCACGATTTGTGGACTGGTATTTCTTGAGAAACGAAGAAGTGGTAGGATTTTGTTGGTGATGATGCTGTCCTTACTCTTTATGTTGATATTTTGAAATAAGTCACCTTTTTGGAGTGAATTACCACAAAAAGTTGGTATCATGTAGATGGATAAATTGGGCCAAAGCTATAAAACAAAATTGTTTTAATGTAAGCAAAGGGACAAGAAAACGTGAAAGTAGAATGCTCCCGCTATGGGGGCCGACCCTCTCATGGGGTATATCTCTGCAGTGTACTGACCATTACCATTATATTCGAACTTTAGCTTTATAAATGAATAACAGCTTCCGACGTTCAATAACCCAGGTTTCTAGGCGAAGACCTAAAAAAATTACAACCCACACAGTCGCGCAGACAGACAGATAGACTGACACAGAGACACGGTACTAGAAGTGATGTACAGGCGATAAACAAAACATTAAAATGTGGGATGTAATAGTTGAAGATAACTTTTTTCAGCTAACATAACACAGAAGCAGGTTGATAGAAGAAAATGTAATAAATTATATCAACCGTGCTAAATCATAGTGTATGCAGACTGTAGTATACACATCTTGTAGTAATTAGATGTTGATCAATTAACAATAACCTAGGAACATATTCGTCAGATACGTTAAGTAATCAGCAGAATGTAATGGAGAGCCCATGTATGTGAAACGGTATCTAAAAAAAGAAAAGAGAAGGGAATGGGAAATTGAGAAAAACTGCAAGTACGCATTACAAACGAAGGGGACAGTAAAAAGACGGAGGGAAGAAGGGGAGACGCAAGTGTGTACAGAAACTATATGCAAATTACGATGGTGGTTATGATGACGGAACTTGTGCAAAACCATATACAGATTATAACAATGGTTTGAGAGAGAGAGAGAGAGAGAGAGAGAGAGAGAGAGAGAGAGAGAGAGGTGTACAGACAATGCTGCTGAGAAGGTATCTTGAGATAGGTTAATAGATAAAAAATAATAAAATAGAAAAGAGAGAGACAAGAAACATAAACCCTCAGAAAGGATAAATGGACAGTCAAACAACCCAGAGAAACAGAAAGGGATAAAACAGCACATAAGATAAAAGGAGGAAGAGACAGCACATACCGTAACTTCTTTATAAAACCACATACGTTTTACAGTTCCCCTTTCTCTTCTTCCCTTCTCCTTTGAATTTCTCTTCCCTTCTGCATATTTACAACCGTTTTTTTTAAGACTTTAGTGACGTAATTTAAGCTTGTATTCAGAAGCGGAGTTGTTAGGTTATTCAGCAGAGATGAATATGGATGTTCAGAAATATTATAGCACACTTTGCCTCAGTATAAGATATCATCATGGCACCCAGAATAAGTAGATAGTATGTTGCCTCAACTGACTGAAAGACTGTAAGACGCTACGCTTTAACGCCGTCGTCGCCGTCTTCCTCGTCGTTATCGCAGATACAGTCATAATTATCGGCATAATTAATTCTAAAATCGTATCCCAACTCGCTATTTAAACAGAAGAAAAGGAAATTGATAGGCAAAATAGTCAACAAATTCATTCACTTTCCAAAGAAGCCTTTCGTTTCCTTGACACATCCTATATATTATAAAACACACATCAATTAAACTGCCTCAGTCATCGACTTAGATTCCACCAACTTACTGAACATGGATGTGCCACCAGGAAAGTGTATAAACATCTGTGAGAAAACGTTAGAACAGGTTTTATCTAATATAGGCTTCTCTTTAAAAAACTGTTATCCAGGTAGGTTTCTGACTTCAGGGGAAATATGTGCGAGGTGGGTGGTAGTAAGAGGTTACGGCAACTTATCTTACCCTCAAGGGTAGTTGACCTGGCCGTCGGATTTGAATAAACAGCTTTATTATGGCCTTGGGTACAGGAAAATACTGCCCCAGTACATTACAATATCTACTCTGCCACTTACTGCCGGCAGGCTCTCGTCGCGTTGACACTGCCGCATGCTGAATGCAGACTGTGGCCATATCAACACTCCCACTTGTTATTGCTTTTGCTCTACCCCTGTGTGTCTGGTCCAACAGACCCATCTACAACAAGCAAGCAACCGCCTTCCTGTGGCAGACAGCACCTCGCCAGAGCCGGAACAAGGTCCTTCCACATGGCAAGGTGCAGGGAAAAAGGAGGCATAGTCCCCGAGAGGTTGAGCTGTGTATGGGAGATATGTAGCCTACAAGTAGTGGTTGCATGCCGGACCCCGACTACTTAGTATGTGCTTGAGTTCCCCGTCTGGGAGTGTTGTGCAAGGCCAGCCACGGGGCTTTATTCCCACGTCACTCCCATGGTAGCACCTCCTGGACGATGGTAACCACTTGTCTGCTACCTTTTTGGCGGGCTGTCGGATGCTCCACCTTACCCAAGGGTGACCCGGAACTGTGCAGGGCAGGGGCGTCCATCTTCCATGAGCCGGATACGTACTCGGCTGCCTATCCCGCCACACACCACTTGGAAATAACTCACAAGAAATCCACATCCAAGGAAAAATATATACAGTACCGGTAATATCTCCAAGACAGGGTTTTTCTAAACATTCCTAAAAATGCATGGGAAATTCACCGTAGCGGTAACTGGTATTCAAACCTTAACCCATCCGTGATTTGCACCATGTGTTCTGACTCATCCAAACTGAAAACATTATTACTTTGCGTACTGGATGTCGAAGGAGACCGTTAAATCCTTTACTTGACCCCTCGCCTTTGCGCTTAATTAGGCAGAGAAGGGAACTATTTAACACCTTGGAAAAAAAAAAAGTGTGATAAAGACAGAAGCGGTGGGAGGTTGTCTGGGAGTGTTGCTTCTGTGGAGGCTGTTATGGGTACACTACACCCTCGCATCATCACAGGACAGTCACCCTGAACACAAATACTACGAAGCCTTTGTCATCATTCCCTCCCGTCACTTCAGTCCTCTTTATTACCATTTTCCCTTGCCTCTCCAAGTTCCTCTGTCACCATTTCCTTCCACCACTACAGATTCCTTCATCACTACTATCCCCTGCCACTCCAAGGCCCATACTTTCATGGGTTAAGGAAGTTCCGTAACAAATTTTCCTAATCGATTTATTTTGCGTATTACACCTTACTGTCTTCTTCTGCCTTGTATAAAATCTTCCAAAAATCGCCATACGCTGCATAATAACGTACAAAAGGACATTAACCTGCCATATCTAAAAATGAATCGTTTGAGAATAGGTGTTAGGGAGCGTCCTTAAGCGACAAGAAGACCAGCCCAAACCTCTGTATCAGCACTTCCTCTCGCCATTACAAGCCTCTCTGTCACTACATATCACGGAATGAAAGAAGGAAAGGAAAGGAAAGGATAAGACAGTGGAGAAAAGAAAGGGATGATAAGCGGTATGGGAGAAGAGATAATAGGGAAGGTTAGAAAAGGGCTAGAAAGGAAGAGCAGTAAGTCAAGAAAATGTTAGAGGAAGGAAAAGTGTGCGAGAAGAAAAAAGATGAGAAGATTGACAAGTAAATAACAGGTTGGGAGATACATGTTAGGAAGAGCTAAGTTAGATGGAAAGTGAGGATGTGGATTACAGAATTAGATGCAAGTGTGAGAGGGAGTGGGAGGATGTGGACTGCAAAATGTATTACGAATGTGAAAGGAGGGAGAGGACAAACTCAGAAGGAAGGCGGAACGAAAGGAAGTGGGATAGCCAAATAACAGGGAAAGCGGCATGGAGGAAGGTATAATAACTTTCCTCTAATCAGCAGTAATTTCTTGCAAACAGGATTAAAACACTGGCTGCTATACTCTTAAAAGAACAGACCGCAAACTGATATACACTGGAGTCTTGACCCCAAAACGGTTGACTGAAGACCGATTTTGCCTCCTCTGTAATGTTTCCCACGGACTACAGTTTTTTATGGAAGTGCCTCCTTGTCAGACATACCCAGTGTCGGGTTGGCTATACTGACATCTGAGGTAGCCAGCGCAGGGTGTGTTTAACGGAACATTTGTGGGATATCGCTCACCAAATACTCGGGTTGGTAGGGAGCGCTGCAGGCGAATCTGAAACCGTGAGTTATGTTACACTCTAGTAGCCCAAATCTCCATTAAGACTCGCATCACACCCATCGCTTGTCTTTTATCTATTTATTGCCAGACGTTTAATTCCAGAGTTCATGCAGAGATGCCCCAACAGAAACTCCATTGATACACACATCCAACTTTTCCATATCTGTCTGTCTACTGGCAAACACCCAGTCCCATACATGTCTTTGGTGGCCAAGACAGGTAAAAGACTCCAGCAAGCCTCTCTGTCAGTTCATCACCACTGTTATCTGGTGCTGGAGAGGGAAGCCTTTAGGTGGTGGCACCAATATAACCACTCAGCAAATATAAATACTAATCTTTAACTTCCATATAACTGCCACAACCATGGTTTAGTGCATAGTGAAGCCTACACTCTATTGAGTAAAGAATGAAGGTTAGATTAACGAGATATAAACAGGACTGTTGTGGCTCACTGCATTAACCCCTTGGAAGATGAATTAGTGAAGTATCTATAATGAGACCTGTGTTGATATAATAAAGGAGCTAGCCTGTCCCCAGTAACACGCTTATTACAATGATTGTTTTTTTTTTTTTTTTTTTTTTTTTTTTTGCTGCCGATAGCGATTTTACTCCCCCACGGACGTACCATTGGTAACGATGAGATTAATAGACGACTAAATAGCAGGTCCTCGTTCACCCCCCCCCCCTTCATCTGCCACCCACAAGGCAGGCATCTACATTATCCCGCTGCCTTTTCCTCTCCTGCCAAGAGGAGGGATGGGGGAAGGTACTGAAGTAATCTTTCAGTCCTTCTAATCTCACATCATTACTTTTCGCATGATGTTCGGTTTTCTTTCTCCAGCCACTATTCTATTTACCTTTTGTTCTTGTCAGCGCTCAGTCTCACTCTTCCCAGTAAGGGATATTTTTTTTCTTCACTTTCCCATTTCCCAATTTTTTCGTCACTTGTGCTACCAGTCTGGTTTATTTTTGTCTTGGTTTTCTTGCGTCATGAGCCCTGCGAAAAAGATATGATAATCGAAGTTATTATCGGCAAACTAGCGACGATGAGATGTGCCGTGGAAGGTGTGGCTCGATAAAGCTCCACGAGAGGGTACCCGAGATCCTGTAAGTTTGGTAATGGCGGAAATAGAAATTAACTTCAGTGTAAGGTGTACTTTGATTATAACCCGCACCCCACATTATTGCCGCCATTAATGTTTCGACCTCTCAGGCTTATGCAATATTAGACTCGGGAACAGCGTCATTCTATACCCATGAAGTATCACAGTATGCTAAACAGTTATATCATCCAAAACGCTGTCATGCAGTAAAGGAAAGATATTTTACTTCATTTCAGGCCAATTCCTAAGCCTCAGTAAAGCAAACGAGAAAGTAATAACCCAGAACGATAAGAAACATTTGACTGGAACAGCGATTCTTAGTGATTCAGTTTTCTCTGCTTAACCATACCGAAGTAGGTGACGAAGCAGTAAACGATAAATAATGTCACTGGTTGTAGAGAGGAGGAGGTATGGCGGGAGAAATGGTGGCTTGTGATATCGGCTGAGGGGGATCATGGTAAGGTGGAAAGGGGAAAATGATGTTATCTGAGAGGGTCGGGAAGCCGGTGAAGGAAAGGGTGGGGAATGAGTGGGGCGATCTGGATGCGAGGGAGAATGTGAAGCTTTCAGTGTTTTGAAGGGATTACGGGTTTGGTGGAAAGAGAGAGAGAGAGAGAGAGAGAGAGAGAGGCACCTCCAACACTCCACATCGGCTTTTTTTTTTTTTTTTCCGACCAGGAATACATGGGTAGTATTTCTTATTCTTTTAATTCCATGTATACCGTAGTAGGCGTACTGTACTTATCTCTTTACCACAGACATACGGTATAAGAAAGGCATGATGGATTTTGATGGATCTTGCGTCGGCTAAGGCTCAGAATTTAACACAAGGACATCACAGTCTTCAGGATGCTGACATTTTACACAGCAAAAAAAGCAAGGAGGATTCCATTTTGGCAGTGGAATGTCATAAGAGGATAAAAATACACCTTATCTCGCCAGCAGGTAATAAAGTCCAGGGGAATTAGTGGGTAAGGAATACATATTTGGCAGCAATTAGCAGCTGTTATCACCACCATCACGACAGTCTTCCCTTTCTAATGACTATACACGTTGAGAGTGGGTGAAGAGAGAGTGAGAGAATGTGAGACGAAGAATGATAGAGAGAACTGAGAGAAGAGAGAATTGGTAAGGTAAAGACTGGGAAGAACATAGAGAATGAACACTTGGAATGATAGAGATATGAGATGGGAGATGGAAGAAAACTGGAGGACAGAGAATGGACAAAGAAAAGCTGACACAGGAGATTGAAAAATGGCCAAGAGAGAGAGAGGGACGGAGAGAACTTGAAAGGGAAAATGAAAGAATGGAGAGAAGGAGATGGAGAGAAAGGAAAAATAGGAGATGGTGAAAGAAAGTTAGAGGAAGTTAACTGAACTGACAGAGGCCAAGAAAGTGTAAAGGACAGGTGGTCAATCGCTTATAGGTAAACACTTCATTTTATCTTTTAGGGCCAAGAGAGAGAGAGAGAGAGAGAGAGAGAGAGTCCGACTTAGCAGTGTTTCGTCCCTACAGTGCATCTTCATTTTATCATCAGCATTATCATCATAATCATCATTGTCCTTATTACCACTGTCGTCGTCGTCATTGTTATCGATGTATAGTCGTCATAGTCGTAGTCGTTTTTGCGATTTCCTGAAGCTTGTATTTCAGCTGTAAGTAAATCCACTTACCTCTCACATGAATACCATTGATAGGACCACTTACCAGTAAGGCCATGTCGGCAATATAACAAGTTTCCTCCTACACATAGTGCATCCAGCCAGCCTTCTCTCGCTCTCTCTCCTTCCTTTGGCCATCCCGAGGCTGTGATTGATATGCAAATACCACCCTGTCCCTGACGCCTTGGACCGATGCAGTGATCAGGTCCACGAGTTTATGGGAGCGGCGGTGGTGCTGTCACTCGTAGAAACAGCTGACCGTCGCCATTTACGACCCTTTCACACCTATGAGAAAGCGGCGTTGTTTTGATGCCTTTCGGTGATATGTCTGTCCCAGTGCTTTCCTCACATCTCCAGGACTCGTATTCGCGCCGGTTAAGGAAGCTCCCTAAAACCTCCTCCCTTGCGATTCATTTTTGGATATGGCTAATTATTATCTTTCTGTGCGTTATTTATGCAGTGTAGTGATATTGGAAGGATTTATGCAACACGTTCGAGGACAGTTAGGTGTAATAAACAAAATAAATAGCTTAGGAAATGGATTTAGTGAGCATGTTCAACCGACAAGAATACGGGATCCTTTGGTGTTACATATAGGAACCGACGCCCCCCCCTCCCTCACCCCCAGTGCCCGCTAGCTCACCTATCTAGCCCTTTCAGTGACCTGCCACACCTGTCTCTCTTCATTTGGCCGAGGTCTGTATGTGTTCCTTGCAACACCTAGTTCCTCACTCATTGATCTTTGTTCGAGCACGTAGGCATTCAGCGGGATTTTTTTTTTTTTTTTTTTTAATGGCTCGAAGTTATCTGCAGTGAGAAGAATTTATTGGAATGTATCACACACACACACACACACACACACACACACACACACACACACACACACACACACACACACACACACACACACTCCATCAACTTCAACAGGAAGATATTATTCCACCCGAAACCTATGGAATCACACAGACCCATGCTTAAGCTTTCGTTCCACCTCTCAGTGCATTGAGACGGAGAGTCACGGACAACTCGTAAACGGGCTGCCATCTTGTGTTCAGAGTCAGAGATGTGGCCTTTGCATGTACAGTCAGGGAAAGTTCCGCATTACCCACTTTTCGGAGCATTGGTGGCGACGAATAGTCACGAAGCAGCAGCCAAACCCCACATGTCTGGTAACTGTGAGTGGGAGGGAGGGTCGCTGGGTGTGGGATGGATTGGAGAGTTGCTCAAGTCACATGCGTCCAACGTATTCTCAGAGTGCAAAAGCGGTAAGTTGTTTGTATGGTATCACACTGTTCTCTGAGTCTGTCTACATTACTGCATATTATATAATACATGTTTACTGTCAAAAGTATGCTTCTTTGCCTTCGTTTTGTAGTGCTTGATAGGAATGATAGTTAGAGGCTGATATTATAATGATGACTTCCCATGTCACTGTGTCTAAAGGAGAACGAAAAGTCTGTTAATCGCGCTCATATATATATATATATATATATATATATATATATATATATATATATATATATATATATATATATATATATATATATATATTACACACTACCCTAGACTCGAAGTTCGAGATGAATAATTACCAGAATAATACTGCAAATGTTTGCAGGCGGGTCTTTATAGCGGGATGGCAGAGGATAAATAATTTTAAAAATTATAAGAATTTACACACACACACACACACACATATATATATATATATATATATATATATATATATATATATATATATATATATATATATATATATATATAGTGGCTTTGTTTTCAACACAAAATATAAATATATGCCATATTGTTACGAATATCTCCCAGGGAAACGTCACATGTTCAAGTCGAGAAGGAATGAAAACATTCACACCTCTGTCCGAACCCAGCAAACTTCCATACCTTTCCTGACAACACTAACTCTGCAGACATCTACTTTTTTTTTTTTTTTCATAAAATGTTAGCATCATATTGTCATCTATCCTTACTAAATTAACTCAAACACACCTTCCAAGTCATACATTGCAATCTTACACGTGATTCCCAACCTATCACCAAACCCTCCTCTGCCCCCAACTCCCCGCGTCCCCCTCCTTCACACTCACAGTTACCAGACACATGGGGTCTGGCTGCCGCTTCACATTCACCCGTCTCACACCAGTGGTTCGAGAGGTTGGTAATGCGGAACTTTCCCTGACTGTACCGTGGCGAATGAGGATGATGTGATGAGAGATGAAAAAACAAAGACTAATAAAAAAGATACTGTATACACGAATAAGAGAATATTTAAATTAGAAAAGAGAAAAGAGTGGAGAGGTGGATTTTTCAAAATTAAAGGATACGAATGCGAGATGGAAACAGTTTTGAGAAATTAAATGGTAAGAGAATGGAAAGAATCTTAAAAAACGGAATATTTAATAGGAAGGAAAATGTGAGAGGAGAAGGGTTATGAAATGATATGATAATGGATCATGAGACAGAATGGATTGAGAGAGAGAGAGAGAGAGAGAGAGAGAGAGAGAGAGAGAATTTGTTTCTCCATGTGGCGAGTAAGGGAGTTACACTTATATCAAGAGGAATTTGAAGTCGCCCCACTCCCATCTTATTCAGGTGCGTTTTTAAGAGACGCAGGAATACACGGATAGTTAGTTTAGATCCACTCCAGCCATTCTAGTTCGCACCGGCCGTGTTCTGATGCAGCAGGCCAGTTTATCACTAGTTCATTCAAAATCAAGCATTTTAACTTCATTCATGTCGTTTTTTAAATCAATTAAGGGTTTGAATTCTGGGAGTATCCATACAATGATGCACCAGACGGAGAGAACGGTTTCCTCCTAAACCACTCTCTTGATCTATTCTGTCTGCTGGCAGTATTTACGGGGTTGGTGAAGGGGGGAGGAGTTAGCCATGTGAACTGAGCGGTGAGTGAGAAGCTGGTCAACATAATGAGTTTGTGAATGAGCAGGATGGGGTTAGAAGAAAAGAGGTAGACTGTTGGAGTATACATGAGAGTGGTTTGTATGTTGATAGAGAGGAGATAGACTGTGAAAACGAGGGAAGAATGAGGCTCTGGATTTTTGAGGGAGAATGGTATATCATCGGAGGTGAGGTTGTCACTGAGCACGACCAACGACCAGAATATCTGAATTTGTTTTTGTTGGGGCCATTTTTTAAAGATGCTGCACCAAACATCAGTTATATATATATATATATATATATATATATATATATATATATATATATATATATATATATATATATATAGATATATATATATATATATATATATATATATATATATATAGATATATATATATATATAGATATATATATATATATAGATATATATATATATATAGATATATATATATATATATATATATATATATATATATATATATATATATATATATATATAATGTAATATCACTGCACTGTAGATGGTTAGCAGTCTTGATAATAGACAGATGTGTAACCCAGTCCAAACAATAGGAGTTACGTAGTGGCTTGGGCGTCATGGCAGACACCACTTCATACAGATATACATTCCGCCTAATGATTCGTCGTTGCCGTAGTTCTAATGACTTAGATGCCTCATATGCTAATGATCTATCAGGTATTTAGTGACCTTGAGTCACTCCGACCCGGCAGCAGTAACTGGTGGTGTCGTCAGGGCCTTGAGTTGAGGGTGAATGGCTCGTTCGTTAAAATATTGGAAGTTGCAGGTAACTGGGTGGGTCTTTATGGCATGGATACCACTAAAGACGAACATAACACCAGGTATCAGGAAAAGTGGTGTTGTAACTGAAATTTTAAATCATTTTGGCTTGCTTCTAGAATAATGTGTATTTTCTGCAAGTGTATAGCTAGCACTGTCTCAGTTTAAATGTAATAGTGGTTACTGTGTTAAGGTAGAAATCCTTAAAGAAGTAAAAGATTATCAAAATTATCATTCCATCATCGTAGCACAAATGATCTTACAGAAGCTTAGACCTGCCGTATTTTTTTTTTTTAATAGAACAGAGAAAGGAAAAACTAAATGAATAAAAAATATATATATATGCTAGATGTTGTAAATTTCAAGTGTTAGTCATCTCAAACACAAATTAAGCAAAATTTGTGTCAAGAATAGATTTGTGCGATTTCCTGGCACTCGCTCTCCGTTCACTGACACTTAACCCCTCTCGCCCCCATGTGTCCACACTCCACCTGGTTAATAACTCACTCCCGCCCCTAACACTCTTGCAGCCTGCCAGCCATGAAATTTAGACAACGCACCGGATTGAAACATCACTCATAACTAACACATGAGGGAGGCTGGTGGTGAGTGGCAGCCCAGGGGGAGGTGGTGGAAGGAGGGTGGTGGTGAGTGGCAGCCCAGGGGGAGGTGGTGGAGGGAGGGTGGTGATGAGTGGCAGCTCAGGGGGAGGTGGTGGAGGGAGAGTGGTGGTGAGTGGCAGACCAGGGAGAGTTGGTGGAGGGAGGGTGGTGGTGAGTGGCAGCCCAGGGGGAGGTGGTGGAGGGAGGTTGGTGGTGAGTGGCAGCCCAGGGGGAGGTGGTGGAGGGAGGTTGGTGGTGAGTGGCAGCCCAGGGGGAGGTGGTGGAGGGAGGCTGATGGTGAGTGGCAGCCCAGAGGGAGGTGGCGGAGGGAGGGTGGTGGTGAGTGGCAGCCCAGAGGGAGGTGGCGGAGGGAGGGTGGTGGTGAGTGGCAGCCCAAGGGAGGTGGTGGAGGGAGGGTGGTAGTGAGTGGCAGCCCAAGGGAGGTGGTGGAGGGAGGGTGGTAGTGAGTGGCAGCCCAGAGGTGGAGGGAGGGTGGTAGTGAGTGGCAGCCCAAGGGAGGTGGCGGAGGGAGGGTGGTGGTGAGTGGCAGCCCAGTGGGAGGTGGTGGAGGGAGGGTGGTGGTGAGTGGCAGCCCAAGGGAGGTGGTGGAGGGAGGGTGGTAGTGAGTGGCAGCCCACAGGGAGGTTTTAGAGGGAGGGTGGTGGTGAGTGGCAGCCCAGGGGGAGGTGGTGGAGGAAGGGTGGTGGTGAGTGGCAGCCCAGGGGGAGGTGGTGGAGGGAGGCTGATGGTGAGTGGCAGCCCAGTGGGAGGTGGTGGAGGGAGGGTGGTGGTGAGTGACATCCCACGGGGAGGTGGAGGAGGGAGGGTGGTGGTGAGTGGCAGCCCACGGGGAGGTGGTAGAGGGAGGGTGGTGGTGAGTGACATCCCAGGGGGAGGTGGTGGAGGGAGAGTGATGGTGAGTGGCAGCCCACAGGGAGGTGGTGGAGGGAAGGTGGTGGTGAGTGGCAGCCTAAGGGAGGTGGAAAGGGTTAGGAATAGTGACTGTCAGTTCAGGAGGAAGGGTGGTGGTGAGTGGCAGCCCAGAGGGTGGTGGCGGAGGGAGGGTGGTGGTGAGTGGCAGCCCAAGGGAGGTGGTGGAGGGAGGGTGGTGGTGAGTGGCAGCCTAAGGGAGGTGGTGGAGGGAGCGTGGTGGTGAGTGGCAGCCTAAGGGAGGTGGAAAGGGTTAGGAATAGTGACTGTCAGTTCAGGAGGGAGGGTGGTGGTGAGTGGCAGCCCAAGGGAGGTGGTGGAGAGAGGGTGGTGGTGAGTGGCAGCCCAAGGGAGGTGGTGGAGGGAGGGTGGTGGTGAGTGGCAGCCTAAGGGAGGTGGAAAGGGTTAGGAATGGTGACTATCAGTTCAGGAGAAAGGGTGGTGGTGAGTGGCAGCCCAGAGGGACGTGGCGGAGGGAGGGTGGTGGTGAGTGGCAGTCCAGCGGGAAGTGATGACCTGGTTTTGGGGGAGTGGACCCAGGTATCACGGTTCCTAAATAGAATTCCAGATGTTGAGGGAAGAAATCTGACGATATGAGTTTTGTAATGAGTTATCGATTTTCCGTAAGTTTCACAGACGCATCCTAAGGGAAATCTTGCCTGTTTTATTATATAAGCCCCGAATAAGGTAGGGTATTCGTAGCATGTTGCAATATACTGTAGATGGTGGGCATCGAAGCTCAAGTGGTATCGTGTCAGGGTGTGTGGATCTATCTCTTGGCACGTGGGTGGATTATTAGGTTTAGAGCATGATATGTCAGGAGAGAGAGAGAGAGAGAGAGGTGTGTGTGTGTGTTGACGGGCTGGAGTGCCTGGCGTGTGGACTCAGGCAAGGCATCAAGTGCGGTAAATACCAACAAGAAAATGTGGCAACTGGTGGTTGTGATGAAGAGGGTCTTTGTGCCAACACTCCAGGCCTCTTCACTCCCTGACACACCCTTCACTGCACCACCAATTTATACTACCTTGTTACCCAAGCACTCCAGAACTGCACAAATGTTAAGGCCAAAACTTAACAAATTCGGACGTCTGAGTTTTGTGTTGGTGTAAGTACGGAGAGACGAGTGTGTTGCATGGAATCATCCTAGTTTGCTCCCCGGATCGATATTCCAGTCTTAAACCCTGTCCCACCTCTCAGTTCTTTTTCAGCGCCCTCTATCCTTATGTTCCCCTTCCCATCCATTTCATTTTATTTCCTCCAGTTAACTCCTGCACTCAGGTATTTGATTTTTTTTTTTTTTTGTCACTAACTTAGAGCGATATAATGCATGTTAATTCCCGATGATTGTAGTTATAGAGAAATCCTATGCTGCCAGAGTTAGCTATTTTTCTGTATTTGGATTACACGTGGCCGGCCGTCACAATGTGGTACCGGCACATTAAATATTTGAATCTCGTGTGGTGTGTTTGTGAAGAAGAGATGGAGAGAGGATGTTGTTGACCCTGCATGCCTCACCACTCGTGCCAACTCACTCCCACCTTGTATCACGCCCAGGCCTTTCTCTCCCTACTCAGTAATGGCATCTTCCACGAAGCACCATCCTTCCTCATTGCTCCTCTGTTTCATCTATCCACCTTGTTCTAGGACTTCCCTCGCTCACCCTCCAACCTGTGCATGTCAGTCTCTCACTCTTGGCTTGATATGGCATTAAACGCTTAAACAAATGTCAGCATGGGTCCGTGTTAAACTTCCATTTTTTACATCTTTTATCTAGGTTTGTCCACCAGAGGACTAACTGTTTTCTTCTCGTTCTGAGTGGCTGTATTTGGCATCATTAGTCCATGTGCTTATATAGAGATAAAAGTCTTATCATCCAGTATTTACACCAACTCTGAGGTGTCTTGTAAACAGCGAGGGTTCCTACAGTGGACATATGGAACCCAACCACCCATAAGTATTTACTTTTACTGAGAAAATACTTGCATTAAGCCACTCACGTCATCATAAACTGGCACTCCTGTTGGCGCTGGCAAATGCAGATGGTAGACAGTATAAGTCAGATGGCAACTATTCCACGCTGCTGGGACGAAAAGGCCAAACAAGAAAAAAGCTAAATGAATTCTTTTTCCCTTAATTCATTCATTACTACAGCTATTACTGAAAACCTTAAGAGTTATCAAATCCCAACACAGACGTCACTTTTATAGCAATATTGGGTGTATGCATCTTCTGTTTTTATCAAGGACAGTGTCAATACATTTCTGTGTGTTTACAGTCATGGTTTACCGAACATATTCCTACAAATTTCAGTAAGACTGATTTTTCTGTGCAGTTCTTATGTTGAGTCAGCCTGTCCTAATTTGGATGAAGAAGAACACTTGAGTCAGACGATAAAGTATTCTGTGGATCCCATTGAAAAGGTTGAGCACACCACCTGACTCGGCCCCAACCCTTCACCCTCTTACTTACCATTCATTTCCCTGGCCTCGTTTGAACATGTGTAGGATTTGGATGATGATGATGGTGGGGTATGTCTGTGGCGTATATTACACCAGAAAGTATTGGACCTCATATTTCACTTACACACGTGGTTTCCTTCCCTCGTGGCTTATCTGCATTTCACCTACACATGTGGTTTCCTTCCCTCATGACTTTTCCCCACCTTGTTCTCGGAATTAGCATGGCTACTCGTGCCACTACCAATAGCATTCAATTTCTCATCCTTCCTCATCTGTACCAGTGCCACTTCCAATAATATTCAATTTCTCTTCCTTCCTCACCTGTAGTGGTGCCTAAACCAATCAAATTTGCCTATTCAGGCAACCTAGGCCTACCGGTGCTCCGCCTACCTAATTAACCCGTCACTTCCCAACTGATTTTCCACCACTGACTCCCCCCAGTCCCAACCAATTTTGGATAAAAAAATTTTTGGCTCAAACCTCCGCTTTTGGTGAGAAACAACGAAAATTCATCGAAAAATCGCTCACCTGAGGTTTAAAATACTCAATACAGGTAGCAGTACCTCCTTACCTTACTGGGTTTTCTATCAGGCTGGCTCCAAAGAAAATGAGTTCTATGGGAGGGTAACTATTCCACACCACTCATAAACGGTATTTATTTATTAATTTGGTACTAATTTATATGTAGTACAAGAGTATATTGGTTTTCAAATAGTAATATAGGCATTATAAGTATTGTTTCACTCACTAACTCATCAACATACCTGACCTTTTTTTGCGACATTACCTGATCATCATATCTGACTGTTTCTTCCCCTAATGCTACGTAAACTTAGTCCTCCACATTGTCATCAATTGGGGAATAACTCTAGCCCTGAATATCTTTATAGGCCAGGTCACTAGTAACAGGTGAATTGCCAAGACAATGGTGTGCGGGGGGGGAAGGTCATGCAGGGTAAGGCATTGTTCCAGCCTGGCAACTTATAGAGGAATAGAGGAAGGTGTCCCGTGTATACGTACCAAAAATCACGTGCAAAAATTGAAAATTGTGCAGATTATGAACCAAGCAATTGCGCGATGTACTAGTACGTCGACGGGTCTAGCTGTGACAAAACGTTGGACGTACCCATACTTCGATGGGATGCCTCGGGTTACGGAGCTTAAAACCGAGCAGACGACCTCACTCGCCCTTCTTTTCCACTCAGAACTTCACCTGGCTACTACCTGCCTTGCTCTCCATCTCTCCTGGTAAAATCTGGCCACGTGGTATCACTTTACATATATGATACACATAAACACAACAGCCCTGCACTCCCCTGCTTCTCACTAAATTCATTACTCATAGTCTTAGTCTGTAACTATTCATTCATGTAATCGATCTACACATGCTGTAATGTAATGGCCTTGTACTATTTAGAAATCATGCAATAACTCTGCATTGGTCCACATCAATAATCACTGCCCTGTATATTTCTTCCTAACACATTGGCATTTATTTATCCTAACAATTTACCTTGTTGTAGCCCCAAGTAAAATATATATCCCCATAACTAAAAACGACAGTGGTGACTCCAACCTTAACACGCCACATTGATGACTTCCCGGAGTGTTTAAACAACATGGATACCTTACCACACATCCGACTATCCATTCCTACATTCACATACGATATTAACACGTGGTTTACACAAGTTGATGCCACGTGGCCTGAAGATACCAGTGATGATGACAAATTCAGAGCAGTTGCCCGCACTCTCCCAACTCAAGTAGCTGCCCTTGTTTAGGACATACTCCTCAAACCACCTATAGGGCACTAATATAAAATCCTGAAGGAGAGTCTGCTGCAGGCCCTGGGCAAATCAAAGCAGGCACTTTTATTGGAGCTAGATGTCATTCACTCCCAACAGCAGCATCCCTCGGCCCTCTTTGCCCACATTCAAGCCACTCTCACGGCAGCTGGGGCCACGCTATCATATGACCTCCTCCGGCACCAACTCTTCCAGCTCATGCCACCAGACTTCCAACTCCATCTAACATCCCTGGGCCCTGGCAAATCCCATACTGAGTTCATCGAGAGGGCGGACATTCTATATGAAACTCAACAGCATTATGCCAACCACCCAGTAAGTGTACACTCCTCTCTTTCCCTGTCATAGCCCCCAGTGCTACCCCTAGTGAAAGAGCTGTGTCAGTGAACAGTGTTGCAAACAAAATCGGTTCCATGTCAGAGCTGAGTACCTTATTAGCAATGTTAACAAATAGAATAGATGAGCTGGAAAATAAAGTAAGTGGCTTCACCACTCAGACCCCCAGTCTTGCAATTCATCCCCCAGCCCCTCCATGTTCCAAAAGTGTTCCCCCAGTGAACCGTGCTTGTAATGCTAATCCCCAAACAGCAAGGGACAATTTCGTGTCGTGTACATAATCATATCACAAGCACTTTGGCATGGAAGCCAGACGACGTGCACCACCCTGCATATTCATGGGAAATGCATATGGCAGGAGACAGTTCCAGTAATGTATCCCGCCACACACACCAAACGCCCACTCAAGATCAGCACACCCAAAGCCACGACACATTCCACTGGCTTCAGGGAACTACTATGGGATAAAGACCCCATCTCCGGAACAAAATACCTGATTGACACCGGAGCCGCATTCAGTATAGTCTCTCCTACCTCTGACCACAAAATGGTTCAGCAACCCGCATTTGACCTGATAGCAGCAAACGGCACCCCCATAGCCACATACGGCACAGAACCCCATCACATGGCACTCAGCCAGGCAGTGTCATTTACTTGGCCGTTCCTTGTCACAGACGTTAATCGACCCATTATTGGCGTCGACTTCCTGGAGGTATGTGAGTTGCTTGTGGATACCAGAGGAAAGAATCTATACCATAGACCCTCAAACTCGTCCATCAAAGTAACCGGATGTGCTGGTAATCCTCCACTCATTACACACCTTCACCAGAAATCCTCATACGATTCCATACTACATCAGTTTCCCTTCCTGACCTCTCACTCGCCCAACAATGGCCGTACAGACCATGGTGTAGAGCACTGCATCATCATTTCTGGACCCCCCTGTTTCACCCGTAAAGATGCCTTCCCCCAGAATGTCGTCAGGCAGCGGAAAAGGAGTTTCAGACAATGCTCGACGAGGGCATCATTCGGCTGCTGGGCATTCCCTATACACATGGTACCGAAGGCACAGCAGGGTGAGTGGAGAGCATGTTGGGACTACAGGGCACTGAATGCCATGACAGTTCCTGATAGATACCCCATTCCCCACATCCAGGATTTCCACCACCAACTACATGGCTATTGTGTATTTTCCAAGATCGATTTAGTCAGGGCATTCCACCAAATCCCTGTGGCGGAGAAGGACATCCCCAAGATGGCGGTAACCACCCCCTTTGGCCTGTTTGAATTCACAAAGATGAATTTCAGCCTCAGAAACGCCACACAAACGTTTCAGAGATTTATGGACCAGGTTGTCAGGGGGCTAGATTTCGTTATGGTCTACATCGATGACATCCTTTTTGCTTCTGATTCCCTTGAGCAGCACATAACACTCTTCCAAATGCTGTTCCAATGCCTGTAGGACTACAGGCTGCATGTGCACCCGGCGAAGTGTATCCTCAGTGCAGACGAATTGGATTTCTTGGGGCACAGGGTATACGCCACAGGTATCATGCCCCTCTCGCAGAAGGTGGACGCCATTCAAGGAATTTCCACACCCTGCTGCACCTTGCAGGCTCAGGGGATTCTTGGGGATGGACAATTATTATCACAGGTTCCTGAGAAATGCCGCAGCCTCATTAGCCCCCTCAACGATCTCCTGAAGGGGACAAAGAAGACATCCTCCAAGCCTCTTCAGTGGACCGCACAGTCAGACCATCCCTTCACCACTCTCAAAAACCACATCACCCACCTGGCATACCCATCACCAGATGCCCCCATCACATTCACCACAGATGCCTCTGCCAAAGCTGTGGGTGCAGTCCTACAACAACAAGTCAATGGTGCAAATGTGCCTGTTGCATTCTACAGCCAGCGCCTTAACCCTGCCCTGCACAAATACTGTACAGTGCCTTCAACAGAGAGTTGCTGGCTATATATGAGGCAGTCAGACGTTTCAGGCATTTTCTGGAAGGAATCACCATCCTCACTGACCATAAACCCCTTGTTTACGCCATGGCTCAGAAAGGTGAAAATTGGTCTCCTTGGGTGGCAAGACAGACAGCCTTCGTTTCAGAGTTTCCACTAGCATCCACCACATCAGTGGGGACCTGAACAAGGTTGTGGACGCCCTGTCCTGTGGAGTTTCAGCTGTCAGCCCTACACTACCCCTGTTTGACCAAGCAGCCTTGGCCCGGGAGCAGAAGGATGATCAGGAACTCCAAGAATTGATGCAGGCCATGACCTCATTCCAACTGCAACAGTTTTATGTCACTGGCACACCCCAAAAACTCTGGTGTGACATATCAAGCGGGACAGCACGGCCCTATATTCCCCAATGATTCCGAAGGCAAGTCTTTAGTCATTACCACGAGATGGCACACCCAGGCATTCACAGCATGCACAGCTTACTTAGCCAGCGAGTGGTACGGCCAGGGATGAGGCATGTGTGGTGTGTCAGTCAGCAAAAGTGCATTGCCACACCAAGACACCACTTCAACCGCTGCCCACACCAACTCAACATTTCCACACGGTCCACATTGACATCCTCGGCCCCCTCTCCGAATCTAGGGGTAACCACTATATCTTAACGTGCATAGATGGAGCAACAAGGTGGGTCGAGGCCACGCCCATGCTGGACGCTACAACTGACCCTGTGGCATATCACTTCCTGACATCCTGGGTCACTCATTTTGGTGCCCTGCATGTCATCATCACAGACCAAGGCCCCCAATTCGAATCTCGGGCCTGGCAGGACCTAATGGACTTTCTGGGTGCTAAACGCCACAAAACCTCCGCATATCACCCTCAGGCAAACAGGATGATTGAGTACTGCCATCGTTGCCTGAAGAAAGCACTGAGGGCACTTCCCCACCCAGTGAACTATGTGGCCCTGCTGCCAATCATCCTCTTAAACCGGAGGGTTACAGAGAAGGAGGACATCGGGAATTCCCCGGCGGAGCTAACATACGAGGAAGACTTGAGGCTGCTGGGGCAGTTCGCCCTGCAACCAGGCATGCCAGCCCTGGTTTTCCTCCCAGAGCTCCAGCAGGCAATGCAGGCACTATGACCAGTCCCCCCTCGTTCTCGCCAGCACCAGACAACGTTCATCCCGCACTCCCTACCAGACGCCGAACAGGTCTTCGTGAGGAGGGGTCAATGCACTTCACCACTCCAAACCCCACACGAAGGCCCATACCCTGTGATCACAAACTCAGACAAAACAGTCACGATATATAAACAGGGGAAACCATCCACAATCACTGCTGACAGAGTCAAACCAGCCACACCACAAACCCAGTCGCAGACAGCACCCCACACTTCATCCCCCAACCTTGCCAGCCCACCAACCACATGCACACAACCAACACCTTAAATCCCAGCACCAACACCACACACACACACACACACACACACACACACACACACACACACACACACACACACACACACACCATCCCCTTTGTCAATTCGTACCCTCTGCTACCTGTCATCACCACACACCGACTCAGGCATCATGCAGTACAGCAAACCTCTACCACTGATGCAAACACTTCCTCACTACCACCCACACTACCGTCCACAAACCCTACCTCTAGCTCTAACGCTACTACCACTAACCCACCCTCTCTGTCAACCTCACACGATCCTACCTCTCACCTTACTCCCCCACCCACCATCCCTCGACCTGTCCTTACACCTCATCCACCCTCTCTGTCAACTCCAGCTCCTGCCCCTTACCCAGTCCTTAGCCCAAACCCACCCTCTCCATCAACCTCAAGCGATCCCACCCCATACTCTTTCCCACCAGTCCTCACCCCTCCCCCAGTCAATACCCCTCATCCATCAACACCCATTTTTCCTGTAATCCCTCCACCACTAACCACAACCCTACAAACTACATCAATAACTACCACATTTACCTACACACAATCAGGCAATCTCAGCAAACCACCACAATTTTACACCTCAGCATAATCTGATACCAAAATCCGCAGACACTCCAAGTCATCACACCTATGTTGCATTCATATAGTACAGAATTGCTTTTGTGTGTGTACTACCTCATATAATAGCTCAATTGTAAAGGCGGGCATAACTCTCTCTCATTCATTTGCTCATAATAACTAAGCACTAGTCAAATTCTCATATAGAAAGTTATGCCCGGCTACTATTTCTTAGTCTATAACAACTGCTATTTGTAATTAACGCATTCAAATCACATTCCAATGTTCGCTCACTTTGAAAATTGTATATATATATTTTTTCTTTTTTTTTTTTTACCTTGTAACCTAATCATATTCTTTGTTCCTCTTTTCTTCCTGTTTTGTTGCCATAAACGGAAGAGGGGAGGGAGAGTTCTGTGGCATATATTACATCATTAAGTATTGGACCTTGCACTTCACTTACACATGTGGTTTCCTTCCTTTGTGGCTTTTCTGCATTTCACCAACACACGTGGTTTCCTTCCCTTGTGGCTTTTCCCCATTTTGTTCTCGGAATTAACATGACTAATCATGCCACTACCAATAGTTTCAATTTCTCATCCTTCCTCATCTGTACCAGTGCCGCTTCCAATAATATTCAATTTCTCTTCCCTGCTCACCTGCAGTGGTACATAAACCAATCAAATATGCCTATTCAGACAACCTAGGCCTACTGGTGCTTCTCCTACCTTATTAACCCCTCCGTGGCTGAAGGCCCGGAATTTTCCGTGCACGCCAGGCCGATGCCGGGGCCATTTTTTCAAGTTTTGAAAATTGATTTTTTTTTTTCCTGCCATATTGAAGAGAAAGTTCAGATGCACCTAACAGTGCAAATCCCAGCTTCCTAGACGCATTATGTGGCTTGCAATGGAGCACGGAAGTTGCAGAAATATCGGCAACCAATATCCGTCGCCCAGGGGACTGCCGCAACGCAACTGGGGAGGTGTTGTTATTTTTTTTTACCTCCCAAAACAATATGAATGGTGCTGAAATGTTGTACATATATGAGATATGATGATATCGAATGATTTAAGTACATAATCTGTTAGGAATGGCTGGAAAAAAAATTATGAATACCTTTTCACCCATTTGATATAAAATATGTTTATGGTAGTTTTGAGCTATTTTTTACGTTATCGTTGTGCCCATGCTTGGAAAAGGGGGCGAAAGAGTTGAGTTTTCGGTCCTAAATGAGAAAACTGCAAGTCCTCCAAGGTTAGACCCTGCCACAGAAGAATAAAGTGGAGGGTCAGATCCGATTAGAAATGTGGAAGCTGAGTTGCAACTTCGAGCTACGACACCACGAGCATGGCTAAAAATAGAATCGTAATGTAGTTTCAGAAGTCTGATTATTACGAGTACAGATACAAAGCAGAAATAAATAAGTTTACAGATGGGGGAAAACGTATTTTTTCCTTAATAACATGGTCATCTTTATCTTTTACGTTCATCTTTTATCATTGTACCTTGTTATTTTCGCAATATATATTGCTGTCTCGTAAACAGGGTGGTTGTATGTGTTTTGCAAGGGAGGAAAAAGATTGTATTTTCTGCAAGGGTCGAGATAATAGGTGTAACTATGAGTTTTTAGGCTTGGCCACGAGCGAAAAAATTGTACATCCACTCGTCATGACAGCAGGTGGTGAACTAACAGATGATATGTGAGAGGGTGAAGTCAAGGTCAGTCTCATGCCCCAGATTTTCGTTCACTTTCCGAAGGTTTTCACAGTTTTCCACAAGTTGCACTGCATCAAATGATCCAAACTATTACAGCAAACCTGAGCAAATAGGTAACGATACAAAGACAAAAATGTATTTTTCACTTATCATGTCTTATTTGTATGTGCCTGAATTACTTCATAATCATAAACAGGTGGTTGTGTGTGTTTTGCAAGAGAGGACAAAGATGATATGTTCTGCCTGGGTCGAGATAATGGGTGTAGTTGTGCTTGTTTAGGTATGGCTAGGAGCGAAAAAAATTGAAAATCCACTGATCACAGCAGCAGGCTTTGAACTGCTTCGTGAGGTGTATGGGAGTGTAGTGTAGGTCAGTGTGAAGACGTTCCGAATGTTCGTTCACTTCCCCAAAATTTTTGCAGTTTTTTAAAGGCCGCGCTCAAATGACGCCATCGATCGGCTAAACATCATTTGACGCCGGCGACCATGGAGGGGTTAAGGGGCTTAAAACCGAGAAAGAGACCTTGCTCGCCCTTCTTTTCCACTCAGAACTTCACCCGGCTACTACCTGCCTTGCTCTCCATCTCTCCTGGTAAAATCTGGCCACGTGGTACAACTTTACATATACAATACACATAAACACAACAGCACGGCACTCCCGCTTCTCACCAAATTCATTACTCATATTCTTAGTCTGTAACCATTCATTCATGTAATTGATCTACACATGCAGTAATGTAATGGCCTTATTGTCACGGGGTTTTTAAATATAAATGCACAATTAAATGATGATTCTCAATGATACTGAAGAGCAGGGACAATGAATTGTCTTGCTAAATCAAGCAATGATTACTTTATGCCGGTCCGCTTCGCTGACTCTCTCAGAACGAGAATTTATAAACTTTCTCAACAGTACACAGCAGAGACTAATTACTCAATTGATGTTTATTAGTACTGTTAGCCTCTGGAGAAAGTTACTTCACCCCTGACAATAAATAACTAATACTATTAATATCAGGTTCTTGCTGATGCGTAACTCCTAGAAGGCACAACGGATTTTAAGCTTAATACAACAAGACTGGCCTAAGTACCAGTTATGAATAGCAAAACGTTTATGCAAGCTAGGAGCTATAAGGGAAATAAGCTTAATTGTGGAGAAATGAAACACGAGTATACATTACATTAAGCTCAAGAAAAAGAACTGTTAAATTTATTGAGTACAAAGAAATAAATTTAACGTTACATTTCAAATGAATTCAAAATAAAGAGATCGCACTCACTCACTCACTCGAAAGCTAAATTCTTAAACTAGGAAAAGCACCTTAACTAAACTCTTAAGTCTAGGAAAACGAAAAGAAAATACTGGTCAGTGTAGCGTATCACCAAAGAAGGGTGGGAGCCTGGAGAACTGTAGTCTAGTGGAGTCTGGGTGCTAGCTGACCTCTCTCACTCTCACTTCTGGAGCACAGAGCCTCACTCCGTCGCGACAGACAAAAGACTGCCCATTCAAATACGATGCGTGTGGTAGGACGCACAGGCCAGCTGAGAAGGCGTGGCCAATGGTTGAGGCAAGCAGGGGCAAACAATAAAGAAACAATAATATCGCTCAATAGAGCACTTAATGACGTGCATTAGATTGGTCACTTTTGAAACAGTGACGAATGTTTTGAAAAAAGTATACCACCGAAATGGAGAGAGAAACGGTTGACTGAACGATACACAGTGAGTTTTCCACTAATAGTTCGTGGTTTCTCACAAAAGGAACGTGTCGCGAATTTGATTCGTGACATTAAGCCCCTGCAAAATGAAATTTTTTCCTTATGGGAAAAAATTTGTCGATATATATATATATATATATATATATATATACACATCCTAACTCAGTCACACAAGATTCACACTGTGGTGTGTATGCTATCCTGCTACAGGAGAAAATCACTATCGCCAATGAGCGTAAGAACCTCGTATTTAAGTTGATAGAGGCAAGCTTGAGGGAAAAACCTCCGTGACGACGGTGAAAATCCTGTACTCAGATCAAACTGAGCAAAAGTTCGCTACATTTACACTGATAACTAATTGTTGTGTAGCGTGGTGTATGTGATACACGGTGTAGGTGTGACAGTTGTATTGTAACTGTACCTACATGTAAAATGACACAGTAAATATTAATAATATGGCGACGATGAAGGCAGAGGAGAAGAGGCGGCAGCGTGCGGCAGACGATCAGCTGGCCCGCACAGCAAAACTGCTACACCCATCGCTGTACCTGCAAATCAATTAGGGTGGAGCATCAAAAGTGTCAATGAGACAAAAATTCTTATTACATTACAATTACTCTCTCTGCCTAGCAATCAGTACATGCTACGAAAGGTACGCTCTAGCTGAAAAACACGAGTGACAGCCTAAGCTTCGTACATTCGAGGTCGCCATTAATTTATTAGGTAGATTATTAACCAGGAAACGTAGTCCCTGGACGCCGTTGTCTCGATGACTTGTGTAGTTTAATGGTTAAACTTAACTCTACACTTACGATTAGTGTCGGCAAGTTGAGAATCCTTATGCAAACTCGGGCTCGTGTGTCTGCAGACTCAGCCTCGAACTGCACACGGGTCCTCAACCTCTGCCTTAATCTAGTGCCTATATTAATATCGGGGAGCTGAAAATCCTTGTTCAACTTGGGCTCGTGTGTCCACAGACACAGCCTCGAGTCGCCTCTGCGGGGTTCTCTCTCGAACTTCCCCCTTAACTTACACTACTTATATTAATATTGGGGAGCTGAGAATCCTTGTGCAAACTCGGGCTTGTGTGTCCGCAGACACAGCCTCAAGTTGCCTCTGCGGGGTTCTCTCACTTCCCCCTTAACCTACAGTACTTATATTATATCGGGGAGCTGAGAATCCCTGTGCAAACTCGGGCTCGTGTGTCTGCAGACACAGCCTCGAGTAGCCTCTGCAGGGTTCTCTCTCTCTTCCCCTTAACTTACGGTACATATGTATGTCCAGGCCCTGGACATAATGTGTCCTGTGGGACCAATGGGCAAGACGTCAGGTCTGCACCCACTTCACCACTACCCTGTCTCTCAACTGACTCAGAGATTACAGGTGTGGTTACAAACGGCACAGGAAGGACATGTCCCTGATTGGTGTTACATGGACACACAGTGCAGGAACGCACAAAACTATGTATGTCTCGTCCCATCCCTGGCCAGTAAAAGTCAGCTCAGATATGGCCCTGGGTCTTCCTTTTGCCCATGTGACCTCCTGAGGCTGAACAATGACCCCATTGTAACACTGCTAGGTGGTGCTTAGTGGGAACGACAAACTGCAGTCGAACCTCGCCCTTGGGTGTTCGTGACTCACGGTAGAGCCGTCCTTGTTTGCAAAGGAACTTGGCTTGACCTCTCCGTGAATACTTAATCACTCGACCCTTTTGTTTCTTCCGCACGGCAGCAAGTGTCAGGTCAGAATGTTGTTCTTGAACAACAAGTTGGCTACACATCAGATCTTGTGGCGATTCAATGGCCACAGGGGTGACACAGTCTAGAGCCTCAGCCATGGCTCGTGTTACTGTAGCCAAAGTCTGAGTAGCGTTATCTTCGGTGCAACTATCCTTGACACTGGAAATATTGCCTATGATTAGGTCAAATAAAGGTTCTGGCGTGACAACTGCGAGTGTCGTACCAGTATAAAATGGAGATGGCATCTGGATACATGCCTAAGGGAACAATCTCACTGATCCATCAATAAGGTTTGCATGGATCTGTCGACCTGTGTACTGCTCAAGCCGAACTAGACTCTGCTTGACAGAGCAACCTGAGGATCCATTATCTCTCAGGACCTTCACAGGAATGTCTCCCACAAACCCTGGCTGAACAAGGAAGGCTCTGTCATCTGTGGGTTGGCCTGTGGAGGAAGCAGCTAGCCACTCATGAGGCTGCTGAATTGATGCGGCAAAGATGGTGCCCTGAGAATTAGATACTTGAGGGGTCATACTCACTGCCTGTGGAGATGGAACATTGGCCATCTGTGGAGGGGTGTTAATTGTCGCTGTGGGACTAATGAACTGTGGGGGAGTACCCGTACTGATAGGGACGTCACCACCATGCTGCTGCCATTGAGGAGTGAAGGCTGCATTTGCTTCCTGCCTCCTATTCACTTGAGCTGGTGGTGAAAAGGACAGTCCCAACGGTCGGTTGCGTGGCTGATACTGCTGTTGGTTAGGGTACCTGTTGTACATCTTCCACTCAGGTTTCTGAGTATTTTGCCCCTGGTCCTTCCTCTGCAGTATTGGACCTTGGCCATTACTCTGAGAATGGCCATGGTGCTGGGATTCAATTTGAGACGGCTTCCCAGACTTGTCAGGTTTTCTGTTCCAGGTGTTTTGCTTACGAGTTAGATACCCGTATGCAGTGAAATATGCGTCAGCCTTTTCCACCATTTGGCTGGCATCTTTCACCTGGCAGATCTTAAGCTGTGCTATGAGCTCAGCAGGCCACGACCTCTCTAGCTGTGTACGCAGCATAAAGTCAATTATCCCCTCACGCGTGGAAGGAGTTTCATCTTTCTCCATCCACTCATTTAAGTAAGCAGTGAGATGGTTGAGGAACTGAACAACTGTCTCCTTGTCTTGGAGACGAGCTCGCATGAACTGAACTTTGGCGTCGTCTACTTTGAGACCATACGCCTTAATGAGTGCAGCTTTCATCATGTCATACGTGAGATTGTCTCCATGAATTCTGTGGAGAATATCGAGGGCAGGACCCTCAAATAAACTAAGAAATTGGAGCCGCTTAGCTGCCTCATCCAGTTGATACATGTCTGCCATGTCCTCAAAACGAGCTATGTACGGCTCGATTCGCTCGCCTTCCTTGTTGAAGGAAGCTTGATGTGTGGGGTCGCCAGGACATGTGCAGGAAGAACGCTCGTGGAGCTTGGACCAACTGCACCAGATGTGTCTGAAGCCAAGGAATCTCGCTTGAGCTTCAGTATTTCATATTCGTGTTTTTCGTGTGCTTCTCACTCGGAACGTTCGTGTTCTCGTTGTCTGTCTCGTTGTTCATGCTCATATTCGCGTTGTTCTCGCTCTTGTACTAGCTCGAGTTCACGTTGTTTTTGTTCGTGTTCGCGCTGTTCTCGCTCGTGTTCGCGTTGGATTCTACGCTCTTCACGAGCATCTTTCTCACGTTCTTGCTCGTAATTAAACCGTGAGAGAGCGTAGCTCTGAATTTTTTCTGGGTCTGTGAGGCCCATATCTTTGGCTTCCTGTACATAAACACTGGCTGACATGATTCTAGCTCAATCTAAATAACTAGTGATTCAGTACTGACTACGATTTTTTTTTTTTTTTCTAAGAGTCGAATAATTTAAAAATAAAGAATATAGGCACAGGTTAGTGGTGACCAGTTTTATCTAATTCAACTGGTAAGGAAAGAAAATTAAACAAACAACTGACTGTCTAACTATTATGTAAATTAATAAAAATGAATCAATAATCACCAGTAAGGTAGTGTCTACAGACTTTAATGAAAGATACCTAAATATGAACGAGTGAGTATTATCTCGTGAATAGCTTTAGAGCTAGGAGTTAATATCCTGGAATGAGGTCGCCAATTGTCACGGGGTTTTTAAAATAAATGCAAAATTATTAAATGATAATTCTCAATGATACTGAAGAGCAGGGACAATGAATTGTCTTGCTAAATCAAGCAATGATTACTTTATGCTGGTTTGCTTCGCCGACTCTCTCAGAACGAGAATTTATAAACTTTCTAAACAGTACACAGCAGAGACTAATTACTCAATTGCTGTTTATTAGTACTGTTAGCCTCTGGAGAAAGTTACTTCACCCCTGGCAATAAATAACTAATACTATTAATAATATCAGGTTCTTGCTGATGCGTAACTCCTAGAAGGCACAACAGATTTTAAGCTTAATACAACAAGACTGGCCTAAGTACTAGTTATGAATAGCATAACGTTTATGCAAGCTAGGAGCTATAAGGGAAATAAGCTTAATTGTGGAGAAATGAAACACGAGTTTACATTACATTAAGCTCAAGAAAAAGAACTCTTAAATTTACTGAGTACAAAGAAATAAATTTAACATTACATTTCAAATGAATTCAAAATAAAGAGATCGCACTCACTCACTCACTCAAAAGCTAAATTCTTAAACTAAGAAAAGCACCTTAACTAAACTCTTAAGTCTAGGAAAACGAAAAGAAAATACTGGTCAATGTAGCGTATCACCAAAGAAGGGTGGGAGCCTGGAGAACTGTAGTCTAGTGGAGTCTGGGTGCTAGCTGACCTCTCTCACTCTCACTTCTGGAGCACAGAGCCTCACTCCGTCGCGACAGACAAAAGACTGCCCATTCAAATACGATGCATGTGGTAGGATGCACAGGCCAGCCGAGAAGGCGTGGCCAATGGTTGAGGCAAGCAGAGGTGAACAATAAAGAAACAATAATATCGCTCAGTAGAGCACTTAATGACGTGCATTAGATTGGTCACTTCTGAAACAGTGATGAATGTTTTGAAAAAAGTATACCACCGAAATGGAGAGGGAAACGCTTGACTGAACGATACACAGTGAGTTTTCCACTAATAGTTCGTGGTTTCTCACAAAAGGAAAGTGTCGTGAATTTGATTCGTGACACTTGTACTATTTTGAGATCATGCAATAACTCTGTATTGTTCCACATCAATAACCACTGCCCTGTCTATTTCTTCCCAACACATTGGCGTTTACATATCCTAACCATTTGCCTTGGTGTAGCCCCTAGAAAAATATATATCCCCATAACCTAAAATAACACAGTGGTGACCAGAACCTTAACATGCCACATTGTGATTAAAATCACCGTACCACACTTATCTTGTCAACACACCTGCATACCTGTCTAGGGTTCACTTCGCACACCAACTCCAGCTCTTCCTGGTAACTGTAACACACACACACATACACACACACACACACACACACACACACACACACACACATATTGCCGCTGCCTACTGCTGTCTTCCGCTTTCCTGGTCTCGGCCATACACCCTGTATAGTCATGTACCATATTGTGCATTTTCCTCCTAATGAGCATATTTTTAATATCCCAATGCACCAACTGATGCATGAGGTGGTTTCCACTCTTTTCGTTGCAATAATTAATGCATCAGAACCACCCACTGCGTCCCAGTTTCTTTAGTGTTAGCAATCAATTTCGTGTTCTGTATTCTCAGAAGGAAATGGTGATGGACAGATTGACAGATGAGATTAGACAGGAGCCTCCGCAGACAATGATGTTTGCAGACGACACTGTGATATGTAGTGAGAGCCGGGAGGAAGCTGAGGCAGAGCTTGAGAGATGGAGAAATGCACTGGAGAGAAGGGGAATGAAAGTAAGCAAAAGCAAGACTCAGTACATGTGTGTAAATTGGAGAGATGATAGAGGAACCATGAGGCTGCAAGGTGTAGAGGTGGCAAAGGTAGATGAATTCAAATACTTGGGGTCAACTGTACAAAGTAACGGAGAGTGTGGTAGAGAGGTAAAAAAGAGAGTGCAAGCGGGATGGAGTGGTGGAGCAAGGTGACAGGAGTGATCTGTGACAGAAGGGTCTCTGCAGAAATGAAAGGAAAAGTTTATAAGACTGTAGTGAGGCCAGCCATGTTGTACGGAATGGAGCCAGTACCACTGACAAAAAGATAGAAGGCACAGTTGGAGGTAGCAGAATTGAAGATGTTGCATTTTTTACTAGGAGTGACGAGGTTGGACAAAATTGGAAATGAACATATTACAGGGACAGCGCATGTAAGTCAGTTTGGGGACAAAGCTAGAGAGGAGAGACTGAGATGGTTTGGACATGTGCGGAGGAGGGATGAGGAGTGTGTAGGAAGAAGGATGCTGGAAATGGAGTTACTAGGCAGGAGAAAGAGAGGAAGGCCAAAGTGAAGGTTTATGGATGTAGTGAAGGAGGACATGCGGGTGGTAGGTGTAAGAGAAGAAGATGCAGAAGACAGAGTAAAATGGAGATGGGTGATCCGCTGTGGCAACCCCTAAGGGAAAAGTCGAAAAGAGAAGAAGAAGAAAGATTCTCAGAAGTCTTAGAAAAATCCAGTTAACCCACCCCGTCCCGACTGATTTTCTGCCACTGACTCCTCCCAATCCCGACCAATTTTGGAAAAAAAAAATTTTGGGTTCAATCCTCCGCTTTTGGTGAGAAACATCGAAAATCCATAGAGAAATCGCACCTGAGGTTTAAAGTACTGGATACAGGTAGCAGTACCTCTTAACTTACTGGGTTTTATATAAGGCTGGCTCCAAAAAAAACAAGTTCTATGGGAGGGTAACTATTCCACACCACTCATAAATAGTATTTGTTTATTTATTTGGTACAAATTTATATGTAGTACGAGAGTTTATTCGTTTTCACACAGTAATATAGGCAATATAAGCAATGTTTCACTCACCATACACATCAACATACCTGACCTCTTTTGGCAACATTATCTGATTTATCATTTCTGACTGTTTCTTCCTCTAATGTTACGTAAACTGTGTCCTCCACATTGTCATCGATTGGGGGATCACTCTGGCCTTGAATTTTGTATCGTGGCACAGCATGTCTTTACTGGCCAGGTCACTGGTAACAGGTGAATTGCCGAGACAATGGCGTGCGGGGGGGGGGGAGGTCATGTGGGGTAAGGCATTGTCCCTGCCTGGCATCTTATAGAGGAAGGTGTCCTGTGTATACGTACCAAAAATCACGCGTGAAATTTAAAAAATGTGCAAATGACAGATCTTGCAATTGCGGCACGTTTATCTACGTCAACAGGAGTCACAGTGACAATACGTTCGGACGTATATATACGTCAGCGGGATATGGCGGGTTAAGATAAGAAATAGGAAGCTCAGTAGTGTGGAGCCTATGTAGTCTTTGGTCTGCTGAATCAGATGATAAGAATGTCATGGTAGTGAAGGTGTTAAAAGCTACTTCGCATGCTTTATATAGGTGTAAGTACTAGAAATTTAACCCTATGTGTGTGGTAATCCCCAGACACGGAAGACTTACTGAGGCAGATTTTATTCTCAAAAAAGTTACCCACTCTCAAGTGGTCATCATACACATCTTAAGTCTTCTCTGTTCTTCTTCAGTCTCCTCCTTTTCTCCATTTTTTCCACCTCTCATCTTACCACAGCTTCTTTCTTCTCTGTTCCTTCTCTTTTCTCCCACCCTTCTCAGTATGAATTTACTGTTTTAGGAGAGGCAGGTAAAAAGATGTGTTTATGCACATTTAACAAATTTATTATGAAAGGCTTACAAGGACAAAATACTTAGAATTAACAGAGTTAAAGATTTTAATGAGAAGACTAGGTGACTAGACACAACATTCGGTGACAGAAACAAGAGAAGGGATAGAAAGAGAGGCGAAAAAGAAAAACTAGAATAGTAAGGAGGGGGAGGGGGGAGCAGGTTGACAGGCAAGCAGTGGGAGTAGTAAATGAGGGTAAGTGTATAATGAGATTTACTCGCTAAGTCTACCATCGCGATATACATATTTTTCTCACTCTCCAACATTTTTTTCCCCTCCCCCTTACTTCTCTCTTTCCCCTCGCATAGTCCATTCCTTCGTCCATCACTTTCAAGCACACTTCCCCTTCCCTCTTACTATTACCCTTCTCCCTCATTTTCTAACACACCCTCCTCCCTCACTTTCTCCCCTTTGCTCTTCAGAAGGCTTGCCTTACTAACCCTTCACACTCCAGCACTCATTCCTTCCTCCAACACGTACACAAACTGCCTTCCAACACACCCTCCTCCATATAACACACTATAGTTACCCATCCTGCATACATCCATCTCCCTCCAACACATTCTACATTCAGTCTTCAACACACTCTTCTTCCTCCAACGTAATATAGTCATCTCACCAGCACATTCTTTCATCCTCCTTACTCCCTTTCCATCCTCCCATCTTACCTTTCCCTTCTCGCTCCCTCCCCCTTTCTATCCATCCTTGCCATCTTCCCCTTTCTCTGTGCATTCTCTCATCTTCTCCATTCCATCCCTTTCCATCATCCCTTCTTCTTCTTTCCTTTCCTTTCCATTTTTCTATATTCTCTGTTCCCTCCCACTTCATTACCCATCCTTCTTTTCCCTCCCCCATTCTTCTCATTCTTTCTCTGTCCATTTCACCACTCCATCCATTCCTTCTGATTTCCCCTTTCACTTTTGACTCCCTCCCTCTCCATCCATCACTTGCCTCTCCCCTCTGTCAGTGGTGTAAGAGCCTCAGATGACCCAGGACATGAATCCATCTATACAGGTTAAGTTCTCCCGCACACAACGGCACCTGGCCTGTATGCACCTTGGCATTTATCTATAATTAATATCTGGTGGATGTATATGAGTCAGTATTGCGAATTTTGCCCTTTCATCTCATGTTCTGACACTACACCTTGATCCTTCCCCCAGACCAGACCAGGGAAAGGAAAGGCAACAGCGAGAGGGAAAGTGATATTAGATTAGCAGGTCAGTGTGTATCAGTGGTGGGTCTGATATAGTGGGGAAAAGGCCTATTGTAAAGAATTGTCTTCCAGCTGAATCGATAGAGAGGCAGACTGCAGTCCTAATGGACCCAGGATTTAATCCCTGCTGGGGCAGGGAACAGTTTAAGAATTCGAATTTCATAAAAAGCAGACTTTACGGATCTACCAGAAGACCTGCCAACATGTCATAACAATATCCCCGCTCATAACGTACCAGTACACCAGTCCTGTATGAGAGTCCTAGCATAAATTCCATATGGACGGTGGGTGTTAGCGCCTAAGTGGTGACATGTGGAAGTGTGTAGAAGGACCACTGGGCCTTGGGATAGGCCCTGAAGCCTTTGTCCAGAGTCGGACATATAATATATATATATATATATATATATATATATATATATATATATATATATATATATATATATATATATATATATATATATTTATGCTGCTGCAAACAGAGCATACACAGCATAAGCAGATTTACTTCTACAGTCATAAAAGAAAACGACTATATACTGTATAAATGAACAGACGTGTATAGGCGCACACTGAATGAAAAAGATATATACACGAAATAGACCACGAACCGGTGCATCACTTCTCTTTTTCATCCATCACCCCCCTCCCCCCTAGATCCACATTAACCTTTCCACAGCGAGGGATCGGAGGTGTCATCTTGGTGAACCACTTCCCAGCACCATTAACAACACACATTAACCCTGCCACTGTGAGGAGTGAAAGACGTCATCCAGGTGAACAATTTCCCAGCTGCTTTATGTCCCTTGGCTTATTGTTGTTGATTTGTTGGTGACTCATTGTAAATACTGTATGCCTCCCATCACTGTGACCAGAATACAGTATTATACCTGTGTGTGTGTGTGTGTGTGTGTGTGTGTGTGTGTGTGTGTGTGTGTGTGAGAGAGAGAGAGAGAGAGAGAGAGAGAGAGAGAGAGATGGGTATTGTGTGAACGTTTGCGAGACTCGAAAAATGATGGAAAAATGAAATGTAAACAGCTGATAAATGTGACCTGACTTTAATTGAAAGTAGATATTTCTTGTCAGTGAAATGGGTAAAACGAAGATAAGAATGATCTGTCCAGGAAAATTAATATTAGTTTTTGAATTAAAGTGATGTGGAAAAGAAGCGTTTAGTAGGAGTAGAAGACAGGGAAGAGGGAAACGGGCTGGAGGGTAGTTGGGAAGTGAGAGGGAGGGAGGGAGGAGGGAGAAGGATTGGAGGGAGGTTGGAAAGAGAGAGGGAGGGAAGGGGGGAGACTAGAAAGGAAGGAGTAAGGGAGGTTGGGAAGAGAGGAGTGAAGAAAATAGGAAAGCTGTCGGGTGGGAAGGAGCAAAGCAGGGAGGATGAGGGGTTGGAGGGGGAAAAGAGAGAGAGAGAGAGACAGAGAGGGAAGATGGGAGGGAGGGACAGGGCAGTCCCGAGGTTGGTTATCAAAACAGCGGTGCCAAGATCCTCCCAGTCCTATCGCCGCCTCCACCCTATTTTAAACTTAGTGAACTTTGACCAAAGTACAGTGAAACCCCTACAACACCAGGCTTCTTTATTGTCCACAACAATGCACTTTATCGCTCAGGCAGCATTTTTTTTTTTTTTTTTTCCTGAGCAAAAGCGCAGGACAACTGTTTATACCTAACCGGTCCACTGAGGTCACGATCGCAATACATATGCCATTGTCTATGTTTTGTGGTTCACTGGAGAGAGAGAGAGAGAGAGAGAGAGAGAGAGAGAGAGAGAGAGAGAGAGAGAGAGAGAGAGAGAGAGAGAGAATCCATGAGGGAGGGAGGCAGAGTGAGTTGAAGGAACTAAAGGAAAGTGGTGATAGAAAGCTTGAAATGGTGTGACATGTTGATGCGTGGTGATAGGCTATAAAGCTTTTGATAGTAAGGAATGGTGCAAGTGATGACAGAGAAGATAGGTGTTTATCTCGTGGTCACAGTGGATAAACTCTGGAGAGAATCGTGTGTCAGTATCACTTCCATTCCGTTGACATTGGCTGATGCACTCTTGGTCTCCCTTCATTGTATACCCCACTGCACTCCCTGCCACAACTCCAAGCCTTCCTCCCTTTTGTACTTTACTTCACTCCCTGCTACCACTCCAAGCTTCCCTCCACCATGTACTCCTCCTCTCCACTTCCTAATGCACGGCTTGATAATCCTGTGTGTGCACATTTGTTGGGCGTGACCTCTGACCCTGCCGGCCCACACTTTGTTTTCACACAGATAAAGAATAATGATGCACTAAACAGGGAGTATAAATACTCTCTCTCTCTCTCTCTCTCTCGCTCTCTCTCTCTCTCTCTGGCATAAGAGGATTCTTTTTGTGGAAGTATAATAAAACTTCAGTACAGAGTAAAATTTTAAATACTTGATTAGACTGAACTGAGGTGTGGTTCAATCAGTTGGATTTTGTCTGTAGTTCATCGTACGTGCCTATTTTTCCTCTGCTTGTGTCTGAATATCACTGCTGTAATGTACTGTACTGCATGAATAAAGAAGGATAATAAATCTCCTGTCAGAGAGGTAAAGAAGGTCGGTACGCTGTGTCAAGCCAGGAATAAAGTGCGCCTAATTTTCACCCATTTCTGCTTCTCACTACCCTCTGCCAGCTTAAAGCCTATAGCCCATGCCGTCTGTCCCAGCAATGCCAGTGCACCAACATTTTATCCTTTTTTTTTTTCCAGAACATGAACAGAGGAAGGAAAAACAAATTTTATAAAATTCTTACATCAAGTTACAGGTTTCCTCCATTCATAACAAAAATCTGTAACGGTTGGACATGAACTGCTGTAGGGTGAAGTTCGAGGGGAAACCAATCTGGGGAGTGAGTTCCAAAGAGAAGCAGTTCAGTTCAGTTCAGTTTCCACCAGCCATGACCAAGTATGCACGCTGTGAGGAGAAGTACTATCTTAGGACGGTTCTAGGGTAGACTAAGCCTCGCAGTTAAAGTTATTCCGGATTTTTACGTTCCCTGGTTAGGCTACCGCGCTTGCATAATGTGATGTTAAGAGGTTGCTGCTTATGCCTCCCCAGGCAGTTAACCCCCCTAATCTTAGATTAGGATTAATATGCATTTCTGCTTACTGATGGCTCTGTTTGATTTGATCCTTCCAGGATAAAGTGAATCCTGCTTTAAGTATAAAGTCTGCAGTATGACTTATTAAAGGGATATATAGCCTACAGTAATCCAGACTTTGTCTTCTTGTGTTGATATCAGGTTTAGTATGCTTTTCTGCCCACAGATGGTTGTTTTGATGCATCCGGGAGAAAGTGACCAACATGCTTTAAGTAGACTCTATGAAGTATGAGGAACATATGACTGAATTTACCTCACCTCATCATTACACCGTCGCTAGTCTACCCGTCCACACCAGACCACACCTGAACACCATTACTTACCTGTATGACGCGGCTGCGATAACACTTGAATTATCCTCCTGATCTTTAACCTCCTCCACCCACCCCACTACCCATCCCTACTCATCCTTTTTTCTTCTTCATTGCATCCTCCCGGTTCGAGGACGACTACTCGGATAGTCTTCTTCCTTGTCTGCTCCTCCCCCTCCATAAACTGTCTGCCATCTTTTCTTTCCTACTTCTTCAAAGTCAAGACAAAGAAAATAACAAAAATGTCTACCTCTCTCGTTTTTCTTCTGAGAGACACTTGGGGAAATGATAATAGTTAATAAATATTTCAAATCTTATTTTTTTTCCACTCCTCGCCCCTAAAGAAAATAAAGAATACATATATATATATATATATATATATATATATATATATATATATATATATATATATATATATATATATTTTTTTCAGGTACTTCTCTTTCTTTTCTGTTGCGTCCTCTCAGGAAAATGAATTAATCAATAAACTTCTACTCTTTCCATTTCTACTCGGACCACTTTAGCAGATGAAACTAAGCACTGTGCTCCTTTCAAGGAATTGCCTGCATTGCGCCCTTTCCTTGCACATAGAGTTGATGGCCTTCACCCTTTGGCGACGATGGAGATAAATCGTCTGACGTTAACTTGAGAGAAAACGTGTAGTCGTCAGTCTTTGCGTTAGGGTCAGCCTCAGAGCATTCTAGCACATCATCTCCCATTGAGAATACCAGTGCATCATTCCTTGGCTCCGAGGCTCTCAACCGCCAAGGCCAACCGCTCCATCATTTATGAGAACTAGTAGTCACGGGCTGGTGACTAATCATTTCTAATCATGGTAAAGAGGGAGAGTTTAACCAGTACCCCACAGGGAATATTTCTATATGATTCTGTGAATGAGGACAACTTTCATTTGATCCCTTCCAATGAACCTACTTTGTGTTGCACCTGACTAGTATAGCTTCACTGGTCACTGGGATACACAAGTTTCTTCATCACAACTAGGCTCCCCCACCCTCTCTCTCTCTCTCTCTCTCTCTCTCTCTCACACACACACACACACACACACACACACACACACACACACACACACACACACACACACACAAACCCTTTATTTTCATGGTGGTTGGCGCGACAGGGGTGTAACAGCGGGCGTGGGGGGAGAGGTGATCAGGCTGGCCAGATAGATTTCTGTAATAATGAGACCGACGTTATTATATAGTAGGAAGGAGATGAAGTGGCCGATATATTCACTTTTCACACACTTTATGCTGTTACATTATTTTGCTTCTTTGCCTGTAAAACTTTATTGGATGATAAATTGAATCATCTAAATATCAGGCAACCAGCTGTTGAATCATGTTTACCAACAGTGTTTCATCCAACCTGGTTGCATTTCAATGGAGGAGCAATTTAGAGTCCGAATATAATTCTCTGCCCTTAGTAGAATTGTTAAGTATCCCTATAACATATTCACCAGCTTAGGCAAGCACTGAAAATTGCGGTGCCTAGAAGCCAGCCGTCAGAGTGGGAAGCACCCTTGGACAAGGCGAAAGGAGCTACAGTGATGGGACTCTACCAACACAGTGCCCTCTGGATAAAATGTGAAATGTTCCATCTTGGGGTTTCTCTACAAACACAGCGCCCCTTGGATGAGGCGTCATGTGTTCCATAACAAGGCCTTTCCACCAACACAGCATCACCCACATAAGGCATAAGGTGCGTCATCACAAGACTTCTCCACCAACACAGTGCCCTCTGGATTAAATGAGAAGTGCTACATCAGGGGTCCTTTCAACCAACACAACGCCCTCTGGATGAGATATGAGGTGCTCCACCACAGAACTTCTTCATCAATATAGCACCGTAAGGATGTGGGGTGCTCCATCACGGGTCCTTTCTACCAACACAGTGCCTCCCTCTTGTCCTCCTTGAGCCGCCACCTTCGCTGGAATACTAATAGTCAATCCGAGGCACCACAAAGCAGCTGCAGAAAATCAGTTCAGTTTGTGCACTTCATCTTATCTTTTGCATAAGATCTGTTACTTATCTTTAGTAAGATCTGTAACATGTGCCTCAGTTCCGGTGTTTGGCACGTGTAAACACCTATATTTCACTGTAAAATCTCTGGGGATATTGACGGATGACAGTGTGATGCCACAACCACATCCTCATGATTTGTGTGTACCACCTGCAACTGGGTACATTTTACTTTACCATGTATGGGTCTATTGTAGGATGAATAACCGGTCTTTCCCATTTAGTCCGTGAGTAATGTAAAAACTGCTCAGAGGCGCAGGAATTGAGGGACAGGAAACTAATTGTTGAGTGTTTATAGACTTCGTTTATCTCACCCCATCTTAGTGAGAAAAAAGCAAGATGATGACTGTGAAAAAAAGTACTGTGATTGTATGCGTAAAGAATGTGGTGATCCCACCTCCCAACACGTTTGCTTCAAGCACCCTCATAATTTATACAGCTGAAGTGAATGGGAGACCGAATATAGAGTTTCCTGCTCCTCCGAGCAGTGCCCCCCTTCCAAATATATAGGCTTTCCTTTACATCCCCCTCTCAGATGAAAACAAGATTATGTGGGTTAGCTCATGGCGATAGAAGATACATTAAGGACTTCAAAAGTTACCTACCGATAAGCCTTTTTTTCTGTTATCTGTAAACCTATGACAGTTATTGTTATTTACAAAATTGTTCCTACATCAGATCTAACTGTAATAAAGAGACAAGTATGGTATAATAGCTAAAATCAAACGAGGTAGCAGGGAAAAATGTATGAGAGAGAGAGAGAGAGAGAGAGAGAGAGAGAGAGAGAGAGAGAGAGAGAGAGAGAGAGAGCACATATATAACAAGGGTAATGGAGTACAACAGTGACTCTGATGGAGGAGTATCTGATAGGGGTTAAATTACCCACTGAATACCACACAATTACGCCCTAATAAATCTAGCCTAAACGAGCTCTGATGCTTATATTCTCTCTCTCCCTCTCTCTCTCTCTCGTTTGTGTGTGTGTGTGTGTGTGTGTGTTGGGGCGGGGGGGAAGGGGCACAACTAGCGGTGGGATGGACGGAGCCCAGCACGCTAGGAGAAGGGGGATGGACGGGGCAGGGGCACGCTTAGGGGAGGGGGAAGGGGAGGGGCGGGGCAAGGGACTGCTTGAGGAAGAGCTAGAGTGAGAAGGATGACTGGAAGGATAGAGAGATGGAGGGGAAATGAGAAGTGAATATCCATGACTGCATTTCTTTACTGTATGGTAGTCATTTTTTTTTTTTTTTTTTGGGGGGGGCCGCAGTTTTGACAGGGAGATTGGTGAAGTGGGAGAAATGTTTAGCCCCTTAAAACTATCTGAACAGAACCCTTAATTATATTCTGGAGGTTTTATAAGGACCAGTACATCTGCTGCAGTTACTTCTTTGTACGCATTTCATCAGTTTCTCAATTGTCGATCCCTGTTCTTACCTCCAATCCCATCTCTCATTTCTTCCCTCCCTCTCTCCCCCCTTTTCTCCTTTCATTCTCTCCTCCCCTCTCGTTGCTACTCTCCCTCCCTCTCTCCCTTTTCTCCTTTCGCTCTCTCCTCCTCTCCTTGCTACTCCCATATCCTTCTGTGTGCATTATCCCCACACCTCCATGACGCTCCCAGTATTGTTTAGGCCATAAATAATGCCCTTTTCCTTCCTCACTTTGCTATTTAGAATCATAGCGTATCTTCTGCCAACAAGGGACCCAGAACCGTGTAAGGGAGAGGCAACCGGATGAAGTACAGAGAAGAAGTGACAGCAGCTTCTTTTATTTATTTATTTATTTTCCTTTCTTTTATTGGCTCCAAGCACAAACACTTTTGAAGGCGTTACTGAGCCGAGATAACTGCAACGTCGATCACGAATGTAAACAGAGATTAGAGGTACTGGAGGGGATGACTGCAATCCAAGGAGCTGAAAACAGGGTAATGGCCCAGAACACGAAAGCTGGAACATGGTGCCTGGAACACGAAAACTGAAGACAGGACCAGGAACACGAAAGCTGAGGACAAGACCTGGAACACAAGAGGTGGAAGACGGGGCCTGGAATATGAGAGCTAGAAGACGGGGCCCCGAGACTCGAGTATTAAAGCTAGGGAACTGCCATAGTTACGATTGGTTAAGGATCGGGCAGGAGGGAAGATGCAGAGTAGCAATAATAGGTTAACCCTAACAGGCGAGGAGTAGGGAAGTGGAAGACTTGATAAAATATTAAGTTTGAGAATTCATACACAGCTGACGATAAAATTTGTGATGACAACTCACCGGTGAAAAGGATGGTAATGACAGCGATGACAGATACCCATGCGATAATGATGTTAATGAAAACGACATTGCTGTCAGTCAGGTAACATTACAACAAACGATGAATATGACAAAACTTGGGATTAATGTGACTCACAAAAGGGCCGGAATATTTGAAGGTGGGAGTGTTGTGACGATGGCGGTGTCCAAGGATAAAAATGGAATGAGGGAAGGAATGGGGATTATGGCTACAAACTTTTATGTGTTTACCATTCCTTTCCATTGTATGCCTTAATTTCTGATTATTCCATTCTCTCCTCGGTCTTTTTCTCCTTCCTTTTCCCTCCTGCCTTTCCTCTTTCTGTTCATTCCTTTTCCTTGATTTATCTCCGTGTCTTCTTTCTGCTCAGTCATCGTCCACTTTCCCATTCTACTACGTTCTCCATATCTGCATTCTCATTATTCCCTACGTCAGTGTTTTATCTTCTCTCTCTCTCTCTCTCTCTCTCTCTCTCTCTCTCTCTCTCTCTCTTTTCTATTTTCTGGGAATGCTGATGCTGCTTTATCTCTTATCATTTCCCTCACTGCATTAGTATCGGTAGCTATATCCCACGTCGTCATTCTATGCCACTGCCTGCTGTTGGTAACTATTTATTTATATACCTCACCTCGTCTTCCTATGCCCCATATTGGTAGCAGTATTTATTTAGTCTTTGTCTTTCTGTGCCTCGTATTGGCGGCAGTTTTATCTTCTCTCTCTCTCTCTCTCTCTCTCTCTCTCTCTCTCTCTCTCTCTCTTTCTGGGAATGCTGATGCTGTTTTATCTCTTAACACTTCCCGCACACCATTAGTATCAGTAGCTATGTCCCACGTCGTCATTCTATGCCATTGCCTCCATAACACGGAAGTGAAAAAGTTATTATATGACAGTAATGTGATACCAACTCTAACGTATGGAAGTGAAGCTTGGACCTTGTTGGAGGGACACAAGTCAAAAGTGAGAGCAGTAGAAATGAGTTATCTGAGAGGAGCCTGTGGAGTCACGTGGAGAGACAAACTGACAAATGAGGATGTGAAGAAGCGTTGTGGTGTGGATGTGGATGTGATAGGAAGCATTAGGAGAAACACACTGAGGTGGTTTGGCCATGTGGAGAGGATGAAGGGTAAGAGACTGACGCGGAGAATGTACGTGAGTGAGGTGGAGAGGGAGAGAGGGAGAGGAAGGCCAAGGATAAGATGGAGGGATGGAGTGGAGAGGTATATGAGAGAGGGAGGTGTGAGTTGGGTGCGGGGCAGTGAAGTGGCGGGGGACAGGGTGGCGTGGAGGCGATTTGTTTGTGGCCATCCCGTATAAGGGATTGAGGCGTCTGGCAATAGACAGATAGATAGTATTGGCGGCAGTTTTTATTTTTACAAGTATACCGCCTTATACTTCTATGCCTCCAGTTGATACCGGAATATATTTGTATACCTTCCCCCCCCCTCTTTTACCGTGCTCCTGTGAGCACAGTATTTATATTCATTATGCCCTCCATGCAAGGATTGAAGTGTGACTGGGTTTAAGGATATATTTTACCCCCTAATATTTCAGTGTTAAGTCCCCTCTTTTATGTAGGAAAAGAATATGAAAACATTAATTTAAAAAAAAAAGGACATACCGTTATTACTTAGGAAAGAACAGAAACGAGTCTACGTAAATTACTAAAGGCAAACCAATATGTAGAGCGATAAAAAACGCGATATAAATAATAGGAATAAACCTGTGATGGTGGAAAAGAAAGCTTGGGCACCGTTTCACCCTTTATTTTCATACGCGCGCGCGCGCGAGCGCACGCACGCACGCACACACACACACACACACACACACACACACACACACACACACACACACACACACACACACACACACACACACACACACACAAAGAAAAAGGGAAAATTTGAAAGCTGTAAAGTAAAAAGATCGAGATTAAAGTGAGTGGCTGAGAGTATGTTCGACCAGGATGAGGCAGTGCGAAAGTAAGTGAGAAGGGACGTGGAACTGGAGTGAGAGTTGCAGTGGGAGAAGAGTGACGTAAAATACTGACTTTCTCTCCCCTCCCTCCTCTTCCTCCCCTCCCCTCCACTCTTCCACAAAGCTCCTCCTCTCTCCTTTTTTTTTTTTTCTTCTTTTTACCTCTTCTCCAGCCCTCAGCATTCTGTAATATCTACCCTTTCCACTTTCCGCTCCTTCCACCCCCAACCCTCCACTTCATCCCTCCACATGACTTCTCTTTCCTCCACCCATTCACCTTCATCCCTCCACATAGCTTTTCTTTCCTCCACCCCTCCCCTCCTTCCCTCCAACCACCTTCTGTCCATGCATCCACATAGTTTGCCTGCTTTTTCACCTACCTCTTCTCCACACCCACCCTTCCCCTTCATCCCTGTACATAATTACTCTTGCCTCCAGCCTTCCACATAACTTCTCCACTTTATCCCTACACCGTACATAATTACACTATCCTCCACCCTTCCACATAACAACTCCATCCCTTACCCTCCCTTCCCTTCATTCCTCCACGTAACTTGTCTTTCCTCCAGCTCTCCTTACAGCTTCTCTTTCCTCCACCCCTCCTTACAATTCCTCTTTCCTTCCCCCTCCACATAACTTCTTCCTCTTCCTTTCACACAGCTTCTCTCCATCCCACCACATGGCCTGCCTACTTTTCCGTGTATCTCTTCTCTGCACCCTCTCCACTCCATCTCTCCCCTCCGTCTCCATTCCTCACACGGTCCTAATTACCCCATTATAATCCAATCAATGGGGTAATTGGCCAGTTGTTAGTATGTCAGCACGAATCTCCTTTGTTTTTGACAGTACATTATGCAAATTGGTTGCGTGCAGTTCTGGCCATATCTGACCATGTAATTACCAAGAGTTAAATGATTTCCTGTGGTCATTCGACTCTCTCTCTCTCTCTCTCTCTCTCTCTCTCTCTCTCTCACACATCACTGGAGGAACTAACAAATTGTCTAGTTCTGCGATAAACGGCTGTGTGATAATATTTCTAAGTAGCTGATGATTTTCGTTTTAATTTCACTTTCTTGTCGATTACAGTTTAACCTCTCCATGGCCGCCGGCGTTGAATGACGTTTAGCCGATAAATGTCCGCAAGCGGCCTATAAAAAAAAACGCAAAAATTTTTGGGAAGTGAACAAACGTTCAGAACGTCTTCAAACTGACCTACACTACACTTCCATACATCCCATCAAGCAGTTCAGAGCCTGCTGCTGTGATGAGTGGATTTTCGATTTTTTCGCTCCTGGCCATGCCTAAACAAGGGGGGGGGGGTTCAATCGATAGAGAGGTGGCCTGCAGTCCTAACGGACCCAGGTTCAAATCCCGGCTTGGGCAGGGAACAGTTTAAGGATTTGAATTTCATTAAATAAGACTTCACTGGTCAACCAGAAGACCCGCCGACATGTAAAAAATACCCCCGCTAATACCAACACACCAGTCCTGTATGAGACAGCCCTAGCATGAATTCAATATGGACGGTGGGTGTTAGCGCCGAAATGGTGAGATGTGAGATGTGTATGGTATGTAGGAGGACTACTGGGCCTTGGTAGCAGGCAGTGAAGCCTATGCCCAGAGTCGGACACACACACACACACACACACACACACACACACACACACACACAAAAACATCCATTATCTCGACCCAGGCAGAAAATATCTTTGTCTTCTCTTGCAAACACACACATCCACCTGTTTACGATTATGAATTAATACAGGCAAAAACAAAAAAGACATGATAATAAGTGAAAAATACATATTTGTCTTTGTATCTTTACTTATTTGCTCAGGTTTGTTGTAATGGTTTGGATCATTCCTTGCAAAGCGACTTGTAGAAAACTGTGAAAACTTTCGGGAAGTGAACTAACATCTGGGACATGAGACTGACCTTGACTTCACTCTCTCATATATCATCTGTCAGTTCACCACCTGCTGCCGAGACGAGTGGATGTACGATTTGTTCGCTCGTGGCCATGCCTAAAAACACATCGTTACACCCATTACCTCGACCCAGACAGAAAATATATTTTTCCTCCCTTGCAAAACACACACAACCACCCTGTTTATGAGACAGCAACATATATTGCGAAAATAATAAGGTAAAATGATAAAGGTGAACGTGTTATTATGGAAAAAATATGTTTTCTCCCGTTTGTAAATGTAGCCTATTTATTTCTGCTTTGTCTCTGTATTCGTAATAATTAAACTTATTCATAGTTCTGAAACTGCATTACAATTCTATTTTTAGCCATGCACTTGGTGTGGGAGCTGGAAGTTGCGACTCAACTTCCGTATTGCTAATCTGATCTGACCCTCCACTTTCATCTGTGGGAGAGCCTAGCCTTGGAGGACGGTCAATTTTCTCATTTAGGACTGAAAATTCAACCCTTTCAGTTCCTTTTCCAAGCATGGGCACAACGATAACGTAAAAAATAACTCGAAACTACCATAAACATATTTTATATCAAAAAGGTGAAAAAAATCTTTTTTTTTTTTTTTTTTTCCCAGCCATTCCTAACATATTATGTTCTGAAATCATTCGATATCATCTTTCTTATCTCATACATGCACAATATTTCAGCACCATTCACATTGTTTTGGGGGCAAAAAAATTGATAACACCTGCAATGCTGCACTGCGGCAGTAGCTTAAGGTGGCGGATATCGGTTGCTGATATTTCTGCAACTTTCGCTCTCCATTGCAAGCCACAGAATGGGCCTAGGAAGCTGGGACTTGCACTGTTAGGTGCGTTTGAACTTTGTCTTCAATGTGGCAAGAAAAAAAATAAAATTTCGAAACTTCAGAAAATGGGGTGCACAGAAAATTCCGAACCCATGGCCATGGAGGGGTTAAGAACAGTGACACACTTCATGTGCAGATGAAGACGACGATGATTCGTAGTGAAAAATGGCGTAAACTCGTACAAGGTGGAAGTCAAGCGAGGCATAAGGAAAGATAGAATAGGTACAGTATTATGCTGCTAATACTGAATCAATAGAACATATATAGCTATGGTTCACGAAAGTAGCAGAAAAAGATAAAAGAAGGAATAGGAATAAAGAGAAACTGAATGAACTATGGGGCGACAGTTTCCAAATGATTTCGCTTAGTACACTACCACATCATTCCAGTTGTTCATCTACCTTTGGTCACACTTATTTCGTCTTGGTAATTTGAAAGCTGCCTGATGTGAAGCTGGGATTTTAGTCACATAGAATATACATTTTATCTGTGAATCGTTTGAGAAGCAGCAGATGTATCTTTAACATGTTGGATAGGGGCTCGGTAGCAGGCATGTGGCGGCTGTTGCCTTAAATCATTCCTACGGATATTTTTCCTAACGCTTATAATTCGTTTTACACAATAAATTTCTACCACAATGTACCATAAATAAAGAACCTTGAAGTATACGTAATAATTTTCATTGGAAAAGATATTGTACTTAAAATGAAAACTAAGAAAATTAAGCTTTGTTTACTTTTGTCTGCCGTAGAGGCTATTTATCAGGGCTGCCAACCTTTCCAAAAATGACGCTTAGGTAGATTTATCTCGTAGACCATTTCTGTCAAACGTTTTTCCGAATAAGTGATACAGTTTATGTGTATTTTTAGGATTATTGGATGATCAATAGGTGGTGCTTCGAGCGATTTTAGTGTCAGTAAAATTGTGTGGTTGTATATTGTGATTAGTCGTCGACATCGTCAGTTAAGCGTTGCTGTTTGGTGGGATTAGGGTGTGTCATATTCCCTACTACAACTACCTTATTTTTGTGGTTGAACTGCTTGTGTGCTGAGTGCTCGATACAGTGCAAACATAAACTCTCACTGAAACTCCTGACGTGGAAATTGTGGTGACACGGGGTGGCGGTGAAAAAAAAAAAAAAAAAAAAAAGGATAATGAGTATGGATGATCTGTGTCGGCCTTGGCGTGAATATGTATGACGCCTCTTGCCATCACAGTGTACGGATGGATGGTAATGCTTGTGTGATGAATTAGTGATGGAGTTGGCAGGCTGGAGGTTGTGCAGGTTAGTGTTAATTTGATGGTTAGGTTTACGGTGTTAAAGGAAACATGGAAATAAGTTTCTGAAACAAGTTACAGAGACATTTCTGTAGCCTATACCACTAGATCTACCAAAAGAGATTTTTATGAGTGTGTTGGAGATTATGAAAATATTAAAAGATTACTAAGGTCAGTTTAAAGTAACGATGAAGGAATAGATATTTTGTCTGTTGATTACCGTATTGCAGCCAATGATAGATAGTGGATATGTGTGTGTGTGTGTGTGTGTGTGTGTGTGTGTGAGAGAGAGAGAGAGAGAGAGAGAGAGAGAGAGCTTGTGTCATTCTTATTCTATTGCATATCATACTGTTATGCAGTAGTGACCTAACCGCCATAGTCTCCATGGGTCATTCGACCTCCTGCAGTAATCCTTTTATGTATTTATGACTGAGAGGAGGGGGGGGGGATGGGATGTAGGACAGTTCTATATAATATATATATATATATATATAGCTATATAGATATATATATATATATATATGCATATATATAGACCCTCCAGGGAAACGTCGTCTCTGGCATTTTGGAGCTGCGGACTGGGAGGCCCTCAGGCAGTACTTTGATTTTCCCTGGAATGATTATTGCTTCCATGGCCGTGAGCCATCTGAGTGTGCCTTGCGCATTACGGAGGTTATTCTCTCGGGCATGGAAGCATACATTCCTTTCTCATATCCTTTGACTAACGCAAGAAAGCCTTGGTTTAATCACGCTTGTTCTAATGCTGTCCGCAACAAGGAGAAGGCCTACAAAAGGTACCGGAGCAAACCCACCCCTGAATCACATAATCTTTACGTTTCTGCCCGGAATCGTGCTAAGTCTGTTCTTCGCTCTACTAAAAATAATTTCATCCATACTAAATGCTCTCAACTCTCCAACTCGAATTCTTCCCGCTCCTTCTGGCACCTTGCCAAAAATCTTTCTAACAACTTTACCTCATCATCCTTCCCTCCTCTTTTCTACTCTGATGGTTCTGTAGCTATTTCTTCTACTGATAAAGCAGATCTCTTCGCACAGACTTTCTCCTCCAATTCCACCTTAGACGATTCCGGTGCTGTTCCTCCATCACTTCCCCCTCTGACTTCCTCATGGCTGACATTAAAATTTCTTCAGTTGATGTATTTTCTGCCATTACTGGCCTCAGTACTAACAAGGCATATGGGCCTGATGGGGTCCCTCCTGTTGTTCTCAAAAACTGTGCTTCTGTACTTACACCCTGCCTAGGCAAACTATTTCGCCTTTGTCTGTCAACTTGTACCTTTCCTTCTTGCTGGAAGTTTGCTCTCATTCAGCCAGTCCCAAAGAAGGGTGACCACTCCCAACCCTCCAACTATCGTCCAATTGCTTTAACGTCCTGTATTTCAAAAGTTTTCGAGTCAATTCTTAATAAAAAAATTTTAAGGCATCTTTCCTATCACAACCTTCTTTCCGATCGTCAGTATGGGTTCCGTCAGGGACGCTCCACTGGCGATCTTCTCACCTACCTTTCAGACTCCTGGTCATCCTCCTTTCGGGACTTTGGCGAAAGCTTTGCCATTGCACTTGACATCTCAAAGGCTTTCGATCGAGTCTGGCACAAATCTTTAATTTCCAAACTGCCCTCCTACGGTTTCTATCCTTCTATCTGTACCTTCATCGCTAGCTTCCTTTCTGGTCGTTCTATAGCTGCTGTCGTAGACGGCCATCGTTCTTCTCCTAGATCTATCAACAGTGGTGTTCCTCAGGGCTCTGTCCTATCACCAACTCTCTTCCTTTTATTCATCAATGATCTTCTAAGCTGTACATCTAACCCTATCCACTCATACGCTGATGACTCCACCCTTCACCTTTCCATTCGGTTCCCGCAACGCCCATCTCAACAGTTACTTCAAGAAACAAGGGATGAGGCTATGACACACCTAATGTCTGACTTGGCTCATATCTCTGACTGGGGTAAAAATAATATGGTTGTCTTTAATGCTTCTAAGACTCAGTTCTTACACCTATCAACCCGACAAAATCTTCCACAGGTATACCCACTAATGTTTAATAATATTCAGATTAATCCTGCGTCATCCTTCAAGATGCTTGGGGTTTCATTTACTCGGGACTTATCTTGGAAAGATCATATTACATCTCTTGTAAAATCTGCTTCCAAGAGATTGGGTGTGCTAAGCCGACTCCGCTCTTTCTTTACCCCTGCACAATTGTTGACTCTATACAGGGGTTTTATCCGCCCCTGTGTGGAGTACAACTCTCATGTGTGGGGAGGCTCCCCACATACAGCTCTTCTCAATAGGGTGGAGTCAAAGGCTTTTCGTCTCATTAACTCTCCTCCTCTTACTGACTCCCTTCAACCTCTGTCTCTTCGCCGCACTGTTGCATCTTTATCTCTTTTCTATCGCTACTTTAATGGTCACTGCTCCTCTGAACTGTCTGCTTGCATTCCTCCACCTCTACGACGGGCGCATAGCACCCGTCTGGCAGCAAACTCTCATCCCTTTTCTGTCCAACTCTCTAATGCAAGAGTTAACCGTTACTCCCAGTCTTTCATTCATGCAACAGGTCAGCTCTGGAACTGTCTCCCTCTGTCTGTATTTCCTCCTGCCTATGATCTCCAGTCTTTCAAACGAAGTGTGTCCAGGCATCTCAAAATGATCGGATCTTGAATTTGGCTCTCTATTGTATTTTGTTTTTCTCTTGGAGGGAACTGTTACTGCAGGCTCATGGCCTTTGATTCCTTCTTCCTCGCATAAAAATATATATATATATATATATATATATATATATATATATATATATATATTATATATTGTTACATAGCCTATGATTTCATCATCCTTTGTGTAATTTTAACGCATAGTAGGCTGCATGTTTGATCACGAGCGTGTTCTGCCTCAGTTCCCCCCATCTACCGTTATAGTAGAGTAAGTCGTCCTTTCTGTTGTTCAGAGCAGGATTGTCAACTCTTTGTCCCCATGGCTTCATTTGCGCGTCCTTCTTACAAGTTGTATCAAGCTCTGCTGGCCCCTATATAATGAGCTCAGTCTCTGCATTATTGTCACTTAGATCTACTCCTCATTTTGTTCACATCTCTGTCCTCCCCTGTACAGTTATTATTGTGAGTGCTCAGGAAGTCTCCAACCATCTAGCAGCTGTGTAATTTGAGTATAACTGATATTGCATTTTTCCTTGTACTGTGTAGCGTAAGGTGTTAATTTGTAGGCCTAATGAGGTTTTTGTAATTCATGTAAGGTTCTTTTTGTCAGTCATTTTTGATAATATTTTGTATCTGTAATAATATATCTGGCATTCACTGAGTATTATCTGGTATCTCATTTTAACAGGGCTGACTTAGATAAATTTACTCATGCTAATTTTGTGTTAATAGAGGCTATTGCAGTTAACCATATATTTAACCTGTTTTTTGCCATTACATTATCCATATGAGTCCTGAATGTTTTGTTGTTAGTTTCAGCATTAAACTTTAACTTGTACTTTTACCTAACTCTTTTGTTTTGAACCTGGAACTTTACGGGACAGTAGTGATTTTTAGTATTCTCACTTAATGTGTACATTATTTTTCTCTGTTCCGTAACATAAATTTGGCGACCTCTTATCAGGATATTCAGGATATTATTATAAGGATATTGCTCGATATTTTGTGACTGTGATTTATTCATGATGTCTACTATTACTACACTTGATGAAGCCAAAGATTTTTCGTCAAATGTGCAAACAGTGTGTGATGTAGAAAACAGAACAAAGAATGAACTTAAGCTTGTTGCTCAACAATTGGGAATTGCTGTTCGCTCTCATCATTCTAAAGATCAAATTGTTGACATAATTAATGAAAGCTTGTTTAATGTAACTCCTCCAAATGAGCAAATGAAGATTGAAATAACTAAGTTACAGCTAGCCCTGCAGGAGGCTCGTGTGAAGGAAGCTGAATTTCAAGCACGTGCTAAGGAGGCTGAGTCTCAGGCTAAGGAGGCTTGTGTTAAGAAGGCTGAATTTCAAGCAAATGCTAAGGAGGCTGAATCTCAGGCTCGGATTCAGGAAGCACAGATACAGGCTCAGGCACAAATTGAACTTGCTAGGATTCAGGCAGACCATGAGTATCGCATGAAACAAGGTGGAACTGGATCATCTAGCTCTGATGATTTTGATGTGGCTAAAAATGTTAAACTTGTCCCTCCTTTTAATGAATCTGATTTAATCAAGTATTTTCAGTTGTTTGAGAGGGTAGCTACAGGTATTAATTGGCCAAAAAAGTATTGGCCAGTACTCCTTCAAACTGTTCTCACCGGTAAAGCTCAAGTAACTTATGCATCTTTGGCTCAGGATCAATCTGATAATTATGATGTAGTTAAGAGCTTGATTCTTAAGGCCTATGAGCTTGTTCCTGAAGCCTATAAGTAAAATTTAGGACAACTTATAAGCAAGATAAGCAATCCCATGTTGAGTATGCAAAAATCAAAGAAGATCTGTTAGAGCAGTGGTTAAATTCTAAGAATGTGGATTCTGATTTTGGTAAATTTAAGCAGATGATTTTGCTGGAGGACTTCAAAATGTGTATTTATAAAGATGTAAGCCTATATCTTGATGAGAAAAGAATAGATAATTTGTCTGATGCTGCAGTTTTAGCTGATGAATATGTTCTCACTCACAAGAGATATTCTAAAGAAAAAGGGAAAGCTGAGAGTAAGTATGTTGCCTCTACTCAGAGTACAGGTAACAGGAAAGAGAATAAAGATGATGTTTCTCAGGAGGTAAATACCAGCGTCACCTCTAGATTTCAGAAAAGTAAATGTACTTATTGTAGTAAGCTTGGTCATACTACGGAGAAATGTTTCAGGAGACAGCGTGATGTGAACAAAAAGGAGTCTTTAAATATTCAGTCAATTGGTCTAGTGTCCACCCTTAAGAGTTCCCAGATTTCTTTAACTGAGTTAACTGAACCTGCTTTGAGGGGTAAATTAAATTCTCATGATGAAGCTCCTCTTTTGAGCAGTAACGTGGGTGACACTCTCAAGAGTTCATGTGCTAATTTCCTGTCTGAAGGTTTTGTCAGTCCTCTGGACAGTAATGACAGGAAATGAGTTAAAATATATCGTGATATAGGTGCTTGCCAATCCCTTATGCTGACCAGTGTTCTAGGCTCTAATGTTAATTCCTCTGATGAAACTGTAATCTTACAAGGTGTAGGGAATAATTACATCTCTCTCCCTCTGTGCAGAGTTAATTTAGAGTCTGGTTTTGTTAATGGTTCCGTTATGGTTGGGTTGGTTGAGACACTCCCAATGTCAGGTGTAACTTTCTTACTTGGAAATGATATTGGTGGAAGTCAAGTGTGTCCAGCTCCTCAGTTGTCTAGTGAGCCAGTGGCTGCGACCCAGGATTGTGATGTCCCTCATGTGTTCCCTGCATGTGCTGTCACTAGGGCTAAGTCTAAAGTTACTGATGATTTAGAGGATAATGATGATGATGATGTTATCCTAGCTGACACTTTTCTTGCTAATTTGGACCACTTACCAGATGAGGCAGTACCCCGTAGTGTTGATAATTTGTCTCGTCAAGAGTTGGTTGAGTTGCAGGTTGCTGACCCTGAGTTGAAAGGTCTAGCTAACTCTGCTTGCAGTGAGGAAGAGTCAGCTGGTGCTTCTACTTGTTATTATATAAAGTCAGGAGTACTTATGAGGAAGTGGAGACCCCCAACAGCATCAGCCGACTGTGAATGGGAGGTTGTACATCAAGTTGTCATCCCTCGTGTTTGTAGGCAGGATATCATTAGAGTGGCTAATGATTCCAGTTTGGCAGGACACCTTGGAGTGAGGAAGACTGTGGCACGCATTTTGAAACACTTCTACTGGCCAGGTATCTTCAGGGATGTTTCCTGGTATTGTAAGTCTTGTCACACCACTCAAGTGTAATCAGACCGAGAAGGTTGCACCTCTAGTTCCCATTCCTCCTTTTGAGGCGCCTTTAACCCGTGTATTGGTGGATATTGTGGGCCCCTCTTCGTAAGACTTCTTCAGGATTTTCTTATGTGTTGACCCTGATTGATATGGCTACTCGTTATCCTGAAGCCATTCCACTTAGAAATATCTCAGCAAAGAACGTGGTTAGGGAAATGCTAGGGTTCTTCACAAAGTTTGGTCTGCCCAAGGAGGTACAGTCAGACCGGGGAAGTAATTTCATGTCAAACGTTTTCAAGCAGTCTCTGAAAGAGTTGGGCATCACCCAGATCACGTCTTCAGCTTACCATCCCCAGACCCAAGGAGCGTTGGAGAGATATCATCAAACACTCAAATCGATGCTCAAGAAATACTGTTTGGAACATCAGAAAGACTGGGATAAAGGTCTTCCGTTCGTTGTGTTTGCCGCAAGAGAATCTCCAAATGAATCACTGGGCTTCTCACCTTTTGAACTACTGTTTGGCCATGAATAAGAGGACCCCTTAAGTTACTCAAGGAATGCTGGCTGTCGGAGGAAGATGATGTCAACCTGCTAGAGTATGTGATGAAGTTCAAAGAACGGCTGTCCACTGCTTTACAGCTGGCGAGAGAGAATTTAGGAGCTGCTCAGGAGAAGATGAAGACTTGGTATGATAAGAAGTCCAGGTTACGCCACTTTCAGCCAGGAGATCAGGTTTTGATTCTGCTACCGGTGCATGGGCAACCTCTTCAAGCCAAGTTTAGTGGTCCTTATTTCGTGGAGAAGAAACTCAGTGATGTCAACTATGTCATCGCCACACCAGATCGTAGAAAGAACAAGCAACTATGTCACATCAACATGCTAAAGTTATATCACAGGCGGGACGAAAATAATCCAGTCTGCACTGTAGCTGTTCCACCCAAGTCTGCAAGTGAAGCTCTCCCATGCAGTATAGTGATAGTTTGGGGAAGAATCCTGATATCATGAATGATCTCCAGACTAAGATTTCTCATCTACCTCTCGAGGAAAGGCAAGAGTTTTCGGCATTACTGCAGGAGTACCTGCAAGTGTTCCGTGCCACTCCAGGAAGAACCACTGTGTTGATGCATGATATCGATGTTGGAGACGCAAAGCCAATTAAACTGCCTCCTTACCGTGTGAACCCAGTGAAAGTTCCTCTCATCCAGAAGGAGCTTGGCTACCTGTTGGACCACAAGATGATTGAGCCCTGTCAGAGAGAGTGGAGTTCTCCTGTCACTCTAGTCCCTAAGCCAGGTGGGTCACAGCGGCTTTGCATCGACTACAGACGTGTTAATCAGATAACCAAAACAGACACTTTCCCTCTCCCTCACGTGGAAGATTGCATAGACAAGATAGGAAAGGCTAGGTACATAAGTAAGTTTGATTTGTTAAAGGGATACTGGCAAGTACCTATGACTGAACGTGCTAGGGAGATCTCATGTTTTGTAACTATAGGAAAGAACTACTCAACTATTGAGAAAGAGCTTTTTGCCTTGATTATGGGTTTACAGCATTTTTCGTTTTATTTGTGTTCTGGTTTTGACCCTATAGTCATTTATACCGATCATAACCCACTGAAATTCCTTAGTAAGTTTAAAGATAAAATCAGAGATTGACAAGATGGAGTCCACTTCTTCAGGAGTATTCATTAGACATACAACATGTCAATGGGAAAGAAAATGTTATTGCAGATTGCTTATCTAGACTTTAGACAGATTGTTTTAGAGTAATAAGAAATTTCCTTTGTAAATTTCTTTTTCTTTGTAGGGAGGTGTTACATAGCCTATGATTTCATCATCCTTTGTGTAATTTTAATGTACAGTTGCTGCATGTTTGATTACGAGCGTGTTCTACCTTACTCCCCCCTTCAACCCTTATAGTAGAGTAAGTCGTTCATTCTGTTGTTCAGAGCAGGATTGTCAACTCTTTGTCCCCATGGCTTCATTTGCGCGTCCTTCTTACAAGTTGTATCAAGCTCTGCTGGCCCCTATATAATGAGCTCAGTCTCTGCATTATTGTCACTTAGATCTACTCCTCATTTTGTTCACATCTCTGTCCTCCCCTGTACAGTTATTGTGAGTGCTCAGGAAGTCTCCAACCATCTAGCAGCTGTGTAATTTGAGTATAACTGTTATTGCATTTTTCCTTGTACTGTGTAGCGTAAGGTGTTAATTTGTAGGCCTAATGAGGTTTTTGTAATTCATGTAAGGTCCTTTTTGTCAGTCATTTTTGATAATATTTTGTATCTGTAATAATATATCTGGCATTCACTGAGTATTATCTGGTATCTCATTTTAACAGGGCTGACCTAGATAAATTTACTCATGCTAATTTTGTGTTAATAGAGGCTATTGCAGTTAACCATATATTTAACTTGTTTTTTGCCATTACATTATCCTTATGAGTCCTGAATGTTTTGTTGTTAGTTTGAGCATTAAACTTTAACTTGTAATTTTACCTAACTCTTTTGTTTTGAACCTGGAACTTTACGGGACAGTAGTGATTTTTAGTATTCTCACTTAATGTATACATTATCTTTCTCTGTTCCGTAAAAATATATATATATATATATATATATATATATATATATATATATATATATATATATATATATATATATATATATATATATATATATTAGTAAAAACAAAAAAAAGATGAAATAGAACGAGCAGAACTATATAAGCTTATCAACAAGAGGGAAAGAGAAGAGAGAGAGAGAAAAAAAAGAGAAACATGGATCAGATCCAATTAACCATCAAAAAAGGAAAAACTCTGAAACAGGTCCGAAGAAAAATGGCACTAGGAAAGCAACAAATTACATCACTTAAAGACAAAAACGATGAAGTCATTAAATACAGAGGTAAGATGATGAAGCGAGAACTGTATACATCAAAGACAGTAGTACCCATAGCTAACTTTTCAGTTGACACCAGTGAAATACCTGAAGTAACAGTAGACGAAGTATTTCTCTTAAAAATATGACATGTGGGAAGGCTCCGAGAGAAGATGGAATAGTAGGCTAGCAGATTTACTGTTGGAAGCAGGAGTAGAAATACAAAAAGGCTTGCTCACTTATTTACTCAATATAGCCTGTAAAAAAAGAAGAAAATTCCCAAAACATGGTTTAATGCAATATTTTTTTTTTTTTACTTTACAAAAAAGGTCACTCAAAAGATCTTAGTAACTATCGACCCATTAGCTTATTATCAGTCATATACAAAGTCTTCACGAAAGTCCTTACGAACAGAATAACAAAAAATCTGGAGGAAAACCAACTTCGTGAATAGGCAGGATTCCGAAGCGGATACTCGACTACTGATTATCTACACAATGAATCAGCTAATTGAGAAAGCTACAGAATATAATAAACCACTTGTGCTTAGGTTTTGTTGATTACGCAGTGGCTTTCGACTCAGTGGAGCACATACCAATTATAAATTCACTGCGAGAACAAGGAGTGAATAACACTGTTAAACTGCTCGAAAACATATATAAAGAGGGAACTGCTACAGTCAAATCGTATTAGGACTCGGAAAAAATTAAGATTGAGAAGGTCGTGCGTCAGGGAGATACTGTTTCACCAAAACTGTTTACAGCATGTCTAGAAAGTATTTTCAGAAAGCTAGTTTGGGAAAACAAAAGAGTGAACATTGATGGAGAAAGGCTAAACCATTTAAGATTTGCAGATGACACTGTCCTAAACTCAGAAACAGCAGAGACATTGCAAGAAATGTTAAAGTAGGGCAAAAGATGAACTGATGTAAAACTAATGTTTAATCCACAAACACCAAAGATCGTCATCAGAAGAAGCCAAGAAAGTCTTCAAGTCGAGGAGTACAATTACTTGGGGCAAATACTAAAGTTAACGAAAGATCATGGTAGCGAAATGAAAAGACGCATTACAATTGGATGGAAAGCTTTTGCTAAACGTAGAGACATTATGAAAAGTAGCTTGCCAGTTTGTATGAAATGAAAGGTATATAACGAATGTATAAATCCAGCAATGGCGTATGATTGTGAGATCTGGAAACTCAGAAAATCGGTGGAAAATAAATTAATCCTTTCTCAGAGAGCAATGGGAAGGTCAGTTTTGGGAATATCTTTAAGAAACAGGAAAAGCTCAACTTGGGTGAGAGCAGACTAAAGTCAAAAATATTATAGAAGTTATAAAAGAACAGAAATGGAGGTGGGCAGGCCATGTAGCAAGAATAAGGGATAACCGATGGAGCAAGAGGCTGACTGAATGGACACCAAGAGATTGTGAGCGTAGCAGAAAAAGGCCAGGCAGGAGATGGTGAGATGAGACAGAGAAATTTGCAGAGAAAACGTGGGAAAGATTAGCACAGTCAAGAAATTCGTGGAGAAGGTTGGGGAGGCCTTTGTTCAGCAGTGCACTTGTAATGGCTAATGATGATGATGATGATGATGATGATCATGTATACATATGCTCGAATATATATATATATATAATATATATAAATATATATATATATATATATATATATATATATATATATATATATATATATATATATATATATATATATATATATATATATATATAATCCTGCGATTACTGAGTACTATTAATAAGTACTAGACCTATAATAATTCTGCATCCTGTGTTAGTTGGATTTGACGTTCGTTTTTCATTTCAGAGCCAACTGGAGGCTGGAGAATGTGCCCTAGAAGCGAAGGTAAGTGTAATTTGTGTGTGTGTGTGTGTGTGTGTGTGTGTGTGTGTGTTAACAGACAAACTGACTGGTAGTTGTTATCTGTGACAATGTTTTATTAAACTGATTGGTAGTTATCTCTGACGCTGTTTTCGTTTCTTCTTATTTTTTATTATTATTATTTTTTTTTTTAGGGGAAAACCTTTGTATAAATCTTCACTAATCAGACCACACAATCTACGCTGGGTCTTGACCACCCACCATCATCTCAGTCCATCCCACCCACTCCATTCCGCCCACCTTCCATTATTGTCACCCTCTATACCGCCCATCTTCACCACCCACTCCCAGCACGTCCCCCCCACCCCAATCCCCCCACGCCACTATCGCCGACCACTCTCTGCCAGTCCCACCCACTCCCTGCCGGTCCCACCCATTCCCTGTCGGTCGCACCCACTCCATTCCCTTCACCATCCATTATTACATCCCTCTACACCTCCCACTATCATCATCCACTCCTTGCGGGTCCCACCCACTCCAACCCGCTCACCCTCCATTACGAGTATTTCCACCCTCTACACAGCCCATCTTCACCACCCACTCCCAACCCATCCCACCCACTCCATTCCGCCGACTGCCACTTACCACTATTACCCTCCCCCCTTAAAAAAAAAAAAAAAAAAAAAAAAAGGCTTACAAAAATTCAAATCTTGGAAGTCTTTGCCTGGGTCCTGCTGAATGTTAACATATCGTGATGCAAACTTGACTGGAACGTACCTAAACCGGCCTGGATGGATTAGATGGATCAGAGTTAGATGTACAGGATATGAATGGACTTAACGGGAAGTAAATCCAGCACAGTGGGCTGAGAGAGAGGGAAAGATATGGTTGGGAAGGAGAGGAAAGGAGGCGAAGGGAGGAAAGAAGAGGGGGGGGGGAAGGAGAAAGAAGAGAGTGGAGAGAAGGGGGCAGCTTTACATCGTTCTCCCCCTTCACCTTGATTCTCTCTTTCTCTCTCTCTCTCTCTCTCTCTCTCTCTCTCTCTCTCATCAGCCGTTGTGTGTCCACTGCAGGACCGGCCTATCCCTACCGAAGCAGGGACGATACAACCAATGTATCTCTACCAAGTGGCTTAGGCTGTCTAGTAGAGATTGTATGTAGGGTGACAAGTGCTTGCAAGTGTAATAATTGTAGTGTTGTAGCGGCTTTGGATGTGTGTGTAGTTTGTGAGCCAAGTGTAATCGACCCTCGCAAGCCGACTGGGTGTAAGCATACTTTATAGTATGCGACACTGGTTCAACCACAGCACCCCTTATGTCCGCCAATGCAATACGTGGCCAGAAGAACGCTCCCAAAGTCTATTACGCTGGCGGGGCGCGAACCCTCGTTCTTCAGTGTACAAAATATGGGGCTTCTATGGTACAGTGGGTACAGTGTGCGTTTCGTACACGGGTGAACCTGGAGTTTGCGCCCCGCCAGGGTAATAAACTTTGTGAGTGTTCACCCGGCCACGTACTACATTGGCGGACACAAGAGTGTGCTGTGTTTGAAGCCAGTGTTGCTTATTTATAAAGTATGCTTGCACCCCAGTTGGCTTGCGCAGGGCGATTACACTTGGCTCACAAACTACACACACATCCAAAGCCGCTACAACACTACAATTACACTTGCAAGCACTTTGTCACCCTACATACAATCTTCACTAGGACAGCCGAAGCCACTCTGGTAGAGATTACATTGGCACAGTATCGTCCCGACTTCGGTCGGAATAGGCCGGTCCTGCAGTGGATATTCAAACGGCTGATGATGATGATGATGATGATATATATATATATATATATATATATATATATATATATATATATATATATATATATATATATATATATATATATCTTTATATCTATCTATCTATCTATCTATCTATCTATCTATATATATATATATTTACCGATATGTGTGTGTGTGTGTGTGTGTGTGTGTGTGTGTGTGTACCGTATATATATATATATATATATATATATATACATATATATATATATATATATATATATATATAGATACAGAGAGAGAGAGAGAGAGAGAGAGAGAGAGAGAGAGATTACTGAAACATTGCATTGAAAAAGGTTAGAAGTCGTAGCCAGGACGAGACACGAGCTGAGAAGTAATTAACCCAGGTTTTTACCAGTTATGTTTGTTGAATGTTTGAGAGTACCTGCAAGCTCTTGCATTAATCAGCCGTACCGACAGAGAATAAAGAGAGTGTGTGTACTGTAAAATAATCATGGGAGACAATTATAAGTCACAATAACAATTATAGTACATCCTATCACTTTTTTATACTCTATAA
>NC_136960.1:15725850-15767670 GCF_032717465.1 Coenobita brevimanus | reverse complement strand
TCAGCTCAGTGGCATAAAATGCCAACAATACTACAGCTCCTTGTTTTCTTTCCCTAGCACTTCTTTGTGACTAGCATCGGATTCTAATGTTAATCTGTTGTTACAAATCAGGTTTCAAGATAGAGAGGTGGTAATTTTCGATCCGCTTGGGAATAACACGAGTGTAGTGTTGTGGTTATGGTGATTGTTGTTGAGATCCTACGAGTATATAGTGGCCTTTTCAAAACACAACGCTCCAACATAAACCCACATGGCTGTGTTGATGACTCTTGAACTATGTTTTTTGTGTTTCTTATTAGCACTGTCTTAAATTAAGTTTCAAGCCTGTGCGATGAAAACATGATATTTATATGTTACTGAGTTATTATTTTTGTCATACCTTCTGCTTTGGTTGTATGGTGTGACCGTGGTTCTTATACTTTTATGGAATTATTCATGTTAAATGATGAAGATAAGAGGTATCATCATGATCATGATCGATTTATCATCATCATCATCGCGGATCATCATGATCATCATCATCTTTCAAATACCTCTACGTCTTTACCTTTCAGCCTTAATTGCAGTCTTCCTCTCTTCTTCCTAGTCACCACCACACACACACACACACACACACACACACACACACACACATTAGTAACCGATGCATGATCTCTGTGTCATATATCATCCTGAAGTCGAGGACTTGGCTCACAGTGCACGCAACCAAGGGAGGAATGAGGGGAGGTGCAGGGTGAGAGGAGGAAACTTTGGGTAGTGAATGAAGGAGATGGGAGGGAGGTAAGGGTAAGGTTCAGGGTAAGAAAGGAAGATACTTTGGATAATAAGGAAAGGAGCGAGGTAAGAGGTAATAAATGGAACAAGAGAAGGAGGGAAGCAGTTACAGGAGCAAAAGCGAAAGAAAAAGCAGGGTAGAGGAGGAAACAGGTCACTGAGAGAGGAGTGAAGAGTGAGCTGGACGACAAGAAGTGGAACAAGAGCTACAATGAGGGAGGTTGTTAAAGGTACTATCTTCCTAACCCCGTCAAAGACCTTACTTATTTTTTATACTATTATTATCTTCTGACACTTATTGTTATCATTTTGTTTTCTATTTAATTAGCGGAATTAGATACAGCTACCAGTAACCTTCTTCATCGTCTAAAACTCCTTCCTAAACTATCTATGTATCTATTGCCAGACGCCTCAATCCCGATTGCGGTGGCCACAAACAAATCGCCTCCAAGTCGCCCTTGTCCCCTGCCATTTCACTGCCCTGCTCCCAACTCACACCCCCCTCTCTCATATACCTCTCTCCACCCCCATCCCTCCATCTCATCCTCGGCTTCCCCCTCCCCTCTTCCCCCTCAACCTCACTCACATACACTCTCTGCGTCAGTCTTTCACCCTCCATCACTCTCCACATGGCCAGACCACCTCAGTGTGTTCCTCATAACGCTTCCTGCATCACATCTACTGTACATCAGCACCACAACGCTCCCTTTATATCCTCATTCGTCAGCCTGTCTCTCCATGTGACTCCACAGGCTCCTCTTAAATAACCCAGTTTCCACTGCTCTCACTCTTGACTTGTGTCCTTCCCAACAACGTCCAAGGTTCACTTCCGTACGTTAGGAGTTGGTATCACAATACTGTCATGTAGTGCAACTTTTTCACTTCCATGCTCACTTCCCTGTTTCTTATCACTGCTTTCAAAGAACCAGCAACCTTTACTTCCCTGTTGTAACCCTTTCAAGCACTTCACCTCTCCTATTAAGTATTTTCCTAAACTGAAATAACTTAATAGGAAAGTACATGTCACCACAATTATATGACTTCCTGTAAGTGAAAGTATACATTTATAAGGGTTTTATCTTTCTGGGTATGAACGCCTGGGAGCTGCAGGTGGGAGAGGGATAGGAAAGGACAGAGAAATGGTGACTTTTAGACCTTGGTGGGTACAATGTGGAGTTGTGTATCGTGATTAGGTGTTAGGCGCTGACTAATGCTGCTTGGATTTCCAGATTTGGTTGCGATTTAAAAGTGAATGGTGCTAAATCTAGCGGAATTCATTTTATACAGATTGTTCATTAGCTACTGGAGAAAAAAGCTTAAGAGTTTGCAGTTCATTTAGCGCATTTTAAAGCCCAGTTCAGAGCGAAAATATGAACTGTTCACGCATCCAGCTTAGTGCGTTTTAATGCTCATTTTAGCACTTTTCAAGATTTCTGTTATGGCCAGCGTTCCCACCTCTGGGGAATTTGTCCCCAGACTGGGGGAAATCCAGACACATTTGGGTGACAAATCTAGGGAAATGGGCTTTCTGGGTAATTTCTGGGGAATTTTGAGCATTTATAAGGAATATTTAGGGAATTCGAGTGTACCTGATCCATATTATACCAATATTAGGAATCTTGGAGAAAAAATCTCTCATGAAAACATGAAAACGACTGTCCAGCTGATTTATGGTGCCATCATTTTATATCAAGTTACATGTGCTTTGTCGTCTAAGTGTAATAGGAAAAATATTTGGTAAGATACTTATTGACAGAGTTAGGGGAAAAAAACAGAGGAATTAGTTGGAGAAGAACAAGGTTTAAGGAAGGGAAGAGGTTGTGTAGATCAAGATATCTCATTCTCAGATCCTTAGTGGAAAAGTTTCTAGAGAAGGGAAAGAAGTTGTATGTGGCCTTCATGGATTTGGAGAAAGCATATGACTGGGTAGATAGACAAGCGAGTTGTGGAAAGTATTAAGAATATATAGAGTAGAATGAAAAGTTGCTGAAGGCCGTGAAGAGTAATGTATGAGGGTGGTTAAGGCTGCATTGCATGTGGATAGTGAACTGAGTGAATTTTTCTATTTGAAGGTTGGATTGAAACTGGGTTGTGTCATGTCTCCATGGTTGTTCAATCTGTATAGGGATAGTGTTATAAAATAGATACAAGGTAGGGCAGTGGATGTTGGGTGTCCTAGTGGCCCTAGTGAGGAGGGCAAGGTGTTTGGAAAACTACCTGTACTATATTGTTGTTTTGCAGATGATAATGTATTGTTAAGTGAAGACGGAAGGGGAGCAGCAAGGTGCTTGGTGGATGAGTTTGGGAGAGTGTGTAGAAACACGGAATCTTGGGGGAAGGTTAATGTAGGAAAGGGCAAAGTTATGGTGCTTCGAGAGAAAGTGAAGTCAGTGAATGTACAGTGAGGCTGGATGAGTGAGGAAATGGAAAATGAGTGAGTTTAAGTACTTGGGTAGCGTGATGAGTAAGGATGGAAGTTTAGAGGGTGAAGTGTTTGAAAGGGTGCAACAGGGAAGAAAGGTTGCTGGTTCCTTGAAAGCAGTGATAAGAAACAGGGAAGTGAGCATGGAGGTGAAAAAGCTGCTACATGACAGTATTGTGATACCAACTCTAACGTATGGAAGTGAAGCTTCGACCTTGTTGGAGGGACAGAAGTCAAGAGTGAGAACAGTGGAATGAGTTATTTGAGAGAAGCATGTGGAGTCACATGGAGAGACAGACTGACAATGAGGATGTGAAGGAGCGTTGTGGTTTGGATGTGGATGTGATAAGAAGCCTTAGAAGAAACACACTGAGGTGGTTTGGCCATGTGGAGAGGATGGAGAGAGAGAGAGACTGACGAGGAGAGTGCATGTGAGTGAGGTGGAGGGGGGGAGAAGGAGGGGGAGGCCAAGGATGAGACGGAGGGATGGAGTGAAGAGGTATATGAGGGAGGGGAGTGTGAGCTGGGGAGCAGGGCAATGAAATGGTGGGGGACAGGGCTACATGTATAAGGACAGAATTTGTTTGTGGCCAACCCTTACGTGATTAAGGCGTCTGGCAATAGACAGATAGATAGTTTTCACTGACTATTAAGGTTGGGCATTTCGAGCACCAAACTCATAATCCGCCTACTGTGAACACGCGCTATACAAACTTATTTACTAACATCAAGAGCAGAGCAGTAAGTTCATGCATCTTAGTGTTTTTAATTTCAATTTTAACATATTTATCACCATATCTGTCATACATACGAGACTAGGAGTGGAAGAAAGTTATGTGCTTTAAATAATGATTATAGTGGTAAAGGAAATAAGTATATGACAATTATTCTGTATGGCAATAATGAAACAAAAGGCACTATCCTATCACTACCTGCAGATACTGAATTATTTATTGTATTTATTATATTTTATGAATTAAGCAAATGTATAAATTTATTATTAGTTTAAACAGGACTCTCATAGGGTTGATCTGAAAACCACAGTAAGATTTTTATTTCAACATTATGTATATAGAAAATGGATTTTGGGAATTTTGGTCCAATCTGGGGAATTTTCATCCTTAGTCTAGGGAATTCTTGATCTGAACTTGTGGGAACGCTGTGTTTGGCACACTGGCACCGACACGCCAGCATCAGTTATGTTTTCTTGTTGACTGAGATTGGATGGAGTCTACTGTGACACTGTTAATTAAAATTTGAAGTGGAAATGTATGTGTGGTGACAGTGCTTTCTGCATTGCAACACAAACCTCCTACAGAGTCTTCCGACGTGGAACTTGTAGTGACGGAATGTGGTGAAGAAAACATTTCATTTCAAAGGATATGTACGGTCTGTGCTCGACCTGACCTTGAAATTATTAGACGCATCTAAATATTATCATACACACCACGACGAAACTAATGATGGACATTATACAGGGTGGTTACAGTGTTGCACCCATAGCAGCCATCTCTCCACCCACCTGTATCTCCACATGGACCTACTTTCACCCAAGGGAGTCATTTCCCTCTGTGGATCCATTTTCCCCATTGGAACAGTTTTCCTCATGGACCTAAACAGGTCCATAGGGAACATTGTCCCCTTGAACTCCCCCATAGACCTACTCTCCCCTACTGACCTATTTCCAAATAGACCTTTTCCCCCACGAAACTACTTTTTTCCCAATGAATCTGTTTTCCCAAAGGACCTGTTTTAACCATAGTCTTATTATCCCCTTGAATCTGTTTCCCCCTTGGACCTATTTTCCCCATGGACCTATTTTCCCCCATGGACCTATTTTCCTCCTTGGACATATTTCCCCCATGAACCTATTTTCCCCTTGGACCGGTTTCCCCCATGGACCCATTTTTCCCTTTGGAGCTATTTTCTCCCATGGACCTATTTTCCCACATGACCCTATTTTTCCTACATGGACAGTTTCTCTCCAGTGACCTATGCTGCGTTCCTCATAAGCCTTTTTCCCCTCAATGGACCTATTATTTTCATGAACCTTTTTATCCCAATGAAGTGAAAATATTACCAAATATATCTGTGTAGTCTATCACTTCCCCAATGCTTCTTCGGAACCCAGTATATTTGATTCCATATCCACACAATTGAGTAACCTTATCCTTGCCCTTAACACCGAAATTACCATTTTGGGTGATTTTAACATACATGATGTTGAATGGTTATTGCACTCTGCTAGGACTGATGACGCTGGTCTAGAGTGCGAGCTGTTTGCAGAATCATTTAATCTCACTCAGTTGGTAAAGCAACCAACCAGAATACCTGATAATCCTGACCATAATGCCCATCTCTTGGATTTATTCTTGACAAATAATCCAGATCAATATAGGATAGAGGTACTGTCACCACTTGGATCCTCTGACCACAATCTCATCAAAGCCTCATTAGTTAATGCCCACACACCTCACTGTTCTGAACCTGTCACGATGACCCAATGGCACTTTGATAGGGCAGACTGGGTTGGATTTAGAAATTATCTTGCCTACATTCCATGGCAGTCTTTCTTCTCTAGTGATCCCAATTCTACTCATTTGCGACTTAATACTAGCTGGTATAGATTTATTCATACCAAGTTCACTAAAAGATCAAACTCTCCAATATGGTTTGATGGTTGTTGCTCTGGCACAGAACAGTGCCAGAGCAACAACCCAAAATTCATTAGCATATAACTCTTACTTAAAATTAAAAACATCTGAATCACTCTCTCAATTTAAAATTGCTAGAAATCATGCAAAAGCTGTAATAAATCATGCTAAATCAAACTTTCTTCAAAAGCAAACATCAAAACTACCTAACAACCCTAATGACAATAGAATATTTTGGTCAACTCTTAATTCTTTCAATAATAACTTAAAACAAGTCATCATCCATTCCCCTACTAAAATCATCAGATGGCAACGTTACAAGTGACCCACGTGCAAAAGCAGATATTTTTGCCAGTTCATTTGCCTGAAATTCTACCATAGACGATACCAGCCAGAATGTCCCAGTACTAGAACTTGACTCTCCCGAAATTGTTCCGCTTAAAATACAGACAAGATACGTAAAATCCATCCTAGACAATTTACCTACAAACAAAGCTTGAGGCCCAGATGGAATTCCTCCAATTGTTTTGAAAAAGTGTTCCCCGGAACTTGCCTCTGTTCTAGCTAAGTTATTCAGACTATGCATACATACTACTTCATTCCCAAATTCATGGAAAGAAGCCAATATCCACCCAATTCCGAAGAAAGGAAGTTCCCCTGACCCTTCTGATTACAGACCAATAGCTGTCACATCTTCTCTTGGTAAGGTATTTGAAACTTTAACCCCCCACGTGCCTGCTATTTTTTTAGCCCTCTGGGTCAACCTAGTGCTGGCCATTTTTCAACCTTTTTTTCTTTGGCTGAAATGATAGATTTTGATGTGGAAATAACGAATTTCGCCATTAAAATGCTCACTGAAAATGAGTTTTATGAGTCCTGCATTCTCATGTACAGGTATAGCCACTCTCTCACGCTCACCATGTACGTGAGAGAAAGCCGTTTTCTGTGTAAGGTATACTCAGGTATTTATGCTGGGAAGGTATAGCAATATTCAGTACACTTTTCTGATCACTTATTACTTCAGCATCTATCACAATTTGCGTGTCTTTCTCACTGTGAATGCATTATCTTACACTTACTTGAAGATAGGTACAACCTGACTTCATTACGTACAGTCCTGGCACTTACAAGAAGGTATTTACAACCTGACTGCACTATATAGTCCTTACACTTACAAGAAAATATCTTACACTTACATGAAAATATTTACAAAATGCCTTCACTATGTACTGCACTGGGTGAGGCACACAGGCAGAGTGAGGCAGAGCTAGCATGAGGGGGGAGGAAGTGAGTGTATGGCCTTGACAGCCAATTTTTACCCGCGAAACTTGAAAAATGTGGTCACAGTGAAGTTTTTTATTTTAGGACCGTTTTAAAACAGCACTGGCACTGGCCATGGCATTATGTCAGACCGTTTTAAAACGGCACTGGCACGTGGTGGGTTAATTAATAAGCACATTGTTAAACATCTTGAATCCAACAACTTAATTAGTGATAGACAATACAGTTGTTGCCACGAAAGATCCACCATTGACATACACAATCTCCTATCTCATACCATCCATCAATCAATTGACCTATATGGAGAAACTCATGCAGTAGCCCTCGATATTTCTAAAGCTTTCGATAGAGTATGGCACCGTTCCCTGCTGTCCAAACTCCCTTGCTATGGACTAACGTCTTTTGTTCCATTGATTTCCTCATATCTCAGTGACAGGAAAATAAGAGTAAAAGTAGATGATGTATACTCCAATTTCCACTCAATGAATGCCGGCTTGCTGCAGGGATCAGTTCTGGTGCCAACCCTGTTCCTGGTTCATATTAATGATCTCTTATCTGTCACCCAGAATCCCATCCACTCATATGCAGATGACTCAACACTACATAGTTCATTCACACTCAGACACCCATTTACAAAGTCTAATATCTCTACCTCTCAACTCAGTACAGCCATCTCCATAAATCAAGACCTATCTATGATCAGTGAATGGGGACAAAACAACCGTGTCTCATTTAATGCTAGTAAAACTAAATATATACAATTTACTAATAGACAGATATTGCCAGATTCGTATATTACCTTCAGTGCTACTAATATTCCCATGTCCAAAAGGATTGAAATTCTCTGCATCTCACTTAACAATGCCCTCAGCTGGACCTCTCATGTTAGATTACTTGCAAAAACCGCCTCAAAGAAACTTGGACTGATGTACAGAATCCATAACTTCTTCACTGACGAGCAGCTAGCTGTAATTTATGAGTCATGTGCGCTCTCAGCTTGAATATTGCTCACCCTTGTGGAATGGATGTGGAGAGGTTGCATTAAAACAATTAGACAATATTCAGGACAAGGCTGCTAGAATTATTAACAACCCTGCCATTACAAATAAACTACCTCCCCTACAAGTAAAAAGGAATGTTGCCTCCCTTGCATTATTGTACAGATATTTTTATGGCAATTGCTCAGACGAAGTCGCGTCCATGGTGCCACCTCTCCATGCCTTCCCTCGTGCTACATGGGCATCTGGTAGCGCTCATGACTGGACTGTCACTCAGCCATATTGCAGAACTTCTGCCTATCAGAATTCTTTCATTCCCCGTACTGCATCTCTTTGGAACTCGCTTCCCCAGAGTTGTTTCCCTCCAAACTTCAACCTACAGCTGTTCAAGTCTTACTGTTACAGATATTTTATGAACAGAGGACACCAGTAATCTGGTGTATGAATTTTTTTTTTTAATTCATTTGTTTTTCCTTCCTCTGTTCTGTCAAAACACACACACACACACACACACACACACACACACACACACACACACACACACACACACACGCACACACACACCAAGGGGACATACCAAATTCAGACATGATCCTGTTTTCTCCTATAGACGTAGTTCTGTCATGGAAATTTTTTACCCATTGGATACATGTTTTCACTTGAGTCTCTTCCGCCAACGACAAAACTCCCCATGGACATACTGACCTATTCCATCCATAGGTCTTTACCCCATAGACCTATTTTCCAGTGGACGTATTTTCCTTCATCTATCCACCCAGCAACCCACTCATATACGTACCCACTCACGCACAATAGTGAGCTCGTCTTCTGCCTTGACCTCTGGAAGCCAGACATCCACCCATGCACCCTCTCATTTACTCACTCCCCCTACCCTGCCCACCCACCAACCTACACACTCAGCCACCAAGTTTGGACTACCAAAAAGGATAATTTGCACACACACACACACACACACACACACACACACACACACACACACACACACACACACACACACACACACACACATCAAAAAAGGACATCTTGGTGAATATTTCAGTGTTCATTCTTTCATGTGTGGAATATTGCCTTGCTTACTTTTGTATTAGTTGTCGTGGTATGGTACTGTAACTAATTATTGACGTATCTGTTCAACTCTGCCATCACTTCGTTAAGGTGCTGTGTGTTTACAGGTGGAGTGATTTAACACAGCCAGCTTGACGTGACGAACGCCTCAGCAACCCCCTTAGTACTCCCTAGCAGTTTCCATCATAATTTAAAAATTTCGGTTTTTTACCAGTGATCTGTTGTTTTATTGGAGAAAAAAGTATAATTTCTACAACTCTAGATTTTTGTCACAAATTTCCCTATGACAGTGGAGTCATACCAGAATAGGATCGGTGTACAAAATAATCCTCATTTTCAAGCTTTTATTTCCCCAGTGTCTTTTACGTTTGTCTCTTGCCTTTAAGCCTTTTACTGTATCTTCTGGCAGTTTCATATGCTGCCCTTTGCCTTCCCATTCTTTACCTTCATCAGCACTTCACAGAGGGAAAGAGAACTGTGAGAGGTAAGTAGCAATAACTTACCGTTGCTTTTTTATGCAAGCCCGTTCATAAAATCTCTAGAATTTCAATCGTTTGAATTGTAGATTGGTCGCCATATTAAGGGTAAGCTCTCCTACCTCATCATCTCATAGTTCCTAGTGTCTCACCGCTCCTCTCCGTTCTCCATTCTGCAGTGTTGCTGTCTGACGTATGCTTAGATGCCGTGATAGTGTGTTCTGCCTTTAGTTAATCAATGGCAGAACACTTACACCTGATTAGTGATGGTAGACACTGACGTGTGGCTGAGGGTGAAAGATGGACGCTACTGGGGTGGTTTGGCCTCGCTCACTTGGTCCATTATGTTATTCATCTCATCCTTCTTCATCCTCCTCATTTTCCCTCATTTCCACCTTGACCTCCTTCCTCTCCTCTCTTTCCTCAATTGCTGTATGTTTGTTCCCTCCTTCTCTCAGCGTATCTTAATCATTACCTTTTCACTGTCTTAACTTCTGTCTCATTCCACCACAAAATCTGTTTGCCTTCTTTCCTCTACCGCGTCTTTTATCTGGTGTGTATGAAAAAGAAGAAAAAAAAAAACATGTAGCCTCACCCTGACCCAGCAACTGCACTGCACTTCCATCCATCCCAGCTCTTAAACGCTACTCCTGTCCCTCCATCTCGCCTATGACCTGCCTCCTCCTCTTCCATCCGTCACTTTCTGTATTTGCATATCTAAATTCCACCCACCCCAACCCAACCTCTAACATGTGTTTGTCAACTCTGACCCTTTATCTCATTGCCAATTTACTTCTCCTCCTCCCATCCACCTCCGTGACTGCAGTCCTCCTCTCCACTCCAGCTCAGGCAGGTCAAAAGATCAGCAGAAACCGGTACTGTAGACTGATAAAGAGAGAATCCATTTTTCTCTCAGCCTGACCCCCTAAATCTTTCTTATCTGGTAGTAATGGCAATTGATTGGATACTTAGTTTGCCCAGAATTTTCTTATCACAGGTTAAGTTGGTCACTGCCCTGCCGTTAGGTTATATTAGGTTCTCCGGTTCTTTGATATTTTAGGGTTTGATATGATTCCAGATGCCCACTGTGAGGGTTGTTTTATGTGGTATTTATTCCTAACCTGGTAAGTTATAAACTGAACTGATAGTAGTTTTCGCCAGACTGGACAGCTTGAAAAGAAATGTGTGTGTGTGTGTGTGTGTGTGTGTGTGTGTGTGTGTGTGTGTGTGTGTATGTGTGTGTGTGTGTGTGCGTGCGTGCGTGCGTGCGTGTGTGTGTGTGTGTGTGTGTGTGTGTGTGTGTGTGTGTGTGTGTGTGTGTGTGTATGTGTGTGTGTGTGTGTGTGTGTGTGCGTGCGTGCGTGCGTGCGTGCGTGCGTGTGTGTGTGTGTGTGTGTGTGTGTGTGTGTGTGTGTGTGTGTGTGTGTGTGTGTGTGAGAGAGAGAGAGAGAGAGAGAGAGAGCAATATGTAGGTGTTGGCTACCATCTATTGCAATCTTGATTATACCGAGGGGAAGATAAAACTTCTTTGTTTAACTTATTTATGCTTCATGTTGACTCCACAAAGTCCAGAGCAGGTAGTCTTAAAAGAGGGGTTAGTTTGAGGACTAGGAGCAAGTGGCGGTAAATGGTGTGAGTAACTGAACTGATGGCTGGGATGAGTAGCACTGCATCTGGGACTAACAATAGCTGGACAGTGGATGTAGTAATTAGCTAATGGAGGGAAGGTGACTTGAGGGATAAAGGAAATTGGATGGCTGGCGTAACCTGAATTTAACTAGGTGGCTGGCGTTGGGTGGCAAAAGATAATTTTTTTTTTTTTTTTTATGCAAGGAAGAAGGAACCAAAGGCCGGGAGCCCGCAATAACAGTTCCCTCCAAGAGAAAAACAAAATACAAGAGAGAGCCAAATTCAAGATCCGTTCATTTCGAGATGCCTGGACACACTGCGTTTGAAAGACTGGAGATCATAGGCAGCAGGAAATACAGACAGAGGGAGACAGTTCCAGAGTTGACCTGTTGTATAAATGAAGGACTGGGAGTAACGGTTAACTCTTGCATTGGAGAGTTGGACAGAAAAGAGATGAGAGTTTGCTGCTGAACGGGTGCTAGGCGCCCGTCGTAGAGGTGGAGGAATGCATGCAGACAGTTCAGAGGAGCAGTGACCATAGAAGTAGCGACAGAAGAGAGATAAAGACGCAACACTGTGGCGAAGAGACAGACGTTGAAGGGGGCCAGTAAGAGGAGGAGAGTTAATGAGATGAAAAACCTTTGACTCCACCCTATTGAGAAGAGCTGTATGTGGGGAGCCTCCCCACACATGAGAGTTGTACTCCACACAGGGGCGAATAAAACCCCTGTATAGAGTCAACAATTGTGCAGGGGTAAAGAAAGAACGGAGTCGGCTTAGCACACCCAATCTCTTGGAAGCAGATTTTACAAGAGATGTAGTATGATATTTCCAAGATAAGTCCCGAGTAAATGAAACCCCAAGCATGTTCAAGGATGATGCAGGATTAAGCTGAATATTATTAAACATTAGTGGGTATACCTGTGAAAGATTTAGACAGGTTGAGAGGTGTAAGAACTGTGTCTTAGATGCAATAAAACAACAAGATTATTTTTACCCCAGTCAGAGATACGAGCCAAGTCAGACATTAGGTGTGCCATAGCCTCATCCCTTGTTTGTTCAAGTAACTGCTGAGATGGGCGTTGTGGGAACCGAATGGAAAGGTGAAGGGTGGAGTCATCAGCGTATGAGTGGATAGGGTTAGATGTACAGCTTAGGTCATTGATGAATAAAAGGAAGAGAGTTGGTGATAGGAGAGAGCCCTGAGGAACACCACTGTTGATAGATCTAGGAGAAGAACGATGGCCATCTACAACAGTGGCTATAGAACGACCAGAAAGGAAGCTAGCGATGAAGGCACAGATAGAAGGATAAAAACCGTAAGAGGGCAGTTTGGAATTTAAAGATTTATGCCAGACTCGATCAAAAGCCTTTGAGATATCAAGTGCAATGGCAAAGCTTTCGCCAAAGTCCCGAAAGGAGGATGACCAGGAGTCTGAAAGGTAGGTGAGTAGATCGCCAGTGAAGCGTCCCTGACGGAACCCGTACTGACGAGCAGAAAGAAGGTTGTGATATGAAAGATGCCTTAAAATTTTTCTATTGAGAATTGACTCGAAAACTTTTGAAATACAGGATGTTAAAGCAATTGGACGATAGTTGGAGGGTTAGGAGTGGTCACCCTTCTTTTGGACTGGTTGAATGAGAGCAAACTTCCAGCAAGAAGGAAAAGTACAAGTTGACAGACAAAGGCGAAAGAGTTTGCCTATGCAGGGTGTAAGCACAGAAGCACAGCTCTTAAGAACAACAGGAGGGACTCCATCAGGCCCATATGCCTTGTTAGTATTGAGGCCAGTGATGGTAGAAAATACATCAGCTGAAGAAATTTTAATGTCAGCCATGAGGAAGTCAGAGACGGGAAGTGATGGAGGAACAGCACCGGAATCGTCTAAGGTGGAATTGGAGGAGAAAGTCTGTGCGAAGAGATCTGCTTTGTCAGTAGAAGAAATGGCTACAGAACCATCAGAGTAGAAAAGAGGAGGGAAGGATGATGAGGTAAAGTAGTTAGAAAGGTTTTTGGCAAGGTGCCAGAAGGAGCGGGAAGAATTCGAGTTGGAGAGTTGAGAGCATTTAGTATGGATGAAATTTTTTTAGCAGAGCGAAGAATAGACTTAGCACGATTCCGGGCAGAAATGTAAAGATGATGTGATTCAGGGGTGGGTTGGCTCCGGTACCTTTTGTAAGCCCTCTCCTTGTTGTGGACAGCATGAGAACAAGCGTGATTAAACCAAGGCTTTCTTGCGTTAGTCAAAGGATATGAGAAAGGAATGTATGCTTCCATGCCCGTGAGAATAACCTCCGTAATGCGCAAGGCACACTCAAATGGCTCCCGGCCATGGAAACAATAATCATTCCAGGGAAAATCAAAGAAGTACTGCCTGAGGGCCTCCCAATCCGCGGCTCCAAAATGCCACAGACGACGTTTCCCTGGAGGGTCCACAGGCCGTACCGGAGTGATAGGACAGGTTAAGGTGATAAGGTTGTGATCAGAGGTGCCCAACGGAGAGAAAAGATTAACAGTGTAAGCAGAAGGATTAGTCGTAAGGAAGAGGTCAAGTATGTTGGAGCTCTCTCCAAGGCGGTCTGGGATATGGGTAGGGTGCTGTACAAGCTGCTCTAGGTCATTAAGGATAGAAAAGATGTAGGCTTGTTCACCAGGTGGATCAGTGAAAGGAGAGGAGAGCCAAAGATGGTGGTGAACATTGAAATCTCCTAGAATGGAGATTTCAGAGAAAGGAGAAATGGATGGAATGTGTTCCATCGTAGAAGTAAGTTAGTCGAAGAATTTTTGATAGTCAGTAGAATTAGGGGATAAGTAAACAGCACAGATATATTTAGTCAGAGAATGACAGGAAAGCCGAAGCCAGAGTGTAGAGAATTCAGAAGAATCGAGTTCAGGAACATGAGAGCAAGATAAGTCGTTGCTATGTATACACAACAGCCACCTTTGGCTATCAAATGAGTATAGAGAAAGTAGGAGGATACAGAAAAGGGTTTGTTATCAGTTGCCTCAGACAGCTGAGTCTCAGTTAGAAAAAGAAGGTGAGGTTTAGAGGAGGAGAAGTGGTGCTCAACAGAGAGAAAGTTAGAGGAAAGGCCGCGAATGTTGCAGAAATGAAGAAGAAGAAGAGAGTCAGACAGTGGTTCCAGGCAGCTCGAGTCATCACCGGGAGAGGGGCGGAAGGTGGGGACATTTATGGTCCCTCCCCTGGGGACTTCGAGGCTGGGTGATGAAACGCCATGATTCTTTTTTGAATTTTGGAAAAGGAAGTCTAGTGTGTACTGTGCATGTAGTTTGGTGTAGATAGTTAGAGAAATTTGTGTTGGAGAGCATGCTGGCCTACTCTCTGTGTAAATGAGACAGAAAAAGTTCAGCAAAGGGGGATTGTCAGGAACTAGTCCTGAGGGCTGATGAAATGGGAGCTCCAGCACTCCCTATCATCAGTTTTCCATCCACCTCGGGAGTACTGCCTTGCCTGACTGGTGCTACAGTCTACTCCGTAGACAATGAATAACAGAAAACAGAGGTATTCATACGATCAGTAAGATAAAGTAGCTGAGATGCATAGTCCACTATAAATTTACACAACGCCATGAATGGAATCCATGACTTGAGACACCCTAAGTGAATACTGAAAATCAAATAAACGATTTTTATGTGATATACATAAATACATAGATGATATATACTGTTACATAGCCTATGATTTCATCATCCTTTGTATAATTCTAACGTACAGTATGCTGCATGTTTGATCACGATTCGCCTCGTGGCTTCCATAGTGACCAGGCTTGCGTGTTCTACCTCACTCCCCCCTTCTCCCCCTTATAGTAGAGTAAGTCGTTCTTTCTGTTGTTCAGAGCAGGACTGTCAACTCTTCCTCCCTTGTGCCTTCATTTCCGCATCCTTCTTGCAAGTTGAATCAAGCTCTGCCGGCCCCTATATAATGAGCTCAGTCTCTGCATTATTGCCACTTAGATCTACTCCTCATTTGGTTCACATCTCTGTCCTCCCCTGTATAGTGTATTATCTTTGTGAGTGCTCAGGAAGTCTCCAGCCATCTTGCTGCTGTATAATTTGAGTATAAGTGTTGTTACCATTTTTCTTATACTGTATGGCCTAAGGCGTTAATTCGTAGGCCTGGTGAGGTTTTTGTGATTCATGTAGAGTTTTTAATGTCAGCCATTATTAATAATATTTTGTATCTGTAATAATATATCTTGCTTTAACTGAGCATTATCCGGTTTTCTCATTTATCAGGGCTGACTTAGATAAATTTGCTCTTGCTAAATTCATGTTATTTGAGGTTATTGCAGTTAACCATATATGTAATCTGTTTTGCCATTACATTATCCTTATGAGTCCTGAATGTTTAGTTGTTAGTTTGAGCATTAAACTTTAACTTGTAATTTTACCTAACTCTTTTGTTTTGAACCTGGAACTTTGCGGGACAGTAGTGATTTTAGTATTCTCACTTGATGTGTTCATTATATCTCTCTGTTCCGTAACATAAATTTGGCAACCTCGTCAGGATATTCAGGATATTATCATAACCATATTGCTTGATATTTTGTGACTGATTTATTCATGATGTCTACTATTACTACTCTTGATAAAGCCGAAGATTTGTTGTCAAATGTGCAAACAGTGTGTGATGTAGAAAACAGAACAAAGAATGAACTTAAGCTTGTTGCTCAACAATTGGGAATTGCTGTTTGCTCTCATCAGTCTAAAGATCAAATTGTTGACATGATTACTAAAAGCTTGTTTAATGTAACTCCTCCAGATGAGCAAACGCAGATTGAAATAGCTAAGTTACAGCTAGCCCTGCAGGAGGCTCATGAAAAGGAGGCTGAGTCTCAGGCTCGTATTCAGGAGGCACAGGCACAAATTGAAATTGCTAGGATTCAGGCAGACCATAAGTATCGCATGAAACAAGGTGGAACTGGATCATCTAGCTCATGTGGCTAAAAATGTTAAACTTGTCCCTCCTTTTAATGAATCTGATTTAACAAAGTATTTTCAGTTGTTTGAGAGGGTAGCTACAGGTTTTAATTGGCCCAAAAAGTATTGGCCAGTACTCCTTCAGACTGTTCTCACCGGTAAAGCTCAAGTAACTTATTCATCTTTGCCTCAGGATCAATCTGATAATTATGATGTAGTTAAGAGCTTGATTCTTAAGGCCTATGAGCTTGTTCCTGAAGCCTGTAGAGTAAAATTTAGGACAACTTATAAGCAAGATAAGCAATCCCATGTTGACTATGCAAAAATCAAAGAAGATCTGTTAGAGCAGTGGTTAAATTCTACGAAGGTAAATTCTGATTTTGATAAATTTAAGCAGATGATTTTGCTGGAGGACTTCAAAAAGTGTATTAATAAAGATGTAAGCCTATATCTTGACGAGAAAAGAATAGATAATTTGTCTGATGCTGCAGTTTTAGCTGAATATGTTCTTACTCACAAAAGATATTCTAAAGAAAAAAGGAAAGCTGAGAATAAGTACGTTGCCTCTACTCAGAGTACAGGTAACAGGAAAGAGAATAAAGATGATGTTTCTCAGGAAGTAAATACCAGCTCCACCTCTAGATTTCAGAAAAGTAAATGTACTTATTGTGGTAAGCTTGGTCATACTACGGAGAAACGTTTCAGGAGACAGCGTGATGTGAACAAAAAGGAGTCTTTAAATATTCAGTCAATTGGTCTAGTGTCCACCCTTGAGAGTTCCCAGAATTCTTTAACCGAGTTAACTGAACCTGCTTTGAGGGGTAAATTAAATTCTCATGATGGAGCTCCTCTTTTGAGCAGTAACGTGGGTGACACTCTCAAGAGTTCATGTGCTAATTTCCTGTCTGATGGTTTTGTCAGTCCTCTGGACAGTAATGACAGGAAATCAGTTAAAATATATCGTGATAAAGGTGCTTGCCAATCCCTTATGCTGACCAGTGTTCTAGGCTCTAATGTTAATTCCTCTGATGAAACTGTAATCTTACAAGGTGTAGGGAATAATTACTTCTCTGTCCCTCTGTGCAGAGTATTTAGAGTCTGGTTTTGTTAATGGTTCCGTTATGGTTGGGTTGGTTGAGACACTCCCAATGTCAGGTGTAACTTTCTTACTTGGAAATGATATTGGTGGAAGTCAAGTGTGTCCAGCTCCTCAGTTGTCTAGTGAACCAGTGACTGTGACCCAGGATTGTGATATCCCTGACGTGTTCTCTGCATGTGCTGTCACTAGGGCTAAGTCTAAAGTTACTGGTGACTTAGAGGATAATGATGATGATGATGTTATCCTAGCTGACACTTTTCTTGCTAATTTGGACCACTCCCCAGATGAGGCAGTACCCCGTAGTGTTCATAATTTGTCTCGTCAAGAGTTGTTTGAGTTGCAGGTTGCTGACCCTGAGTTGAAAGGTCTAGCTAACTCTGCTTGCAGTGAGGAAGAGTCAGTTAGTGCTTCTACTTGTTATTATATTAAGTCAGGAGTACTTATGAGAAAGTGGAGACCCCCAACAGCATCAGCCGACTGTGAATGGGAGGTTGTACATCAAGCTGTCATCCCTGGTGTTTGTAGGCAGGATATCATTAGAGTGGCTCATGATTCCAGTTTAGCAGGACACCTTGGAGTGAGGAAGACTGTGGCACGCATTTTGAAACACTTCTACTGGCCAGGTATCTTCAGAGATGTTTCCTGGTATTGTAAGTCTTGTCACACCTGTCAAGTTGTGGGGAAGTGTAATCAGACCGGAAAGGTTGCACCTCTAGTTCCCATTCCTCCTTTTGAGGGGCCTTTCACCCGTGTGTTGGTGGATATTGTGGGCCCTCTTCCTAAGACTTCTTCAGGATTTTCTTGTGTTGACCCTGATTGATATGGCTACTCGTTATCCTGAAGCCATTCCACTTAGAAATATCTCAGCAAAGAACGTGGTTAAGGAAATGCTGGGGTTCTTCACCAAGTTTGGTCTGCCCAAGGAGGTACAGTCAGACCGGGGAAGTAATTTCATGTCAAATGTTTTCAAGCAGTCTCTGAAAGAGTTGGGCATCACCCAGATCACGTCTTCAGCTTACCATCCCCAGACCCAAGGAGCGTTGGAGAGATATCATCAAACACTCAAATCGATGCTCAGGAAATACTGTTTGGAATATCAGAAAAACTGGGATAAAGGTCTTCCATTCGTTGTATTTGCCCCAAGAGAATCTCCAGATGAATCACTGGGCTTCTCACCCTTTGAACTACTGTTTGGCCATGAAGTAAGAGGACCCCTTAAGCTACTCAAGGAATGCTGGCTGTCGGAGGAAGATGACGTCAACCTGCTGGAGTATGTGATGAAGTTCAAAGAACGGCTGTCCACTGCTTTACAGCTGGCGAGAGAGAATTTAGGAGCTGCTCAGGAGAAGATGAAGACTTGGTATGATAAGAAGTCCAGGTTACGCCACTTTCAGCCAGGAGATCAGGTTTTGATTCTGCTACCAGTGCATGGGCAACCTCTTCAAGCCAAGTTTAGTGGTCCTTATTTCGTGGAGAAGAAACTCAGTGATGCCAACTATGTCATCGCCACACCAGATCGTAGAAAGAACAAGCAACTTTGTCACATCAACATGCTAAAGTTATATCACAGGCGGGACGAAAATAACCCAGTCTGCACTGTAGCTGTTCCACCCGAGTCTGCAAGTGAAGTTCTCCCATGCAGTATGAGCCTGAGTGATAGTTTGGGGAAGAATCCTGATATCATGAATGATCTCCAGACTAAGCTTTCTCATCTAGCTCCCGAGGAAAGGCAGGAGTTGTCGGCATTACTGCAGGAGTACCCGCAAGTGTTCCGTGCCACTCCAGGAAGAACCACTGTGTTGATGCATGATGTCGATGTTGCAGACGCAAAGCCAATTAAACTGCCTCCTTAACGTGTGAACCCAGTGAAAGTTCCTCTCATTCAGAAGGAGCTTGGCTACCTGTTGGACCACAAGATGATTGAGCCCTGTCAGAGCGAGTGGAGTTCTCCTGTCACTCTAGTCCCTAAGCCAGGTGGGTCACAGCGGCTTTGCATCGACTACAGACGTGTTAATCAGATAACCAAAACAGACACTTACCCTCTCCCTCGCGTGGAAGATTGCATAGAGAAGATCGGAAAGGCTAGGTACATAAGTAAGTTTGATTTGTTAGAGGGATACTGGCAAGTACCTACGACTGAACGTGCTAGGGAGTTCTCATGTTTTGTAACACTAGGAAAGACTTTTGCATGTTCTGTAATGCTATATGGTATGAAGAATGCACCAGCCACTTTTCAGAAGCTCATGAATGTTGTAACAGAGGGTTTGGCAGGGTGTGTTGTTTATATTGATGATGTATTAATCTTCAGTGACAACTGGAAAGATCACCTATGCCATGTCAGTAAATTTCTTGAACGGTTGGTTCATGCTAATCTTGTAGCTAATTTATCAGAGTGTGAGTTTGGTCAAGCTAAAGTTCAGTACCTTGGGTACGTAATTGGTGATGGACACGTTGCACCTCCAGAAGCTAAGGTTCAGGTTATAAGTGATCTTTCCAGATCTAAAAGTAGGAAAGAGCTACAAAGATTTTTGGGAATGGTAGGTTATTACAGGAGATTTGTTCTTAACTTTTCAATTCTTGTATCACCACTTACAGACCTACTGAAAAAGGGAGTTAAATTTGTCTAGACCGATAACTGTGAATCCTCTTTCAGTAAACTTAAAGCTATCCTATTAATTCAGCCACTGCTCGCTACTCCAAATTTTGCTAAGCCTTTTAAGATGGCTGTTGATGCAAGTGATACAGGAGCTGGGGCTGTTTTGCTGCAAGAGGATGATCAGGGTATTGAACACCTTGTATCTTATTACTGTAAGAAGTTCACTCCACCTCAAAAGAACTACTCAACTATTGAGAAAGAGCTTTTGGCCTTGATTTTGGGTTTACAGCATTTTTCATTTTATTTGTGTTCTGGTTTTGACCCCATAGTCATTTACACCGATCATAACCCACTGAAATTCCTTAGTAAGTTTAAAGATAAAAATCAGAGATTGACAAGATGGAGTCTACTTCTTCAGGAGTATAAATTAGACATACAACATGTCAAGGGGAAAGAAAATGTTATTGCAGACTGCTTATCTAGACTTTAAACAGATTGTTTTAGAGTAATAAGAAATTTCCTTTGTAAATTTCTTTTCTTTGTGGGGAGGTGTTACATAGCCTATGATTTCATCATCCTTTGTATAATTCTAACGTACAGTATGCTGCATGTTTGATCACGATTCGTCTCGTGGCTTCCAAAGTGACCAGGCTTGCGTGTTCTACCTCACTCCCCCCTTCTCCCCCTTATAGTAGAGTAAGTCGTTCTTTCTGTTGTTCAGAGCAGGACTGTCAACTCTTCCTCCCTTGTGCCTTCATTTCCGCATCCTTCTTGCAAGTTGAATCAAGCTCTGCCGGCCCCTATATAATGAGCTCAGCCTCTGCATTATTGCCACTTAGATCTACTCCCCATTTGGTTCACATCTCTGTCCTCCCCTGTATAGTGTATTATCTTTGTGAGTGCTCAGGAAGTCTCCAGCCATCTAGCTGCTGTATAATTTGAGTATAAGTGTTGTTACCATTTTTCTTGTACTGTATGGCCTAAGGCGTTAATTCGTAGGCCTGGTGCGGTTTCTGTGATTCATGTAGAGTTTTTGATGTCAGCCATTATTAATAATATTTTGCATCTGTAATAATATATCTTGCTTTAACTGAGCATTATCCGGTTTTCTCATTTATCAGGGCTGACTTAGATAAATTTGCTCTTGCTAAATTTATGTTAATAGAGGCTATTACAGTTAACCATATATGTAACCTGTTTTGCCATTACATTATCCTTATGAGTCCTGAATGTTTAGTTGTTAGTTTGAGCATTTAACTTTAACTTGTAATTTTACCTAACTCTTTTGTTTTGAACCTGGAACTTTGCGGGACAGTAGTGATTTTAGTATTCTCACTTGAAGTGTTCATTATCTCTCTCTGTTCCGTAACAATACCCAAAAATATCATTTGGAAACCAGCCACATCATATACCTGTACAATGACAGTGACTGGCAGAGAGAACGTAGAAACAAAACAAATTACCAGAGACCAATATTAAACCCAGTCTCTGATCCATCGTCATTTCAGCATCAGATCACACAACGAATTACTTGTATGGTGATGTTAGATTCCACGTTGGGAGACCAGATCAGGTTATTTCAGTATGAACATTTTAATTTCGGTAAACTGCCGTAACTTTTACATTTTACGAAGCCCCACAAACGCGTCATAAAAACACCCCCGTTGATACCAGCATACCAGCCCAAATTATGGTGCCCCTAATATGTTCTTCATATACTGCAGACAGTGGGTATTAATGCCCAACTGGTGATATATCAGGAGGGTCCCGTGTTGGGTTGAAGTGGACTGTTAGACCTAAAAAAAAATTGTTACGTGCCTATATGCAGTGTCTGTGTATAAAAATAATTTGCTATAAACGACGGACGGGTTCACAAGAGGGCAAGAAATAGCCATGGTTTTCACTCACTTCGGACTCAAAAAAAAAAAAAAAAAAAAAAAAAAAAAAAATCCGGGTGTAACTTGTCATCCAATCATTAGTAGCCTAACGTCGGATCGAGTGCCTCGAGAAAAGACTCGGTAACGTCGCACCTTCGTCATCCCTCCAGTCAAAATAAGGTACTATGGCAAGTTAACGTAAGGTTAGGCTCGATTAGATACAGGTTGGTTTATTGCCAAAACACGATTTTTTTTTTTTTTACCGAACTGTCTCATCTGTTTCCGAGAGAAGGCGCTACGTTGCCGAATAATTTCTCACTGAACTCGCTCCGACGTTGCCAATATGACTGAATGACTACGTGTACCGGAAGAAGAAGAAAAAAAAAAAATCGTCCCGGACCCATATTCTCGTCGGGTGAGGAGGCTCCCTGTCACCTCTTCCTTAACGATTTACTATCTAAACTACTCAATAATATTCTGTTTCTAATTTTGTTTCTTACATCTTTTTTATGTGGATACAGAGTGCATGAATAACACACAAGAATATAGTAGCAGAGCAGAATCAGAAATAAAACAGTAAGGATGAGGTGCTAGTGACCTTCATAACGCACCAGAAAACCGTCCCCAACCCCTTATCCACCCTGCTCCATCACAAATAACTAATCTCACATCATATACCTATCGTTAAGTCCAGATATTAAATGTCTTACAGGATATAGAATTTAGTGGGTGGGTAAGTGGCTGAGCTAAACACGCATCCAGTAAATGCAGAGAATGAAGACCGGTGTAGGATATTCATGTGTCTTACTGGTGATAAATACTGATGGATGAGTGCAGTAAGTAATTGATAAAAGTGGTGGCGTTGTTAACGGGAACCAGGGATAATGGTGAGCTCTTGCTGCATGTAATGTACAGTGCTAGAAAATTTGTCAAAGGTTGTGTGTGGGGAGATTGAGTGTTCTTAAGTGTTGGTGCTGGGTATAAGGTTGGTTGTGTGTGTGTGTGTGTGTGTGTGTGTGTGTTCTGAGTACCGTAAGTGTGATTGAACGTGTTCTTGAGTGCTTTGTTTTTCTGTTTACAAATGAGAGAGAGAGAGAGAGAGAGAGAGAGGGGTTTGTAAGTTACCTTTCGTCGGGACATGGTAAGCTTGTGCACAGACCCTCATACTCCCTCCCTATCTTATACCCACACCCTTGCTCCTACACCTACACTGTTCCTTCTTCCCAGACTCCACTTTTTCAGTCTTTTTCTCTCTTTTTGTTACATCATACCTTCTTTTTAATTTGCTCTACATTCTCCTATTCCTGACATTTTCTCTTTCCCTTCCCCTTCTCCTTTTCTCGCTTCATATGCCCCCCCGCCCTCTCATATAGCATTTCAGTTCACTACTCCTCAGTAAGGCTCACGAACAATTCATAAAATGAGACCTTTTAACTCCATTTCTTCAGTCCTGATTGAGGTATATGTAGCTTATTTTTTATACGCGGTTCGGTGTTAGTTCTGAAGTGCTCATGTGTGACGATGTATGAGTAGACTTCTGAACCCCCTGAACGGGTTCCCTAGGTTTCTACTGAGTTAAATGAGGTGTATTACTAGATTACTTTCCGTCTCACTCCAAGACCGCACATATACTTGCACTTTAAGTCTACTAATACCAAGTCGGTTCACGTTCCATCAGGGCGCAGGGGGGCGTGGCTTGTGTGTGACGTCAGTTGGCTTAAGTAACAGAAAATGTATAAAAGGGCAGACTCAGATTAAGCATTTATAATAAGGGAAACGAAGAAGAGGAAGAAGTGCGGACTCGTTTAACCCTATAATATAGCAGTAGGTTTCCTCACACCCCTACACCTTCCATCACACCCCCACACCTTCCCTCACACATTTCAGTCCCTTCCCTCACTTCTCAGGACTGAAAATGTGGCATGGTCTGATGAGTGGAGCAAGCATCCACCCACCATCATGGTCAGGAGTCAACTGAGCTGGGGTTTCGTGACAGAGCCAGTCCACGTCATTCTGATGCTCCGCCCCCTGTGCGAGCTTGAAGCCATTTTAGAAGGAAGTGATCCGACTTAGTATCAGTAGACTTAGCTTGCACTTGTGCTACCCCTTCTGCACCCCAACCCTACCCTACTGACCGCTATTAGTTTTCTCTCTCTCTCTCTCTCTCTCTCTCTCTCATTTTTAATTAAGTTTATGCAGTTCCCTTTCCTTCGTCTCTCCTGTCCTCTTCTCTGTCCCTTTATTTTCGCTGCATCTTTTACCTTTCTTTCCCCCTTTTATAGCCCTTATAGAGCATCCTTCATTTTCACTCTTCTTTCTGCTTTAACATCCTGTTTATCTCCCATGCTCATCTCATCTATATCTCTTTGTTCACTTCCCCCTCTTTCTCCTCAATTACGGTAACTCTTCTTATTCCTCCACCCTCCTCATTCCTGCATTTACTCCCTCCTCCTCCTCCTCCGGTCTTGCTTGTTTTGTCCTCGTATTATCCTTCATAGGTAACATAGGCTACTTAACAGACTGTTTTTTCCACCCTTGGCCATTCATTTTCCAGGTTTAATAATTTTACGAGCACAGTCAGATCATCACCTAAAGGGCTTGTGAGATACTACGGCTGATTGCGCACACTCGGCTCATCAGTATCTCCTCTGTCAGTACCCCAGCCAGTCATTATGTGGTTTAGTTAAAACCACAATGATTGATTATGTGTGTGTGGATGAAAGGATGCGAAAATGTGTAATGGATGCAAGAGCTTATAGAGGTTGGGGGAGTGGACTTTCTGACCACTACTTGGTGGTGGCCAGAATCAAGGTCCAATTAGGATGGAGAAATGGAAGAAGGGAGATGGGAAGAAGGAGTATTTGTAAGGAGAGTGGAAAGGTTACAAGAGGATGAGAAAAAGGCAGAGTATATAAGAGAAGTAGAGGAAAGATTGGGCAAATATGAATTGGAGCAGATGGGGGACGTGGAAGGTGTGTGCAGGATATTTACAGAAGAAATATGTGCAGCATGTGATGTGGTGTGTGGGATGAAGAGAAGACGGAGGGGTGTGCAAGGAACAGCGTGGTGGAATGAAGAGGTAAGACAGGCTGTGGCACAAAAGAAGAAAGCATACAATGAATGGTTGAGAAATAGGGGCGTGGAAGAAGTTGAGAGGCGGAAGAGAGAGTTATATGTAGAAGGAAAGAGAGAGGTGAAAAGATTAGTAAGGGAGAGTAAGAAGAGAGTGGATGAGGAATTTGGAAGGAACTTGACTGTAAAGTGGAGGGACTGTAAGAAAATGTTCTGGAAAGAGGTGAAAAGAGTAAGACAGGGTGGAAGTGAAGTTAGCAGGGGAGTGAAAGATTAAAATGGTAGATTACTAGTGGAGAAGGGAGAAAAAGTGAGCAGATGGAGAGAACACTTTAAGGAATTGTTGAACATAGAGGATGGAAGTAATGCGAGTATAAGTGGCTGGGGAATGGCTGGGAGGAGGAGGGAGGTGAGAAGAAACGAAGAAATCAGTAGGATAGAAGTTGTGGAAGCAATGAAGAAAGTTAAATTGGGGAAAGCCCCAGGAATTGATGGAGTGTGTGGTGAAATGCTGAAGTATGGTGGAGAGATAGTAGTAGAATGGATGTGGAAAATGTGCAGATTGGCCTGGGAGGAAGGTAGAGTCCCGGAGGAATGGAAGTCAGGTATAATTATTCCCTTGTACAAAGGAAAAGTGGAAAAAGAAGTATGTGGTAATCATAGGGGCATCTGTCTTCTTAGTATAATAGGAAAAGTGTATGGTAGGATACTTATTGACAGAGTTAGAGAAATAACAGAGGAATTAGTTGGAGAAGAACAGGGAGGCTTTAGGAAGGGAAGAGGTTGTGTAGATCAGATATTCATTCTTAGATCCTTAGTGGCAAAGTTTCTAGAGAAGGGAAAGAAGTTGTATGCAGCTTTCATGGATTTGGAGAAAGCATATGACAGAGTGGATAGACAAGGATTGAGGAAAGTATTAAGAATATATGGAGTAGATGGGAAGTTGTTGAATGCTGTGAAAAGTATGTATGATGGTGCTAAGGCTGCAGTGCGTGTGGATGGTGAACTGAGTGAATTTTTCTCTTTGAAGGTTGGGTTGAAACAGGGATGTGTCATGTCTCCATGGTTGTTCAATCTGTACATGGATGGGGTAATAAAAGAGGTACAAGGTAGGGTAGTGGATGTTGGAGTGGCACTGGTAAGAGAGGGTAGTGTTTGGAAACTCCCTGTACTGTTGTTTGCAGATGATACTGTGTTGTTGAGTGAAGACAAAGGAGAGCTGCAAGGCTTGGTGGATGAGTTTGGGAGAGTGTGTAAGAAACGGAATCTAAAGGTGAATGTAGGGAAGAGTAAAGTGATGGTCTTTGAGAGAGGTGAAGTCAGTGAATGTACAGCGAGGTTGGATGGTGAGGAAATGGAAGATGTGAGTACGTTTAAGTACTTGGGTAGTGTGATGAGTAAGGATGGAGATTTGGAGGGTGAAGTGCTTGAAAAGGTACAGCAGGGAAGAAATGTTGTTGGTTCCTTGAAAGCAGTGATAAGAAGCAGGGAAGTGAGCATGGAAGTGAAAAAGTTACTACATGACAGTATTGTGATACTAACTCTAATGTATGGAAGTGAAGCTTGGACGTTGCTGGAAGGACACAAGTCAAGAGCGAGAGAAGTGGAAATGAGTTATTTAAGAGGAGCCTGTGGAGTCACATGGAGAGACAGGCTGACAAATGAGAATATGAAGGAGCGTTGTGGTGTGGATGTGGATGTGATAGGAAACGTTATGAGGAACACACTGAGGTGGTTTGGCCATGTGGAGAAGATGGAGAGTGAAAGACTGACGAAGAGAGTGTATGTGTGAGGTTGAGGGGGGAAGAGGGAGGGGGAAGCCGAGGATGAGATGGAGGGATGGGGTGGAGAGGTATATGAGAGAGGGGGGTGTGAGCTGGGAGCGGGGCAGTGAAATGACGGGGGACAGGGCGACGTGGAGGCGATTTGTTTGTGGCCACCCCAAACGGTATTGAGGCGTCTGGCAATAGATAGATAGATAGATAGTTAAAGTGTGATTAAACTTGCTGTGGATGGGTTGTATAGATAGATAGATAGAAGATGCAGGGTTATACGGAGGAGGAAAGTGTGGAGTGAGGGACGAAAGATAAGACTGAAAAGGAGGATAGGATGCCAGATGGAGTAAAAGCATGAAGAGAGAATGAAGGGGTTGATTTTAGGTAGAGCAAAATAAGGATATGGAATAATGGATGGAAGAGACATTAAGAAGGTGAATGAAAGAATAACCGATTCAATAAACTTAAAGATGCAGGAAAGGTTAGGCAAATGTCTGTCTAACGGTACATGTGTATCAGTTGATCGGTAAGTCTGTTTATATCAGAAACCGTAGCCCATACAGTAACGTGGGTGGCCGTGAAGAACATACTGACACTTTTTTTTTTTTTTTTTTTTTTGCTGATGAGACTGTTCACTGTGTACCAGTCCATCTTCTGCTTAGGCTATGCTCCTTACCCCAGTGTCCCTCCATACGTCCGTGGTTTACTTTTCCTCTCCCTCTTCGTTCTTCATTCCACGCCGGTCAACCTTTCAGCGGATACATCTTACTCCGGATCTCCTCCACCACGTTTGAGTTTATCCCCCCCCTCTCTCTCTCTCTCTCTCTCTCTCTCTCTCTCTCTCCACACACACACACAGGGGCGCACCCAGGGGGGGAGGGCAAGGGGGCCATGGCCCTCCCCGAAATTTCCTTTCTTGTAAGAAAATAAAAGTGACTTCCATTAGATTTTTTCTAGCCACAATTTTCATTTTTATGCCTCCCCCGACCCCCCAAAATATTCCTGGGTGCGCCCCTACACACACACACTAAAACTCCCCCCCCCCAACACAGTGTAAAAGCACCCGGCAAACGATACTATCATTATGGAAAGCGAGCAAGCTTAGCGAAGTGATGTGTACATGCAGTTAAGAAATAAGCGGCCCGACACGACACGGCCCGACACGACACGGCCCGACCGCGATGGTTTTCAGAGGCTAATAACTTTTCTACTATATGAGACAAAGAGGAGATTCTTTCTGCAGGTAGTAGATACATTCAATAAATTTTGTTTTTAGCTATATATTTACACATGAGAGCAAAGAAACCCCTTGGAATCCCAGCTTTCCAGGGGAATGTACCGAGGGCTCCAGAGGACATGCTCCACTATGAAATCGATTTAAAGCACTATGAAAGTGATTATGTGCAAGGTATGAGTTCGTTTTCACTTTCACATGTTGATTACGTGCGCGTGTGCGTGCGTGCCTGCTGCGTGCGTGCGTGCGTGCGTGCCTGCTGCGTGCGTGCGTCCGTGTGTGTGTGTGTGTGTGTGTGTGTGTGTGTGTGTGTGTGTGTGTGTGTGTGTGTGTGTGTGTGTGTGTGTGTGTGTGTGTGATGGAGAGAAAACGTGAGAATGTAAATATTTTAGCACAGTTGTTTTTCTGTTATTGTTCAGCTACCTCACCAGAAATGTTGAAACTTTACACCAAGATGAATAATGGTGACAGATGTATGTACAAACGTTCGCTCGCGTGACACCCACTCACAAAGTGCACGTTACTGGTGTCAATCCATCCAAGACCCTGGCTGTCCTGTCAGTAAGCAACATTCTCCCACCATGTAAGAGAACTGACTTCCCACATCCACATTCCCTCAGGTATTCGCCTGATCCTACCCAGTAGGGGGAAATGAGGTAAATAATTGGTGTCTTCTGTTAACGCTGAAAGGAAAACTACCCCAGATTATCCAGATAGTCAAACTTACGTAGCTAATGGAATTTGAAATTACTAAGATTATTATTAAGATAATAGCTTTCAAACTTTTGTTTTCCTTTTCCCTCTTTCTTCTTTAACAGAAGGGTACAGTGTGTGTGTGTGTGTGTGTGTGTGTGTGTGTGTGTGTGTGTGTGTGTGTGTGTGTGAGAGAGAGAGAGAGAGAGAGAGATAGAGAGAGAGAGAGAGAGAGAGAGAGAGAGAGCGACGTCGAAGGGAAAAAGAAAGAAGGGAAGGGAAGAGGGGAATGGAGGACAGTGGATGACCATACTTCAGGACTGAGACAAGGGAGGACAGGACGGCATGGAAGGAGAGAGTGAGGGAATAACCTATATTAGTACAATATGCACTGAGAAAAATAGCACTATGCTATGGTCCTGCCCGCTCTAATACTTACCAGGAGGAACCATTTGCCTAATTGCCACTGTTAGGTTAGTTTAGAGTCGGTTACGTGTATTGACGCTGTTAGGCTAAGTGTGGTTAGGTTAGATTTGGATAGCTGTGGTTTAGTTATGAGTGGTCAGATTAGGGTAAGTGTGATGTTGCGGTAGATTATGTTAGTGTAAGCTAAGTGTGGTTAGATGAAGGTAGGGTAGGTTTGATGTGGTTAGGTTAAATTACACTGGGTAAGATTTTACAACGCTGGGTGGTTACCAAATATCCAACCCATACGTGCTCCCTACGTGTCAAAAAGTGGGTTAGTCGAGGGTTAGTGCCCCTCCCTGTAAAATCGGTAACTCAGAGTCAAGTGGCCACCCCTTACGGGATTATGGCGTCTGGCAATAGATAGATAGATAGAAGATTTAAGTGGGAAACATAGCGTATATTAGAATTCATACAATACATACATGATGACCACAGGTAAAAACAATGGCGGGGCAGCTTATAGCCTGGCCCAGCAATTCCCTAGTCACAAGCTGAGAGCTCGCAAGGGGCGGCGGGACAAAACATAACGGGAGGGACCGGAAAACCACAGAGATTCACGGGACGGTATATGAATGTAACTGACAGCTATAGTCGATTTCCTTAACCTGACCAAGAATTTTTCACCTTTCCAGCTTATTTCACGTATGTTCAGTGGTAGAATATGGCAATACTGTGGCTCTGCATCCTATCCATTGCACTTCTTCATGACTAGCATCATATTCTTGAGTTAATCTCTCATTACATCTTAGTATTCATGATGGAGAGATGGCAATTTTTTTGCCAAAAGCTGGAGTAAAAAGGGTATAGTGTAGTACATTTTGACTATGGTTTTTATTGTACCTGGCCTGAGCATGCTCATTAATGAGAGAATGGGTTGGTGTGGGAGAGGGGTTGATGTGGAAAGGTAGGTGGTTGGAAGGGTGGAGGGCGGATGTTGGACTCAAGGGTGGATAAATGTGATACGGAAAGCGGGTGAGTGCACTACACGTCTCTTACCTAAACTTGAAAAATTTTCGTCCTTTTTCAGTTTATATCACATACCGTAGCTCAGTGTCAGAGTAAGACAAGACTACCAACCCACATCGTTACCGTATCACATCCTCATGACTAGCATCTTAATCTAGTGTTAATATCTCGTTACAATTCATTATTTGAATAGGAGAGGTGGCAGCTTTAGGCCAAGTTAGAGTAAAAGGAGTATAGTGACTGGATGGATATGGGAGAGTGGGTGAGTTGAAGGATAGGTTTTAGATGGGAGGGTGAGAAGGTGTTGAATGGAGGGTAGGAGGGAGGAAGTTTGTGGGACGGGTGATCAGTGTGTGTGTGTGTGTGTGTGTGTGTGTGTGTAAATGGGCGTGGGATGCTGGATTGTGTGTGGGCATGAAGTGTGAGTGATTCGATGATATGGATAGTTGGCGGAGACTTGCATGTAGTCCATGATCAGGACGGATAGGCAATAGATGGTACGACGTTAGCCAGAATCAAGTGAATAAAGCTGTTCCCTGGCTGAAGACATTTAAAACAAAAACCTGCACTTCCTAGAACACTTACACAAAGCCTGACTGGAGGACACGACTACAGGAAGTTGGTTTTACGTGTTTTACCCCCAGTAAGGTGGAGACTTGTGGGACTACAGATTGTGACCTTGCCGGCGGTGCGGCCCAATGGATAGATATTGTCAGGCCCATTTAAAGAAATAGTAATAATAATAATAACAAAATAGAATAAAATCGATTGTGTAATTGAGAATAATGTGGTGAAAAATGAAGAAAATTTTAAATATCTGGGAACGAGTATATCATCTAATGGATCATTAAACAATGAAATTGAGGAGAGAATTAGACAGGTTTGACGAGCTTTTGGAATACTGAAATCTCTATGGAATAATAATATGCTTTCGGTATATACTAAAGTAAAAATTTACAGGTCCATGGTTAGACAAGTTTTGATTTATGAGCATGAGTCATGGTACAGTACAATTGTAACAGAGCAGAAAGTATTAGGATTTGATAATAAAATGCTGAGAAGGATTCTTGGGGTAAAGTGGCAGGACAGAGTTACAAATGAAAGAATAAGGGATATTTTGAGTGTGGAACCAGTTGATGAATATGTGAGACTGCCTCGCTAGAAATGGCTGGGGCACATATACAGACAAGAAGGCAGTTTAATACAGGATGTGCCAGAGTGGACTGCTAAAGGAAGTAGAGGCATAGGTAGGCCGAGGGAAACCTGACTGAAGACAATGAAAAGAGAAGCAGGGAAGGAGTGTTAGTGGGACCTGAAGGAGATGGCAAGATACAGATATTGGTGGAGAGAGTTCATCGAGGCCCTGTGCATCCCGTAGGGCGCCACAGGAAATGATTGATTGGTTGAGAATAAAATTAAATAAAGGAACCCAAGCCAGCATCAGAATCTTTCACTTTTTTGTTCCTGACAGTTTTGCTTAGGAAAGAATGTAGATCGTAGGCGTAGGGAAACAGAATGATAATAGCTGTTCCAGAGGTGAACAGTAATTCCTGCAGTAGAAGTCTGGATAGAAGTGTTGCGAGTGTGTGGATGAATTGTTACGTACCTTGAATGAGTAAAGATGAAAGCGAAGTTCAGAAAAGCCGATTTGAGTGTAGTAACCATACTAGAGGTAAAACACTGTAGCTAAGAGAAATAGAAATTAATGGGCGCCAGTGAGAAAGATATTATAAAGGGAAAAGACTGTAATTTCGCTCTGTTAAGAAGAGCATTATGTGGAGTGCTTTTTGCACATGAAAGCTAAAGAAGAGGACCAAAAAATATCCTTATCATATTCCTGGCTGAGCCTCAAATGTAGACGTCATGCCCAAGAGTCGTGCGAGACTTGCTTTACCGAGGAGTCACAAAAAGTGGTAGCGGACAGTAATATCACGTTTGTTGTCCAGGGGGCAGGATGTCTAGTGGCCGGGCCATTGTTTTGTAGGCCCGCATAGCCAGAGAGAGGCAGGATCGTTTGGGTGTACCCAAAGGTTACTGACACCTGTTCTGTTTTATTTCCCTCGTCTTCTGTTTCTCCTTTACCACTACTGTCTTTCTGTTGCCTCCCCTCCCTTCCCCTTCCTTCTAGCCAGACCTGAAGAGCGTTGATTTTTTTTTTTTTTTCTGTCCTCATGCACACCCTGCTTGTGAACTGGTACCACGTGAGTCGCAGAAAATGACCAGGGGCGGCCGGGTGTGTGTGTGTGTGTGTGTGTTTATTATATTCATATGATAAAGTAGCAGCTGACAGAAAGAATGGACACACCGTTATCTCAACCTCCGAGACACACCACTGCTGAAAACAGTTGAAGAACAAATTAACACTTGATTGTAAAGTTTGTACTCGTTCTTGTATCTTCAGTAGCCACGAATATGAACAGAACTATAAAGATAACGATTGAACTCTTCTTAGGAAAAAAAAATAGAGGCAAGATCATGGCGAATGTTTAAATGAGGAAGATGGAAAAGCAACTGAACATAGCTTTTAACAAATCCTACAAATCATTGCCTCTTGAGTAGTGATGAAGATGAACAGAAGTCAGTAGTGAACAAAAATAACGAATGAACACATCATCGAAAATTCTCACACGTGCACCTATATTAAGTAGAGATAATGCCAGCAGGATTAGGCTGATGATTATGGCGGTGCAGTGAAACAAGATGAGGCTAATGATTATTGTTGGTGTAGTGCAGCAAGATTAAGTTAATGAGTATAGCTGATATTAGAGTAAGTCCTAAACAACACACCTGTACAGCAGTTCCCAGTTAGACATCTTCAGTATCATTTGTGTGAGAAGAAAGGGCAGGGCAGTGAATATTGAATTTCTTACGGCACCAATATTAATTTCATCATAGTTTCTGAAAGAGCGAAGGTGCCATATTTGTATGATGCATACCCTCCCTCCCCATACCATACACCCTTGAAGTGGTGTGGCTTGGAAAGAGCTACGTGGAAAGAGATGGAAGAGTACATGAAGGAAGGTGGTGAACTGTGAGTGGTAGGAGAGAGAGAGAGAGAGAGAGAGAGAGAGAGAATGAACGAGATGCATTGACAGTGCGGAGTATACGACAACGGGTTTCGTCTTGTAAGAACAGGGGTCGTTATAGAGTACTAAGAGATTTGTCTGGAGGGGTTTCATCGGTGTTACCTCTCACAGGGTGCGGCACCAGACAGATCTAGAAACGGAGCCTTTGATCAGAACTCGGTCAGTACCGCCTCCCATCACTGAATGTGCTTGTGACTATGTAAACTGTCAGTGGAGACGGTGAAGTGTGAGAATGTGAGAGGGAATTAACGTACTTAAGAGAGAATTCGTGACTGTGAGAGAGACTGTGCAAAATCGAGAGAGAATGTGTGAAAGTGAGAAAAAATTCGCGAAAGAATTTGTCAGTTTAAGTTGACAAATGTGACAATGCTGACTGAGTGTATAAGTTAATTTTTACCATTCAAAATATAGTGATACTGTTGTTGTAGTTCACAGGACATTGCTTGACTCGCATAGATATATGGGCCAAGAAAGATGTGTAGACTCAGTCACTAACTGAATGTATGGCATTGATGTGACATGCGAATGCTAATTCGTGTGTATCTTGACTTTTGTTAATTAACCTGATGTTCTCACATTTCAGATGAGCGAAGTGGTGGTCAGTGTTCGTTAACGTGGTGGTGTTGCTGTGCAGGTGAATCAGTTTTTGTGGTGTGGTGTGGTGTGGTGTGGTATGACGTAGTGTGGTGTGGTGTAGTGTGGTGTGATGTGTTGTGTTGTGGTATGTTATAGTTTCGTAATTCACCGGGTCGGTCAGGATCACTTGATGGTCGTGATCGTCAGCTTTTACCCTCCCGGAAGGGAGCTGAGAGCTCATATAGTCCGATCTAAGGGCAAGGCTGTGACCTTCACACACCCACACACCCGTCCCCTTGCTCAAGGGGGACAGTAACCACCCACTTCGTCAGTGAAACTTTTCGCAACCTGAGCGAGGCGCGAACTCCCGTCTACCAGATGGCAAGCGAGAACGTTACCACTGCACCAGCGAGCGGTGTGGTGTGATGCGTGTTGTGGTGTGGGTAGGTTAGTGGTACTGAGCCATGTCTGTCTGTTTATGATCAAGCTGTGGCAGCAGAGACGGACGGCGCAGTGGCTCCTGCCAGAATCTCCAGACTGGATCTGACCTGGCAGGAAATGTTATAACCCCTGCACTCTGTCAGGGTCTACACATTACGCTCCATCACGATTAATTATTAACTAGTTTATGTATAGCTTAAAAGATGATCTGGTCTTTCGCATCACAACCTTTGGATCTTGTGATGAAGTGTGATAATGACCCAGGAGGAAAAGAGGTCATGAGGGCATGATTAAGAAGTACTGAGAGATTGGCGGTGGATAGCACTTAATTCCTTAATTGTATGGACGGACCCAACGTGGAGATCGCTTATTTCAATGTATAAATTGTCAGATTACTAGAACAGGAAATGCTTTGCCAGTAAACTAAATATATACGAAAGTTATTCAAGGTCTTAACATCACAGGTATGCCCACGAAGGCCTTGGAACATATTAGACGATGTGTGGGTGTGGGAGGAGGACGATGAATGGGGAGGAGTTAGGAAGGAAGATTAAGTAGTACAGCTTCCTTGATAGCAACTGAGTACACTTGTTAGAGGGAAATGCCCCAAAATCTCTGATTTTTAACAATATCCAACTCAATCCTGCATCTTCTTTAAACATACTTGGGGTTTCATTCTCTCGAGATTTATCTTGGAAAGATCAAATTACTTCTCTTGTAAAATCTGCATCCAAGAGATTAGGTGTGCTAAGCCGACGCTTTCCCTTCTTTGAACCTGCACAGTTGTTGACTTTATACTCGGGTTTTATTCGCTCATGCTTAGAGTACAGCTCTTCTAAACAAGGTGGAGTCAAAGGTTATTTGTCTCATCAACCCTCCTCCTCTTACTGGCTCCCTTCAACCTCTGTCTCTTCGCTGCACAGTTGCATTTTTATCTCTTTTCTTTCTCTATTTCAATGGTCGCTGCTTCTCTGAATTGTCTTCTTGCATTCCTCCACCACTACGACGGCGCGTAGCACCCGTCTAGCGACAAACTCTCATCCCTTTTCTCTCCAGCTCTCTAATGCAAGAGTTACCTGTTACTCCCAGTCCTTCATGTATGCAACAAGTCAACCTTAGAACTGTCTCTGTCTGTATTTCCTACTGCCTATGATCTCCACTCTTTCAAACGAAGTGTGTCCTGGCATGTCGATATGAACGAATCTTGAATTTGGCTCTCTGTTATCTTGTTCTTGTTTTTTCGTGGAGGGAACAGTCAGCTGGCTCCTGGCCTTTGGTTGTTTCTTCTTTGCATAAAAAAAAAGGAAAACGAAACCAGGTAAACAAAGAGGTAAACCTGTATTTTGTGAAGCGGTCGGGCAGTGTGTGGATGAGGGTGATGCTGAATAATAAGGCAGAGAAAGATGGAAGAGAGGGTTGATGATAATGGGGTACTAGAGAGGTGGACAGGGAGACGGGAAAAAGGAGACGGGAAAAAACCAGTGTTTAAAAAGAGAGAGCTACACTGAGTTACCGTTATACAGATACACAGACCTCGCAGATCGGACCGGCATAAAAAAGGTGGTCCAACCTTAGTGGAAGAACGTATTTCTCTGTCATATATGAATATAGGGAACAGTTACAGAGAGAGAGAGAGAGAGAGAGAGAAATATTGGAGCATTGAGTAGCGGTTAACCTTGGCAGCTAATTGCATTTCTAAGGTATTACATTCACTCAATACTAATACATTCTATTTAGTTGAGAGAGGCAGTCACAGTCAAGAGTTGAATAAATATTATTTATTTGATTATTTTATTTATTTATTTAATTATTTTATTTTTTATTTATTTGCCATGGAAGCACTTGGGTATTGTACTAAGGTGCAGCGCAATATAACACCTCGATCACAACTCCATGGTACCAGCCCCCCTCCTGACATCCAGTCCACCCGTCAGAGGTGTCTTTAAAATAGATGATCGAATCCTTCTACCTAGGCTTAGAGAAGGACATCTCTCAGCCCTCAGCTACCAGCTTAGATTTGTGTTGGGTGGAACTGCAGAGGACACGTGCCCTGCTTGAAGAATACGGTCACAAGTCTTAACAAAGATAATGAAGCACTGCACAGAACATGCCCCACTAAGACGCAGACACAGTATAAATGGTGTAGAGAACCTATGGGACAACCCAGTAGGGGTGGTTGCTTACCTGGGGTCGACGGGTCTGATCGATCATATGGACCGGGGCTGAGCAACAACAAGTAACACCAGACGATTGTGCTCAGCAATAGCAGTCAAAAGGCGTAGGTGGAGTGAGGGTGAGGCAGGTCGGGCGGTCACCTGGGCGTTACGTAATTCTCTTGTTCTTTTGCTGCCGTTTATGATGCCCTTGTCCGCCCGTCCCACCCAGCCACCAGCACTAATTGTGTTGTCGCGATCGTGCCGGATTTGCGATTGTGTGTGCGTGCGTGCGTGCGTGCGTGTGTGTGTGTGTGTGTGTGTGTGTGTGTCTGTGTGTGTGTGTGTGTGTGTGTGTGTGTGTGTGTGTGTGTGTGTGTGTGTAACTCACCGGGTCGGTCAGGATCACTTGATGATCGTGATCGTCAGCTTTTTACTCTCCCGGAAGGAAGCTGAGAGCTCATATAGTCCGATATAAGGGCAAGGCTATGACCTTCACACACACAAACATACACACACATACCCATCCCCTTGCTCAAGGGGGACAGTAACCACCCACTTCGTCAGTGAAACTTTTCGCATCCTGAGCGAGGTGCGAACTCCCGTCTACCAGATGGCAAGCGAGAACGTTACCACTGAGCCAGAGAGCGGTGTGTGTGTGTGTGTGTGTGTGTGTGTGTGTGTGTGTGTGTGTGTGTGTGTGTGTGTGTGTGTAAGCGTGCATCGAGCTCGGATTCCTGCTTGTCATATTTTGTGTGTGTGTTTGCTTGCTACAGGGCCTTTGTTCCTGCTTGTAAGTCACCAAGTTCAAATTCGTTTCCTACTCCAAATCATTACTGTTTTCCCATCATAGTTAGTAAAACCAAACCTCATTCTTGTATTTACAAAAAATTATATGTCTGCATTAATCCGAATATTCATGCTTGTAATATCTGGCGCCTCAGTCATTAAATCATTCCGTCATGGCTTGGAGTGTAGAAACTTGGTCTGGCCCAGTGACGCACGTCTCGGGGTTAGTGTTGTGTTGGCAGGAGGAATTTATTTATCGAGAGAGAGAGAGAGAGAGAGAGAGAGAATTTTAAGATGTCTCCGCAGTCATACGTTCCCAACTCCTAGCCAAAACTTTTCTGAATAAATACTTACACCTTATATATACTTTTACGTGGGACCAACTGATTAACGAAAGACGCTTGCTGCTGTAATTGCTCAGAGTCAACCAAGATTCAGGATGCACAGTAGGAGAGGAGGGGGTGAGGATCGGTGAACTTGGGATGTAGGTTGCTTTCCTATAATTGCTTAGAGTCAGCCAAGACTGATGGTGACACATTAGGAGAGAAGTGGGAGAGGATGTTTGGGTTTGGCATCTCGTTTGTTGTCAGAGTTGTTTGCAGTAGACGGCACAATACCATAGGTCATTTTAGGCCCTGTTTTCTGGCTTGACAGCCTTTTTCTAGATTTTTTGGGGTGGACGGATGGTTCGTTTTGGTCTTAGATATCTGGTCTTTTCCATCTTATGAACTCATTGTTTTTCAAGTTTTCCCTTCTAAATGCAATTTTAATACAATCTCCACCAACAAATATAGATGGATGTTATATTTTAACCTCGGTTTATCTGCCTAAAAACTTGAATTGAAAATGATTGGTCTAAATGTGTTAAAGGACAGACATAATAATACTGTAACTTAAGTACAAACTCAGTGCATCGTATCTGAGGCACCTGCAGTAATGAGGCTCAAAGGACATACTGTATACATATCCATCCTAATTAGTCATGGCACTTTTATCAATTTTTTTCTGTTTTTCCTCTTTCTCTGCTTTTGTCTACCATCATTTTCCTCTCTCTCTCTCTCTTTCTCTCTCTCACACACACACACACACACACACACACACACACACACACACACCCATTAGTGCACGTTAACTTCTCCGTCCTCACGCCCCACTGCCACAAGACTCTTGAGTTGACAGTGGCGCGTGCTGGCCTCCTCAGTTCATGTGGAAAGAGAGAGAGAGAGAGAGAGAGAGAGAGAGAGAGAGAGAGAGAGAGAGTTTCCCAGTACAGTGACCTCTCCCACTGTCAGTACCTTAATTTTTCATTATCGCTTATTTTTTTATTTTGTCTCTTCTTCCTCCTCACTGTTACTTCTCAGTTCCGTACACCTGGTCATCAGAATACCTATTCATCCAGACACTGGTTGTAGAGATGAAACTCTTAACCTCAATAGACAATAGTCATCGTGACATGTTTTGCGCTTCTCTGCCTTCTCCCTTCCCTGAGTCACTTTTTTACAATGTTGCGCTCGTATTCTTGGCGGTTAAGGAAGCTCCCTAACACCCCTTCCTTACATGTTTATGTTTGGATACGGCTGGTTAACATTGTTTTGTACTTTGTTTAGGAAGAGTATAGTGGTATTAGAATGACTGAGGATGAAAAGGTGTTATAAACAATGTAAATCGTTTAGGAAGAAGCGTTAGAGAGCTTATTTAACCAACGTGAATCCGGGCCTTGGAATTTGAATACCTGGTTATTTACATTTATATTATGCAGAACGCATCATTAACTATACTATTTTCACCTTAACTTGGCCTAGATTACCGTCCTTTTGCAGCCTATTTCATGCAGCTCAGTGGCAGAAAATGGGTCCAAGGCCTAACATCTGGTCCATCGCGATTCTTCGCGTCTAATGCCATATTCTAGTTTTTCTTTTGCTACAAGTCTGCAGTGAAGATGGAAAGATTGCAATTTTAGGCAAGTTTAGAGTAAAAATGGTTAAGTATTGTCGCTCATCAAGATTTTTATACGTCTGTTTTATTGTAATTCTTAGAACTCTGCAAATGCTACTGTGCAACTGAGGCGGGTGGTATCTGAAAGTGCACCGTCCATCAGAGTGACTATTCTGTGTTCGAATAAAAAAAGAAAAAAAAAAAAAAAACTGGACCAGAAAACCATTTAATAGTGCACTAAAAGCTTCAAGTGACAGTAATGTATGTTCCCTTCTTCAGAATATATGTTTCAGGAGTGTGAGACAGATATGGAAGTTGGTATGAAGGCATGATATACTGAAGTGAGTTTGTGTAGTGTTTAAACCGAGACAGAAATGGAGGCCATGACTCTTAATGATAAGATAATAAGACATGCAGGCAATAAAAGCGGGGTATTAACTCCACCGCAGGTAAGATGTTATTTTCTGCCCAGTTTTATGTTCTGCACTATTGTAAATTTGTAGTGAGTAAACATCATCTACCCATCTATCTTTCACCAGTCGCGTGAATTACGACCCGAAGCGTATTTGCATCGTATGTATAAACACAGCTTAGACATACCGCCACTTAACACATCGTAAAGAATGAGATAAGAGAACTCTTCTTTATCGACCTCGACCTTAGTTCACACACACACACACACACACACACACACACACACACACACACACACACACACACACACAGAGGGTGGGGGACAAACACACAAAGCCGTTTAATGACGCAAGCAGCTTCATTACCACAGCAAGAGTGACAGACATACAATTCCCCCTTAGCATCACTCAGCATTGACGTTCATCGATAACTGCAGGAGGTGACATTTAGTGCCTCCACCCAGACAAAGGACAGTCCTCACTTGCTTTTGTACCCAGGCAGCCAGTGTGTGTGTATGTGTGTGTGTGTGTGTGTGTGTGTGTGTACACCTGGAAGTATTTTTATACTGGGCTGATTATCAGAGCCACCAATCTGTCTTAGCCCCTTCACGGATTGCCGTCTGTTATTGTTCGTTATATTATTCCATCAGCAGGCGATCTATTCAGCTTAGGGGAGACTTCGAACTGGAGAAGTTACATGTCAGCATTATCCCTTCACTACGATGGGGTTCTGAGTTGCACATATTCTTCTGGATATTGCTAGGTAAATAAAAGAAGTTAACTGAGGTAAGAGGGACATTCTTAACTTCGGCTGCGAATCACTTACTATAGTCACAGCATTCACTTGAAGCATCTTGAAAATGAATATTATACCGGTATCATAGGACCATCATTTTTTGTCGAAGGCCGCGATTCACTTACTACAGTCACTTCATTCACCTGAAGTATCTGGAAAGTAGATACCGTATCATAGTACCATAATATTTTTTTTTGTAATCGCCGCCTATTTACGTACTACAGTCTTACGATTCATCTGAAGTTTCTTGAGAATAAATAGGATTTCTCCACCATCATTTTTTGTCACATTTTGTTGAACGCGATGAGTGTATTTCGTAGAGTTTTTCGAATTTTCTTCAGATTTGGTCTGTAGGTAAGTTACCTTATCCAACAACATATTTTGGCGGGCGATTAGCATTCGGTCCTCAAAAGCTTTTGTTTCGTCCAAAGAAGCTACACCTTCCCAAAATAACCGCAAATTCATATCCAGCACTGCAACACCCTATATATAATTCTTCACGAACTTGCGTGCCTCTCTTAGAGATTACATTGATATGGATGCTGCATGCTACCATCAATTTTTTGTGGAAATTGAAAAAAAAAAAAATGTATTTGATACTCCACACTACCATCATTTTCTGTGGAAATTTCTTTAAATGGTTTGAATGTTAGCTGGTACCATCATTTTTATTTTTATTTTTTTTATTTCTAGCATTGTCAAAGTGTTATGTGCTACCATAATTTTTGTGGATTTTTTTAAAATTATCCATTTTGTTACTGTCTACCATCATTTTCTGTTGATCAAGTGAAGGCGTCCACGGGATGGAACGCTGAATTGTGCCTGAAGGCCAAAGGGAAAGCACTACAACGTGATTGCAGATCTGCAGGTTTCCCTTTGGCCTTAGGACGCGGTACAGCTTTCCTTCACTTGATCATTCTTTCGTACTTATCGTCTAGTCTTTTTCTCGCGTCTTTTGTAATCTTTATTGCCTTTTCTCGGTCTTACACTCCTGCTGTCTTGTGTTTCTTGTGTTGTTTCTCTCAGTATATTTGTGTTCATCATGATGTTATCTTGGACTTTGTAACCTTGTTTTACGGCCAGTGGTAAAAGGAGGAGGAGTCCAAGTTTAGAAGTAACGGGAAAAACACTGGCTGGTGAACATGCGCGTATGATGGTGAAAGTTGGATGGACTTACTGAGATGCTGATAAGAGATAAATTACACTTTAGAGAGATTCTTCCTGACAAAAACGATTTAGACGTACCAAGTTGTAAGTGTGGAAATATGGGTGATGCTGTTATCATAGTTCTTTCACATTAACCTGGACCAGATTTTCGTCCTTTGGCAGCTTACATCACTTAGCAGGGCTAGTAAAAGACAATGGAATGCTTCAGCATCCTTTCCAAAGCACATCTTCGTGATTAGCATCATATTTCCAATTCCGGTGTTAATTTTTTGTTACAAGTTTGCGTTGAAGATGGGAAGATGACAGTTATAAGGCAAGTTAGGGTAAACTGAGTATAGTGTTGAGGGAGAAGCACACTCGCTGTAATAAGTCGGGTGTACCTTAGAGCGCTCGTATGAAGTACCGTTTAGCATAATTTTTTT